>NC_136433.1:195450690-195840690 GCF_052849685.1 Lactuca virosa | reverse complement strand
ATCATTAGGGTTTCCCCTATAGATTTCGTCCACCCCTTCCAAGGAGGTTCTGGAACCTTCCCCTTAACTATTTGATAATTGCAAACTAGTCCCTGCACTTTATAATTAATACAATTAACCCCAAAATCAATTGTAATTAATTTTTGGATAAATATTAATTAAACATTATGATTTCTAATTAATACAATAACCTTTTAACATATTAATAAATCATTTATATTTAAATTTATTAATCTTATAATAAATCAATATCTCTCCTTAGGTTTGAGGGCAACCCAAAAGGATTGTGCTGCTATCAATTCAAGTACATACCAATTATAGTTATGGGCTTAGACACCTAATCCAACATTTTTTTCCGTATTTAAACCACCTTAGGCCTCCCTTGGACATTCCTTAAACCACCTTCCCTCAAAAATCCTAATCTCGAGTTTAAGCCTTGTATGTGAGACTTAGGAGCTTATTAGTAACTTTTGGTGCTTATTTGTTAAAGAAGAAGACCATTGAAGAAGGCAGTGTTGCATGCAAGCTTATAGATCAAGAAACTACTCCTCCCTGTGTATCTTTTGAAGGTATAAAGTCTATACCTTGACATGTTTCCTTTTTGATCTCAATAGTTGGGTTTTATCAGCTTTTTGTCCTAAAGTTTGGACCTTTATGAGTTTGGGACACTCCAAAGCATATTAGTTGTCCTTTCATGCATGTTAGGTCTTGTAGATTCATAAAAATGGTTGCTTGATGGTCCTTTTCTAGCCATGCAATAGTTTGGTGGCGATAAGTGTGGATTAAGTTAGAGTTTTAAGATTAAGCCCATTTCAACCATGCAAATGTGTAACATCCCAAAATTCAAGACCAAAAATTTCATTTTTAAATAAGTTATTATAAAACCAATTAGTATAGTAACCTCCATAATAACATCCCATGTCAAAACCAAAGTGTAAATAATCAAAACATATTAACATAAAACGATATCAGAGTGTAATCCCAAAGATCTCATGTGCGGAAAACATAGTGTGATGTGTTGCGATCAAACGGCTCCTTTCCTTTGAAAACAAAGTACCTGAAACCAAAACTGTAAACTGTAAGCACGAAGCTTAGTGAGTTCCCCCATCATACATACCATGCACATAACATACTGCCATACAATTTTGGGGTGCCTGACCTACCCATGTCAAGCCATTCTGGGGTGCTAGACCTACCCTGCCAGGCAATTCTAGGGTGCCCATCCTACCCTGCCAGCCCATTCTGGGGAGCCCGACCCACCCTCCGGTTTATCTCAACCGGCTACGGGGACTATTTCACCCCTACTACTACCATATAATATCATAGCATAAATATACTGCCAGGTAATTCTAGGGTGCCCAAACTACCCTTCGGTCCATACGACCTTAACACGAGGACTATTCCCCTTACTACCACTATCACATAAAATCATATCATGCTAGCACATAATGTCAAACCCCCAAACCGGAATGGCGGAAACGTTCGGGGACGGAGGACGTCATGTACAGTATAACAATAATTGTATAATAGTAATCAAAGCAACAACAACCATTGTATTAATAATAAATTGATTACATTGTATTCGAATCACAACTTGATTGACTCTTAAAGTAAATAAAAAAACAAAGACTTGAAGCTACTATGCTCCGTCTTCATAAAACATGTGCGTGTACCTGGCTACTGTTTTCCTGAGAATACAAGTGATTTTGAAAGTGTATCAACATTTAAGTTGGTGAGTTCATAAGCATTTTTATTATAGAAAGTATATCCTTTATTCTTTGGAAAATATTACGGTGTTCCTCCAGAAAATCCTATCTTTTCTTATTAGTTGAATGGAATGTAGTCTTAGTACCTTAAGACAAAATTTGTATAAGTTTCTTACACTTAAAGAATGATGCTTTGAAATTATATAAGTAATTGTATTTGTTTCCAGAAAATACTATATTTTCTATAGAGATGAGTTGTGGTCTTTAATGTTCCAAGACCGAAAGATGTAAGTATAAATGCCATACTTAGTTTGATAACGTCTAGTTTTATTATTAAGTAAAACTAGTTGAAGACCTGTTTGCCCTGTAAAATAATGATGTTTATCCTGGAAAATCCTATATTTTCCGTGAGTTGAGTTGTAGTCTAATATGATCCAAGACCAAAAGTACAAATATTTTCAATACTTAAAATTGTTATAATTAGTTTTATTTATATATAAAACTATTTGAAGAGATGTGTTTTCACGTAAAAATCCACGTATAGTCGTTTATCATGTGAGTTTTCATAACCGTGCTAACGAATGATTTACCTGCCGTGACATTCTTCAAGCGTCATACTGTCTGATATTTGTCACCCATAACCTGCCGGTCGTGCTGTAGCTAACAGCCAGGGTGCGGGGTCATCAATCCCGTATAGATCCATACATAAGTATCACGTTCTCCTGTAGGATACTCGGGTTATAAAACAGGACTTGCTGGTATACCTTGGTAGGTACGACGAAGACAATGACTCATAAATTTCTAACGGGTTTACGTGTTTTTGACCTGTAAGTGCTCGTGTGTGTGATTGTTACTCTTTTTGTTGTGTTTATAAAATATAAAAATAACCGTATTTTTATATAATCGTTTCTTTGCCCTGAAAGTGTGGAATAATGTGAATGTTTCCCAAACTATATCTATTATAGTTTAAAATATATGTTTAGTTGAAAATGAAAAACCGTTGTTTTTAACATAGTTTGCATGTAAATATTTATAAAGTTGGTAATAACGTTGTTTCTCATATTTAATCATATTACGTAAAATGCTTATAAAAAATAAGAAAGCATAGATAATGGTTTCTATATTTTCACAAGTTTCTTTGTGTTTTACTTGTATTCCCCCCCCCCCCCCCCCCTTAAAACATAGAAAAAGTTATAAAAGGTGTAGGGGTATGAACTCACCTTGTGTGCATTTTTTACTAGATATTGAGATGAAAGTGATGACATTTGGGCTATAATACGGGAAAGATGTCGTATCCAAGACTTAAATACTTTGAGGTGAAGACCTCCTGGAACTTGAATTTCAAAGGATGGAAGAAAATGGGTTTGCTAATTTGAGAGATAAAGCAAATGTTTCTGTTTACTGAATGTGTAAAATGAAAGAATGATCTTATATGAGACTTATATATTAAGTAAACTTAATGAGGCGGTTGCATTGGTAAGTGAATCATATCATCTTGGGAAGCTAAATAGGATAAGATATGAGATATTTAAAGTGTTTACGGATAAATCTATGTAAATAAAGAGGTTTTTCGTTCCTAAAGTCAAAGTGAAAAGAGTTTTCGGATCTATAGTGTTTTCCTTAATGAGTTTTCGGATCTATAGTGTTTCCTTATTGATTTTTCGGATCTATAGTGTTTCTTTATTGGGTTTTTGGATCTATAGTGTTTTCCTTAATGAGTTTTCGGATCTGTAGTGATTTCCTTAATGAGTTTCTGATCTATAGTGTTTTCCTTAATGAGTTTTCGGATCTATAGTGTTTTCCTTAATGATTTTTTGCCCCTAATGGGCTTTGAATTGTGTTTTCGGATCAAGGCAATCGAAAACACCTTCTTGAATTAAATCCAAATCCGTAAACCCTAAATGAATTAATTACCTTGGGCGAAAACTCTTTGTTCTTGATTACTTTTGGGTGAAAACACATATATGAGGGTTATTTATGTTTTAATCCCTTAGTCTTTCAACTTATGTTCATTCATAACACCCTAATTTAGCTTAGGTTTCAATCCATACTTCTTTGTTAGTTCTATTCACAAGCCCTAAGGCTATAGATGATACAATGCATCAAGGATTTCAATGTAGTTTCACTTGTACTAGGTTAGGGTTTAAACTTCAATCGGTCTTAAATTTTGAGTTGTGACATCATCCCCCCGTTATAGGGAATTTCGTCCCAAAATTTGAACTTTAAGTGGGACTTCACGCGTTGAGGAAAAGATGTGGGTATTTATGTTTTATCTGATCTTCTTGTTCTCTTGTGAACTCAGGTCCTCGTTTGGCATTCCAGTGGATTTTCACTATTGATGTGCGGCTTTGTTTCGCTCTCTTGATTCTCCCCGTCTATGTTCTCTTACTGGTTCTTCTATGGAGTATAGACTCCTATTTACCTCAACTTTATCGAATGAAATTTCTAGAGACTCGTTGGCTGGATATTGTTTCCGCTTGGGTGTGGAAGATGGGGTATATGTTACTGAGTTCTTATGGTAGTTGCAGTTTGTGTGTTCTGACAATCTCCTTGTGATGCGTTCTTATCTGCCTTCTACTTCATCTGTTACTTTAATCGGTAGGAAGTGTGTGGATGTGGTTTATCTGTCTAGGATTGCTCGAACGGTAGTGTGTCTATTAGTAGTCATGGGCAGCTTCGTCCTGAAGCTCATGGTAAGACTCATACCTGGTCCATCTATTATCACCTCGTGCCTACAAGTCTTATGTAATTAAGATTGATAAGACGGTCGGATGGGTGACTCGTCCCCAAGTACACAACCAGACAAGGAACAGGAGATAGGGCGGAAACACACATCCTAAGTCCATATAATCTTAATTATATACCACCCTCGCGTATACACTTAGTAGTGATAGTTTAACTGTATTCGTCCCTAGGTTCTGTGTCTGTACTTGACTTGTCGTGCGAGTGGTGTTCCCGACAGGTCTTTTCAGAATACTCCGGGAAGGTTTCAGAAGATATGGTACTCCTCGTATGAGTACTTCAGAGGTTTGAAGAGAGAGTCGATTCTGAGGTCTGTGTCAGGTTTATCGTTATGAGTGACTAGGGTTTTGTTATTCAGTCGGTTAAGACGAAAGGGTCTCTTTGGTAGCACGTGGAATAGGTATGATGAGGACCAAACGAATCCATGTCAAATGACGACGTCAGAATTTCTTATGGTAATAGGTGTTAAGTCGGTTTGGAAGGAGTGATTGTTTAGAGCGATACCGTATTCTAAGTATTTATCTTTGATGCTTCTGGTTTTATCCTTTTTATTACTACTACGAACATTTCATAATACAATCCTTACAAGGTCCCTCTATAATCGTTTGGTGAATACATGTCATGTACAATTAAGATTGAGGAAACCGTCGACTAAGTAACTCTGCCCTAAATCCACAATCAAACAAGAAACATGAAATAAGACGGAATCACTCACTCTAAGTCTGCAAAATCTTAACTATGTATGACCCTAATGTATACACTAAGTCATCATAACTCACATGTAAGGATCCTTAGTTTTTATATGAATGGTGTGTTTTATTCGGATGAGGGGACAATTTATGATTTTGTCTTTAATTGGTGAAATTTCAGAGAAAATTCAATGCTTAATTATCGTTGTTAGGAGACGTACCAAAAATCCTAGTAGGGTTCTTTGTTGCTTCATCATGTCCTGTTGCTAAACTCCTCCCGCTCCTCCGTCATTCCTCTCTGTTGGACAATCTCTTTTGAAATGTCCCATTTCACCACATAAATAGCATATTGGACTTATGATGGGTTTTGAGCACTACATCATTCCTATGGTGTACATGCAAACCCTAAAGCTTTGGATCTAGTTTGTCTAATGAGTATGTAATAACCATCCAAAGCTCATAAACCCTATATCTAGCATATGTATATCGAAATTAACATGTAAGAACAGATCTAGATGAATACCTCTTATAGAATGGCTTGAATCTCGTTTCCTTGGAGCTTAGAGTCACAAATGTCACTCCTCTAATGGTTTACAAACACCAAGAGCAAGAGGATGACTTATGAGAAGGATGAGGAGCACCAAAAACGTCCTAGGGTTCTTCCAAAAGAGTTAGCCACGTTTTTGGGGCCATAGGGGTCTTTATATAGTGAGGCTATTAGGGTTATCAAACAAGGAAACCCTAATTTGACTGCTTAGGCTCCAAGCAGCCCATGGACTCCTTCAGAACGCCCCTTGGACGAATTCCTTATGGGCTTCCCATAAATTTCGTCCAACCTATGTTCCAAGGTGATCCATAGCCTAATTGCAATTATCTTATAATTACAATTCCAGTCCCCTAAGTTTAATTAATGTCCTTTAGTCACAAAACTAATTCTTAATTAATTCTTTACTAATATTAATTAAACAATATGATTTCTCCTTTAATATATTATTCATATAAGATATTAATAAATCATAATTAATCCTCTTTCTCCATAAATCATCCTATCAAGTTGCTTTGGTGAAGGCAACCCAAAAGGACCATGCACAACCGGGTCAAATACTTACCAAATATAGTTACGGGCTTAGACACTAATCCAACAATCTCCCACTTGGATAAGTATAGTAACTATAAATGCAAGTATTATCCGATTAGCAATCGTAGCTCTCAAAGACACTGTCGAACTCTAATCTTATCAGTAACCTGTCCTTTAGATAAGGGATCATATATTCCTCCATTCTAGATATCGTATGAACTGAGACATGGATTTTAATCATACTCTCTGTTTACGTGTTGTTTCCCGATTTCCGATTTATGACGACTGACAACAGACTATAATTAAACACATCAACTTAGTCCCGGCTTGGCCAAGCGCTTAGGGTGTCATCATTAAATCATCGAGGGGCCCACAGATATCGCTTTTATCCCACTTTGGGTAAAAGGAACGGATAAACTTCGACTCGAATGCTCCCTTGTACCTACTCATCAAATCACACACAACAATATGTTTTATAACACCAAGTTACTGGTGCATTTACATATTATCAATGTGCAACCGATTTGCAGAATACAACTCACACATCTCAGTTTCAAGAATATAAGATATTATCGTCTCACCAATCACTCGTGATAAAATCCATGAAGCGATCCAAGTGAGCGTGGGTTTAATCCAATACTCTAATCTTATAACAGCACTCATGAACTCTGCAGCAAACTTGTGCTATGTCTAAACGCTTTAGTCAATCTACAGACGGATTCATGATAGTCTTCTTTCATACCTACTTCCAAAGTATGAGCTACTGTGGAGGGTTTGAATAATCTTATTATTCGGGAAGTCAAAACATGCAAAGTGAAACACAACAATAATACTAATCCTATATGGCCTCAAACTTTTGAGTATAAATAAAACACTTTTATTTAATCAACATATTGATTACTCATTATTTGTTGTTTCAGGTAATCAACTTATTACTTGAATTATAACAACAATTGTCCCATGCTCTTAGCATGCACACTATGTTTACCTATGGTCCTTACTTTGTGAAATAGATCAATTGAACACATTTCCAATGATGCTCATTTCACAATTCCTAATCATTAGTTTAATAATACAAAATTCTCGCCACTACTAGAATATGTTAGATTCTAACATTTTATGCAACGGTCCTTTCGTAATATCACAGCGACAAAGTCACCAAGACTTTGCCAATGAAATTACAAAGTGCTCTATTGGAGATTGTTACAAGACAATTCCATAGTCATGAAGTCTCACATTCAAAGTACATTCCTTTGAATATCCTTCTTGCATAGAAGTTTCTAATCTAGACATAAATTCTTAACGTCCAACTCCCAATATGGAAACATTTCCATATTTTCCATATAACAACTCATTGTGAATAGAGTCTTATTTATACATAATAATTTTGATATGGTCCATTCATTACTATACTTCCAACTGCTCACAAGCGACCAATCCTTAGCGAACCTTAGATTGTCGTTGACAGTTGTTCAATTTATTTTAGTCAAACCGATTCTAGTCCCTTTTCCCTCTTAATGCCCTAGGCATTTGGAAAATTTTAGAACGATCAAATATTACAACATATGCAATCGATCCTATACCCGAACCTTATGTGATACGATTCATAATGAAAAACGTGATACTTTACTAGTTTCTTGCTATAATATTGCCATAATATTTCTATTTGTCATGTTCTCAAAATTCGAATTATGAAGAGGGATGTCGTAATCATAATCGAACTTTGAGAATGCAATTAATAAATATATCCTTGACTAAATTCAATTAAAATTTCTCAATCTAAGCTTTTAGATTGGAAACGAAGTATAAAATTCTCTCCCTTAATTATAGAAAAAAAAACTTTTCAACCCCTGCAACTTTGGAAAGTGAAACTTTTGTTTTTCTATAATTAATATTGCCAACTTGCAACACTTAAAATAATAATCATGCTCCCACTAACATGATGATTATATCCATTCCACCATAACATTTATGCTCCCACTAGCTTTGACACGTATCGGAAAACAGTATTGGACAATATTTATTGACTTCCAAAGTTCATATTTCCAGTACGATGTGCTTCGATAAGCCTTTATCTAAGCTTCTCAAACTCATACACCTTTCCTTAGACAGCTCACATGTGTGTCTAAACTAATTCAGTACTTATATTACTAAGTCCCAAATGTTCATACTAATTGCCAATTCTCACAATTCAAACTATGAAGAGGGATGTCGTAATCATAATCGAATTCGAGAATGCAATTTACATAATCACTATCTCCTTAAAATCTCTATTAGTGAAAGCGTTTCCTCACAATCATTTTCATGAAGGAGAGAAACGTTATGACACTTCGATTTTATGGTGCATGTGTTCCTATCCATGCGATTTTGTCATAACCACAACCATAAGATAATGTTTGTGACAAATCCAAACTCTTATGGACAGAACTTGTTCATACTTAATTTCTTGCCATCAAGGATCCCACCATTGCTTCCAAGTTATTTAGCAGCTCACATATGCCAGTCAATGTACTTTCATCGAACAAGGTGCTTGCCTTATGCAGTCTTTTGAGAACTCATAGAACTCATATGCATAGTTGACCAAACTGGAATGGCACAGAAACAAGAATACGTCAACACGATAGGCTACAATCCTCAAGTCGTATGCTAGTGTTTAATAGGTTTACTCTTGATTAGTTCTTGAAACTTTTCAAGATCATTTAGACTCCCACTGACCTCTTGACATATTAGATTCTCTTATCAAGAAACATTTCTTGACAAAACAAATATTCAAGAGTTAGTGTGTGTCTATATCAAGACAAAACCTACATGCAATTTGGTACTAGTTGATCTTTGTCTTATTCAAGACATCACAACTTACCAAAATATGCAAGTGTGAGAACATTCCTACTTAAGATTATGTCACTCAAGTCACAATCTTGGAGTATAACTCTAAGACTTCATTTTTGGAACGAAGTACGATACATCTTACTGACTTAACCACTACAACAATTCTCGATTCCTCTTCTTAGCCAAACTAGTGCACTAAGGTGTCCTTAGAGGATGAAATGTAATATGGTTCCTATGATTACCAAGACGATCATAAAACATGGTACAAAAGTACTCTCCCTTCTTCTTAGATTGGAGAAACTTTTTATCTTTCTGCCTTCATTGATTCTACTTATTCGTTCTGCCATTCATTGAAACTTTTCAATGATTCAGAATTACACTTGATCTTGTAAGTATAACCACCTTTACTAGACTTTTAGTAGATCATGACGAATAATGTTATTATTATTTATGGTGGAATTGACTAGTGCACAACATTGTGTACTAGTTCCTTTAGTCCTTCACTTGACTCACATACTTATGTGAACAAGGAATTAGTCTTAATTACCTAAGTACCAAGATTTTTGTACATCACACAATACAAGTTGTATGATTCCAAGTTTCTGCCCAATTGAAACTTGGGCGATGGGAATCTTTCCTCACTTAGAAAAGTATGACACTACCATACATAACATAACTAAGAATCACATCCATTTCAACATTTCTAATAATAGAAATACACAAACATCAATTTTTCATACATGTCATTGCAAGGATAAATAAATAAGACAAAATCAAAATTTATTTTATTGCGGAAAAATATGTCCTTACAACGCAACTCAAATAAAAAACTATGCTATTACATTTCTTAGAAATTTATCTTAACTCTAAAGTAGCAGCTCAAAAAAATCCGATCTTCGAATCCATGCGATCGAAATCCATTTCTTCGCGATCAGAATCAGCTCACTTCTTCCTTTAAGCTTCCTCTCTTTTCTTCGATTCTACAAAACATCAAAAAATGTAATCTTATCACATAATGTATCAAGAATCAAAAATAGGAACTTATAGAGTTAGTTAATGGATTTTACCTGAAGTAGAGCCATACGTCTTGACTCTCCCATCTCTTAGATCTCTCAGGTAGACAGGGCAGCTTCGTCTCCAATGCCCCTTCTCTTGGCAATAAAAGCAAATTGACTCTTTTAGAACAGCACACGGAACTACCTCATACTTTGCCTTTCACTTATGATCAAACTTTTCGACCATGGCATGCCTTTCGTTGCTATTGCCTATGTCCATGGAGGTTTGGAAGGCAGATCCACCAATCAACTTTGCTTCTCCAGTGCGTCAAATCATTGCTGATTCAGCAGCAACAAGCAAATAGGTGAGATTTATGAGGGTCACGTCGTGGTCTATCATATAGTACTCTCTTACGAACTCACTATATGAGTCAGGAAGCGATTGAAGAACCCATTCAACAGCTAGCTTCTCACAGACAACGACTCCCAACATTCTTAACCTATCAATGTGTGACTTCATCTCTAAGGCGTGTGCACACACTGACTTTCCTTCTTCATGTTTACTTGCCAACAGGGCTTGAGTGAGCTTGAACTTTTCAAGACTTTGAACTTGTGGGTTAGGGAGAACAATTGGAGGAGGTGGAGGAAGTGAAGCATGATCTCTTGTTCCTCGATCGAATCGTGGAATATCATCTTCATGTGGAAAGCTTGTTCCAAGGGATTTGAGAAGACCATAGTTGTCATACTTTGACATTTACAAAACGGGAGAAATTTCAAGTTAGTTGATTGATTGAGTCCTTAATAAAACACCCAAATGTGATATTAAGGCTAGGACCAACACAATATTCTACAACTTGGAAGAGGGATGCCGTAATCCAAATTGCAGAATATTTGAAGGTAAGTGAATGACGATTCACTAATTTTCCATCATGAAAAACAAAAAAGTGATTAAGTTTTAAATGTATTGAAAACTCCTAGATCCTTTGAGATTCATTGAACTTTTCAATTGCATGTTTAAATCTCGATATGCCCCTCGTTTTGTGACTAGGATGTCGAGGATCACAAAACAGGGTGTGAATAACCATGCAAATATACATGGTGCCCCCAATGTTACAGTCACCTAATCGACGTGCCGGTTAACCACACACGCTCCATCGATATACGACAAACATCGAGTCTCCCTTTGCCACCTTTGCTTAGAGCCGATTTAGTGTGTCGGTTAACCACACACGCTCCACTAACATCTTAGCAAGGGTACAAAGTGTAATTTCATGGAATTGCATCAAATTCACTTTTGCCTAAAGTAAGTAAGATTGAGAATTTTGTAAAAACATTTAGTTACTTTATAATTCATTATACTTTTAATGGAAAGGGTATGCCTTATCCTACCCGTTCGGGTAACGACCCTCCACCAATCAAGGAATCGGTGGGTGAGAGTGGACACCCATTAAACGGCCATTTTATAGGCCATAACCTTATACCCCCCTTATAGATGGCTTCGTGAATGAGGCCTACTAACGGTAAGACTAGCATTTAAGTTATACATATATAATATTAGACTTTTAATTTTATATATAGTATAAGGGTGTATTTTACACTTTTAAAATACTATGTGGTCTAATTTAATAAATTACACTTTTAATTTAATTAAATGTAAACCATATCACTATGGATTTATTAACTCTCTTTTAATTATACACTTATTTAATTTAATAAAACCATAAGGGTGCAATTTGAACTTTTTCAAAAATTAGGGTTTTAGAATTTAACATTTTAAAATTAAACTTTTAATCAAAATTTAAATTCCAAAACTTGAGGGCAAGTTGTGAAACCTTTCAAAACAATTAGGTTTAACTATTTAAATTACACAACTAAAATTATTAAGTTTAAATTTAAACTATAAAACTTAAGGGTGTAAATTGAAACTTTTCAATGTAACTAGGTTAAATATTTGACTTATAATAATCCTATATTATCCATATTTAACCAAATCCATCAATTTTGATGAAGATAATCATTCCAAACTTAAAAAATCGGATTTAGGCAAGAAAAACGAGTTTTGGCAATTATCCTCAACAAAATCTGGCAGAAAAATCGAAAATCCCAGCAACAGAACAGGAAACTCGTCGAGTTGGGCTATGCACTCGTCGAGTTCACCCAACTTGTCGAGTTCATATAGAACTCATCGAGTTCATGCTCCATACCGCAAAAATTTTTGATTTCCTGATCTTTTACAGTTCACAATTGCATCAATTCATTATACAAACAGCCTAGGCTCTGATACCACTGATGGGTTTTGAGCACTACATCATTCCTATGGTGTACATGCAAACCCTAAAGCTTTGGATCTAGTTTTTCTAATGAAAATGCAATAATCATCCAAAGCTCATAAACCCTAAATCTTGCATATGTATATCAAAATTAACATGTAAGAACAGATCTAGATGAATACCCCTTATAGAATGGCTTGAATCTCGTTTCCTTGGAGCTTAGAGTCACAAATGTCACTCCTCTAATGGTTTACAAACACCAAGAGCAAGAGGATGACTTATGAGAAGGATGAGGAGCACCAAAAACGTCCTAGGGTTCTTCCAAAAGAGTTAGCCACGTTTTTGGGGCCATAGGGATCTTTATATAGTGAGGCTATTAGGGTTATCAAACAAGGAAACCCTAATTTGACTGCTTAGGCTCCAAGCAGCCCATGGACTCCTTTAGAACACCCCTTGGATGAATTCCTTATGGGCTTCCCATAGAATTCGTCCAACCTATGTTCCAAGGTGATCCATAGCCCAATTGCAATTATCTTATAATTACAATTCCAGTCCCCTAAGTTTAATTAATGTCTTTTAGTCACAAAACTAATTCTTAATTAATTCTTGAATAATATTAATTAAACAATATGATTTCTCCTTTAATATATTATTCATATAATATATTAATAAATCATAATTAATCCTCTTTCTCCATAAATCATCCTATCAAGTTGCTTTGGTGAAGGCAACCCAAAAGGACCATGCACAACCGGGTCAAATACTTACCAAATATAGTTACGGGCTTAGACACTAATCCAACAACTTATTCCAGCATTTGGGGTTGAAGTGATGTCTTGAGCTGGAGTCCTACAGTGGTCGTCGGTGTGCCCCTTCTTCTTGCACCTATTGCAATACATCTCCCGGCAGGCTCTGTAATGGCGGTAGTTGCACTTGCTGCAGTTTGGGAGATTTCTTAAATATGGTGTTGTCTGTGTTGAGGTAGTAGGGTTAGTAGGGGTAGGGACCGCTACATCTTGTTGCCTTTTGGAGGGTCCTTGAGTCGAGCCGCCCCTTCTCTTGTTCCAGGGCCTTCGTTTCATGTTCTTAGGTTTGTGGGTTGGGGTGTTCTTGCAGATAGTCATTCTTGGATGTCTTTGATTGTTACTACGATTTGGATTGTCGACACCCTTTACTTCTTTGTTTGTGTCGTTAGTGTTGAATTGTGCCATGACGGCTGCTACGGCGGCTGGGACCGCGGCTTGAAAAGTGGTAGATTCTATCTGTAGAATTGGTGTTTCGCTGGTTGGCTGGTTATTTCCATGTGAAGGCATGATTCTGTTGCAAGGTGTGAAATAAGTTCGTAAGTAATGATGGTCGTTTCTAGTTGTATTCCATCTATTTATATGCACGTATAAATTTCGCGTTCTTCTGTATGGTTGTTAATGTTTTGACCAACATCTCTGTGATGTTTTTATGGTAGAGAGTGGAAATAGATATTGTACAAATGTTCAAGTTTATCAAAATGGAATGTAGGTGTCAAAACCCTAAGCTGGCTCGGGTTTTATAGGTTGTGAAATGGTGTATCTCACTTGATTTTACTATTTGCTAGTTGCGATGAAAGACATTAAACCTAACACATAGTGTGAGTAATGTAATCACTAACTCGCTGAATTATTTTAGTTTATTAAATATTAGTGTGAAGAATAAGGTGCTTTTTCACCTCACACTTCTCGTGAGTGGTTTCCTCTGTTCTCTGTTCTGCTGTGATCGCCTTAGTTTCAGCTGTAAAGATTTGTTGTCCTATAGTGGCTATCTCTTTCTCTAAAGGGTGTAGGTGATTCGTATTGTTTTCCTGATCTATTTGTAGGCATGGTATCCATATGGTGTTCTTATTTTCCGTAGGTATATTGCATTTTCATTACTTCGTGATGGAGAGTCTGAACTTGAATATTCTTGCAAGGCTCCCTTGTCTATTCCTGGTAAGGTTCATTAAATGAACTTCTCAGCTCCTTTCTCTTCGTATGATTCCTTACCGGAATCCTCTACATGAACCTCTCCTGGTTTTTTTCGACTCTTCGGTTGATTGATGCAATGAGGTTGTGGTGTTTGGGTATGTCATTTGTACGAGAATAGGGTTATCTAAAGAATATTAAAAGTTTTTATGGTGATCCTTACCGGGTCCTCCTATAACCACGCAGTGTATACAAGTCGTATATAATCAAGATCAAATAGACCTTCGAATAAGTGATCCTACTCTAAAACCACACCCAAACAAGGAACAGGTAGTAGAGCGAAGATCAAAAATTCTAAGTCTATGAAATCTCAATTATATGTAACCCTGGGAGCATACACTCCGCAATCATAGACCTGCCAGTAATGGTCTTTTAGTTTTCACGTAAGTTAGTTATAGTGCCTAAAATACTCCTATAGTATTTTAATTGTACGTTTGCTTCTAAAGTTTCTTGGTATATGTAGTTGATAAGTTTTTAGACTTGTTGTTATTGTATGGTATCATAAAATACTCCTATAGTATTTTAAACTTTATGTCTGGTTCTAACATTCCCTTTTATATAGAGTTGGTAAGTTTTAGACTTGTTGCAACACCACCATCACTCCCAAACACATTTTGGTCGTATCTCAAATAAATATAGTTGATAAGGCTATATTTATCCCAGATATGACTACATAACTGTCTAGGTTTGACTGTAGTGTTCAACATCTAAATACTTATGTTTTGTTCTTCTTGTGATACTTGTTCTAGTATGTATGCATGTTCGTATACTTCTCATAAAAATACATATATTTTAAAAGTATACTTTTAGTCAGAGTACTTCGGCCCCATTGTATTTACATTTGTATATCTTTTATGGGTTGATATACTTAGTTCACTATAAACAATGCTCTGATACCAATCTGTCACACCCCCAAACCGGAATGGCGGAAACGTTCGGGGGCGGAGGACGTCATGTACAGTATCACAACAATTGTATAATAGTAATCAAAGCAACAACAAACATTGTATTAATAATAAAGTGATTACATTGTATTCGAATCACAACTTGATTGACACTTAAAGTAAATAGCAAAACAAAGACATGAAGCTACTATGCTCCGTCTTCACAAAACCTGCGCGTGTACCTGGCTACTATTTTCCTGAGAATACAAGTGATTTTGAAAGTGTATCAACATTTAAGTTGGTGAGTTCATAAGCATTTTTGTTATAGAAAGTATATCCTTTATTCTTTGGAAAATGTTATGGTGTTCCTCCAGAAAATCCTATATTTTCTTATTAGTTGAATGGAATGTAGTCTTAGTACCTTAAGACAAAAATTTGTATAAGTTTCTTACACTTAAAGAATGATGCTTTGAAATTATATAAGTAATCGTATTTGTTTCCAGAAAATACTATATTTTCTATAGAGATGAGTTGTGGTCTTTAACGTTCCAAGACCGAAAGATGTAAGTACAAATGCCATACTTAGTTTGATAACGTGTAGTTTTATTATTAAGTAAAACTAGTTGAAGACGTGTTTGCCCTATAAAATAATGATGTTTTTCCTGGAAAATCCTATATTTTGCATGAGTTGAGTTATAGTCTAATATGATCCAATACCAAAAGTACAAGTATCAATACTTAAAATAGTTATAATTAGTTTTATTTACATATAAAACTATTTGAAGAGATGTGTTTTCACGTAAAAATCCGCATATATTCGTTTATCATGTGAGTATTCATAACCGTTCTAACGAATGATTTTCCTGCGACGACGTTCCTCAAGCGTCGTACTTTCTGATATTTGTCACCCATAACTTGTCGGTCGTGCTGTAGCTAACAGCCAGGGTGCGGGGTCATCAATCCTGTATAGATCTATACACAAGTATCACGCTCTCCGGAAGGAGACTCGGGTCATAAAACAGGACTTGCTGGTATACCTTGGTAGGTACGACGAAGACACTGACTCACAAATTTCCAACGAGTTTACATGTTTTTGACCTGTAAGTGCTCGTGTGTGTGATTGTTACCCTTTTTGTTGTGTTTATAAAATATAAAAATAACCGTATTTTTATATAATCGTGTTTCTTTTCCCTGAAAGTGTGGAATAATGTGAATGTTCCCCAAACTTTACCTATTATAGTTTAAAATATAGGTTTAGTTGAGAATGAAAAACTTTTGTGTTTTAACATAGTTTGCATGTAAATATTTATAAAGTTGGTAATAACGTTGTTTCTCATATTTAATCATATTACGTAAAATGCTTATAAAAGATAAGAAAGCATAGATAATGGTTTGTATATTTTCACAAGTTTCTTTGTGTTTTACTTGTATTCCCCCCCCCCCCCTAAAACATAGAAAAAGTTATAAAAAGTGTAGGGGTATGAACTCACCTTGTGTGCGTTTTTGACTAGATATTGAGATGAAAGTGGTGACCTTCGGGCTATAATAAGGGAAAGATTTCGTATCCAACACTTAAATCTACTTTTAAGTGAAGACCTCCTGGAACTTGAATTTGAAAGGATGGAAGAAAATGGGTTTGCTAATTTGAGAGAGAATGGAAACGTTTCTGTTTACTGAATGTGTAAAATGAAAGAATGATCTTATATGAGACTAAAATATGAAGTAAACTTAATGAGGCGGTTGCATTGGTAAATGAATCCTATCATCTTGGGAAGCTGAAGAGGATAAGATATGAGATATTTAAAGTGTTTATGGATGAATCCATGTAAATAAAGAGGGTTTTCGTTCCTAAAGTCAAAGTGAAAAGAGTTTTCGGATCTATAGTGTTTTCCTTAATGAGTTTTCGAATCTGTAGTGTTTCCTTATTGAGTTTTCGGATCTATAGTGTTTCTTTATTCGGTTTTCGGATCTATAGTGTTTTCCTTAATAAGTTTTCGGATCTATAGTGTTTTCCTTAATGAGTTTTCGGATCGATAGTGTTTTCCTTAATGAGTTTTCGGATCTATAGTGTTTTCCTTAATGAGTTTTCGCCCCTAATGGGCTTTAAGTTGTGTTTTCGGATCAAGGCAAGCGAAAACACCTTCTTGAATTAAATCCAAATCCGTAAACCCTAAATGAATTAATTACCTTGGGCGAAAACTCTTTGTTCTTGATTACTTTTGGGTGAAAACACATATATGAGGGTTATTTATGTTTTAAACCCTTAGTATTTCAACTTATGTTCATTCATAACACCCTAATTTAGCTTAGGTTTCAATCCATAGTTCTTTGTTAGTTCTATTCACAAGCCCTAAGGCTATAGATGATTCAATGCATCAAGGATTGCAATATAGATTCACTTGTACTAGGTTAGGGTTTAAACTTCACTAGGTCTAAAATTTTGAGTTGTAACACATAAAACATATCAAGCAGTAGCAAACCTAGATAATTGTCACAAAGACAATCATCTAATCAAACAACTCCTACTAGTGGGTCGGCATTGTGGCTGTAGACCCACTTCTACTAGAAGGTAACTCACATCGCACTGCTGAAGTCCCGCAGACAAAACCCTGGCTACTGGATGACAGCTTCCCGAACTGTCAATATCAAAACAACACCCAACTTAGCTTGACTCAAACCCAAGGCCCAATCTGAAGGCCCAAAAGTCAACTATGAGTCAAAGCCCAACATATGGCCCAATTTTCCAAATTGGGCCCAAAACTTTACATGGTCTTATTCTAAGGCCCAACTATTTAGTCCAGTCCAAACATTTGGCATTTCTAATGGCCTAATATCTCATTATCATAAAGGCCCAATTATGGCCCATCTATGGCCCAATTTTCCAAATTGGACCCAAACCCCTCACATGGGCCTTACCCTAAAGCCCATTAAATTATCCTTTTCCATTTGCTTGTTCTTGGATGGCCCATTATTAGCCCAATCACCAAATCCCAATAGGAAGGCCCAACTTAGGGCCCAAGCAAGATTAGGGTTTTCACATAAAATGACGATTAGGGTTGAGTGTTTCTCAACCCATTAAGGACTTAATCAATTAAGTCCATCACTATACGAGATAAATCATATGGTGTGGTCGGGCTTAATACATAGTCCAATTCTAATGGCCCAAAATGCAGGTCCCGATAAGTCCAAGCCAATGATTCCAAAATTAGGGTTTTCTAAACCCCAATTAGGGTTTCCAACCCAATCCCAACCCAGTAGGCCCGAAAGCAAAGTCCTTAGATCCATTAGGGTTTCATTAGGCCCATTAGGGTTTCGCTAGTCGGGCACCACCCACTACACCTCGGGTAGTGGTGGTCAACGGCGGCTCACGGCGGTGGCCACTACCTCACGGTGGTGGTTATGGTTCTAGTCCATTTTGTCCAGGCAACCAAAAGCTAGCTCAACACAAGTAAAAGCACACCGCCACCCAACACGGCGGCTGGTGGTGGCTATGAGTTTTCTTTTCAATATTCTAGTCTCTAATTACATATTACAATGCTTTAACCAAAAAAATAACACATCAAAATAAAATACACACACAACCACCTTGTGGTGGCCGGCGGTGGCACATGGCGGCAGCCACCATGGCTGGCGGCGATGGTGGGTATCTTTTCCGTTTTCCGACCATCAAACAGTCCCCACACAACACCCACTTCACTACAGAAATAAACACAACGCACCAAAGCACGCACACATCTACCTTTCACGGTGGCTAGTGGCGGCAGATTAGGGTAACGACCACCATACGCTTTGCTTGGGATCCGAAAGCAGCCACCCACTTGGTGGCGTTCAACGAACGAAAACAAGAACAACATGGCAACCGGTGGCAGCTTGTCGTCAGCGAACACGGGAAGCGGCAACAAAGGCGCAACGACAGGAGGCGGCGGCTGACTCAACTGTGGTGATGGCGCTTCGATGGCGACGTAGTCGGTGGCGGAGCAACGGCGAACCGAAGGAGAAGAAGAGACGAGGTGAACGGTAGCAGCAACAACGACAGAAGGCAGAAGAAGATGATGGCGGAGGAGGGTGGCGGCGGACGTCACGAACCTCGTCGGTGGTCTTCAACGGAATGAATACAGCAGCGGTCCTCAGCTTCGACATCGGCGATGCAGCAGTGGAGACGGTGGCTGAGTAGGGCTCCTATGGTGGTGGTGGAGACCGGAGGTGAAGAAGTGGGAGTGGCGGCGGTGGTGGGCACACCCTAGCCTTCCCAGGGTAAACGTGACCAACCTTCGCTAGGCCCTAAAATCCGCAGATGAATGAATTCCTTGCAACAAGATCACATCTACTCCGTCTGAAATCTGCAGTCTCGAGGTGGTCTGACTCCCTGAAAGACCGCTCATACTGAATCATTATTGTTGAACTCAGTCCACTTATCCCTCAACTGACTACTCAACTTCTAATAACTCGAGGTTGCCACTATAAAACAGGATCCCAAACCCAATTATCCCTGCTGGTTACTTAGCATAACCCAACCAATCTATTATTCCATCCGTACTAGCAACCTAAACGCAAATACTAACACTGCCCAATCACTGAAATTGCCTGAAACAACATGCTGCTACATGGATGCTTTCCAAAATCTATCGAGACCTTCCCGAACTCAATTCATTCGTCAGTCATCCGAAATACCGGGTTCCGGCCCGGCTGCGGAGCGAAAGGACTCCCACATAGTTATCATGCCACTATGGCTCTAGCGACCTTTTGATGTAACTGATCGGGTCCATACGTCGAGTCTTGACGTCACCAAATCCAAGGCTAAAAGTGATTGCTACCTGACCAAAATGTAGCCTTATATCACAAACGACCTTAAGCAGTCCATTGCTTCCTTTATCTCCTAACTGTAGCGGCGTTCCTACGGTCTTATTACTGGCTCAACCAGGTCCAATCCCTCTGGGGAAATCCATAAACCAATATGTGGATTTCCATATCCTCACCGCTGCACCTGAACTGGTGGGTACTACTGTTCCTTCTACGATCTAATAACGCGCTCACGCTATCTACCAACCTAGTGAATGCTACGGCTACACCCGCAGTCTTATAACACTCTAGCACTATCTGTCAACCTTGTGAATGCTACGGCTACACCCGCAGACTTACAACACTACCAACACTACCTGCTAACCTTGTGAAGGCTACGGCTACACCCGCAGACTTACAACACTTCCCACACTATCTGGTTGTTAGTGAATGCTACGGCTACCCCCGCAGTCTTATAACACTTTCCATACTGGTCGAACACACACTCGACCTAACACTCAACAGAACTTGAGTCCTAACTAGAGCTCTAACTTGGTTCATGAAACCTGCTATCCGATTCCAAGGAAAAGCGTGAACCAAATGTTGGAACGTTTTCTACACTCCCAACTCTCCCAATCCTCAACCTAGACGGCCACTCGACCACCTTCCTCCCTTACAGGGATGCGAAACTCATCCTAGTTTCACACTTATATCTGCTCCTGAATTCCTGATCAATTCTCTCCCACTTAGATCGACTAAGTCTTCACGGCACGTGAGAATTGAAGGATTCCCAATCCTTCTTGCCTTGTAATAATCCATTGATGACAACCTGTGCTTACCAATGCTAGCGATCAATCACCAGTTAAACCCTAAGATCGCCCATCCTCGGAAATCTTGAAGAGTACTCTTGAAATCTGGTCGAGTCTGACACCTCAATCCACCTCTCATGCTGATAACTGGAGACCTTAATCTTCACCTTGGCTGACGAATCCTCGTTCCCACTTCCAATCTCGCAGCTCCATTGAACTCTAACCGAACACAGCCCATGCGAAAGTACATTTCTTTTGAACATCCAATGTTGAACACTTATGCATCTAACACCCGCAACTAACACAACCATCCTCATGCTGCCAACCCTTTTCTAGCGACGGTAGTGCCTTGAACTCCAAAGTTCTTCCATAGGCAATTGTCGACCATGCCCGAACGATGATACAACCACTAAAATCTGACTTCACTGGAGAACTATCGCTCTAACCCTGACCTAATATTCTCTAAATAATACTCATGCACAGATCCCGACACTCACATAGAAGTAGCAGAAAATAACACATTTTCAATCATTTGAAGGATTCCTGATCATCTCCTCCTGAGATACCTCGACCATCTGAGAACATGGTGCAAAACTCCCTTCCGATCTCGATGACATGAACTAACAATAGGACCCTCCTTCCTGAAGGACTCTAAGGATTCACAGGCTTTGGGCTTCAGATGAGCCCCTAACTGCCCCGTGACAAATCTGTACTATGAGCCGAGAGAACACTGAACACCCCGAACTAGCAAAAGGGAAACGATCTTACACTGACCACCAGTAATTCCACGGTATGCAATTGACATATGACGATATTTGATGATCTAACCCAACAGGAGCAAAGAAATAAACCAGGGATACACTTACTCATCCTGCTACAGTATCCCAACCACAACACAATTCCCACAACAATGTGCAGATAAAACTGAAAGAATGCAAGGTTACATACCCGCAACATCGCCTGCTGGAGTTCTGACTTCTCCTGTCTGATACTGCAGGGTCTGACTCCTTCTGTTGACATGACCAACCCCGCTACACTTGTAGCAGCCTAAACCCCTGGAATGTCAAACTCCCTTGTGTACTTTCCCGCATGTGTTGCAATGACTCTGGCCTTGCTGGCCTTTCACCCGATGATCAGAAATATTGGGTCTCTCCCCGGGACCCTCTACTATATGCACCTGGCACGACCCTCTCTTCTCAAAGTGCTCCAAATCGATCTCGCATCCTCGAACTTTGGAAGTTATATCCTCCAAGGTTTGACACCATGTCACGCTCACTAGCTCACTTGCCAATGGATGAGCTGCAACAGTTGGAAAATCCTTTGTCCCTACACCGGGTCACAAACTTCTCTCCGAAGCTTCTCAGATTCTCCAAGACTCTCACTGATTCGAGTATGGATCGTGTGCTTTTAGTAGTACGGGCCCAATACTACCTTCCACACCTATCCATACTTTCCTCAACAATCCTACCGAATCCTCTGAGTCACTTCCTCAAACTGATGCACCCAAGTCTCACTAAACCTCACTACTAACCCATTGCAACATATACTAGGCTTTCCTAGGTTCCTGAACCCACCCAGTCCTTAGCTGCTCAAGGATTCCCAGTAATGGCAACTAGCTACCTCATTAATATAGCCACATACAACATAGATCAGATAATCCTTCGAGTAAAAGACCCATCCCTAGAACGGTTGGACTCAAACAAGAGCTGTGCAATAGGGTCAAGTCCATCACTCTGAGATTATCCGGTCTGTGTCCCATGTGACTTAGCATATTCACTTAGTAGCTAACTCACATCACTAAGAGTCCCACAAAGCACAAATCAAACAACATTCAGACAATGGAAAATCTAACCATCATACTCCAATCAAACCATTCTATCCTCTAATCAAGAATCTGTACTAGCATGTAATTGAAGGCTAATATAATCAGGCATAACCTAAAGAGGCTATCCTATCACTGACTGATCAGTACTAGCATGCAGATCTACAAGCACATACAGTAGGCATATAAGGCATCCTTCCTAGATCCTTAGCCCTAATCTATAATGCAGTTCTCATAAACATATCATATCATAACATAACATGTATGTGTATCTTGGGGAAAACTTACTTGACCTCGGCTGATTCCATGCATCACACACCTTGTTCTTTTCAAAGTTCTTTTCTCTTTTCAAATTCTTTTCAAACTTCTTTTTATAAAATGATTTTACTTTTGAAAATTTTCATACCAAGTCCTTAGTTTGAGTTCAGACACACCTGAGAGTGTGCCCGAATCCCTCAAACCAAGGCTCTGATGCCAACTTGTAACATCCCAAAATTCAAGACCAAAAATTTCATTTTTAAATAAGTATTTATAAAACCAATTAGTATAGTAACCTCCATAATAACATCCCATGTCAAAACCAAAGTGTAAATAATCAAAACATATTAACATAAAACAAAATCATAGTGTAATCCCAAAGATCTCATGCTCGGAAAACATAGTGTGATGCGTTGCGATTAAGCCGGCTCCTTTCCTTTAAAAACGAAGTACCTGAAACTAAAACTGTAAACCGTAAGCACGAAGCTTAGTGAGTTCCCCCATCATACATACTATGCACATAACATACTGCCAGGCAATTCTGGGGTGTCTAACCTACCCATCTCAAGTCATTCTGGGGTGCTTGACCTACCCTGCTAGGCAAATCTTGGGTGCCTGACCTACCCTGTCAGGCCATTCTGGGGTGCCCGACCTACCCTCCGGTTTATCTCAACCGGCTACGGGGACTATTTAACCCCCTACTACTACCATATAATATCATAGCATAAATATACTGCCAGGTAATTCTGGGGTGCCCAGCCTACCCTTCGGTCCTTACGAGCTTAACACGAGGACTATCCCCCCTACTATCACTATCACATAACATCATATCATGCTAGCATATAAAACATATCAAGCAGTAGCAAACCTAGATAATTATCACAAAGACAATCATCTAATCAAACAACTCCTACTAGTGGGCCGGTATTGTGGCCGTAGACCCACTTCTACTGGAAGGTAACTCACGTCGCACTGCTAAAGTCCCGCAGACAAAACCCTGGCTACTGGATGACAGCTTCCCGAACTGTCAATATCAAAACAACACCCAATTAATAATTGGGTTCCAATACATATCCATAAGTCCATGCTTGGGGTAAAAGACTACTCTACCCCCAAGTTAGCTTGACTCAAACCTAAGGCCCAATCCAAAGGCCCAAAAGTCAACTATGAGTCAAAGCCCAACATATGGCCCAATTTTTCAAATTGGGCCCAAACCTTTACATGGTCTTATTATAAGGCCCAACTATTTACTCCAGTCCAAACATTTGGCATTTCTAATGGCCCAATATCTCATAATCATAAAGGCCCAATTATGGCCCATCTGTGGCCTAATTTTCCAAATTAGGCCCAAACCCCTCACATGGGCCTTACCCTAAAGCCCATTTAATTATCCTAGTCCATTTGCTTGTTCTTGGATGGCCCATTATTAGCCCAATCACCAAATCCCAATAGGAAGGCCCAACTTAAGGCCCAAGCAAGATTAGGGTTTTCACATAAAATGACGATTAGGGTTGAGTGTTTCTCACTTAACCCATTAAGGATTTAATCCATTAAGTCCATCACTCTACTAGATAAATCATATGGTGTGGTCGGGCTTAATACATAGTCTAATTCCAATGGCCCAAAATGCGGATCCCGATAAGTCCAAGCCAATGATTCCAAAAATAGGGTTTTCTAAACCCTAATTAGGGTTTCCAACTGAATCCCAACCCAATAGGCCCAAAAGCTAAGTCCTTAGATCCATTAGGGTTTCATTAGGCACATTAGGGTTTCACTAGGCCATTTAGGGTTTCGCTAGTCGCGCACCACCCACTACCACCTCGGGTAGTGGTGGTCAATGGCGGCTCACGGCGGCGGCCACCACCTCACGGTGGTGGTTAGGGTTCTAGTCCATTTTGTCCAAGCAACCAAAAGCAAGATCAACACAAGTAAAAGCACACTGTCACCAACACGACGGCTGGTGGCGGCAGGAGCGGGCAGCCACCACCTCATGGTGGTGGTTATGAGTTTTCTTTTCAATTTTCTAGTCTCTAATTACATTTTACAATGCTTTAACCCAAAAAATAACACATCCAAATAAAATACACACACAGCCACCTTGTGGTGGCCGACGGTGGCACATGGCGGCAGCCACCATGGCTGGAGGCCATGGTGGGTATCTTTTCCGTTTTTCGGCCATCAAACAGTCCCCACACAACACCCACTTCACTGCAGAAATAAACACAATGCACCAAAGCACGCATACAGCCACCTTTCACGGTAGCTAGTGGCGGCAGATTAGGGTAACGACCACCATACGCTTTGCTTGGGATCCGAAAGCAGCCACCCAGTTGGTGGCGTTCAACGAACGGCGGCAACAATAACATGGCAACCGACGGCAGCTTGTCGTCAACGAAGACGGGCAATGGCGAAAAAGGCGCAACGACAGGAGGCGGCGGCTGACTCAACTGTGGTGATGGCGCTTCGATGGTGACATAGTCGGTGGTGGAGCAACGGCGAACCGAAGGAGAAGAAGAGACGAGGTGAAAGATAGCAGCAGCAGCGACAGAAGGCAGAAGAAGATGATGGCGGAGGAGGGTGGCGGCGGACGTCACGAACCTCGTCGACGGTCTTCAACGGAATGAATGCAGCGGTGGTTCTCAACTTCGACGTCGACGATGCAGGAGCGTAGACGGTAGCTGAGGAGGGCTCCTATGGTGGTGGTGGCGACCGGAGGTGAAGAAGTGGGAGTGGCGGCCGGTGGTGGGAGGCATAAGGATGGAGGTGTCGGCTGGTGATATCCTCTAGGGTTAGGGTTACGGGAATGCTTTATACCCGATACCCTTCCAAACTTATGCCCATAATGACAACAATGGTCCCTCCCCCATAAGAATCTTTCGATCTTAGCCCAAAATTTACCATTTAAACCCTGCCTCCTGAAATCCTTTACAAATTAAGTCCGAATTTTACCAAGAAGCCCCTCCCTATACAAATCCTTTTCAATTTAGGTCCCGAATTTACTCTTTAGCCCCTGTTTCCATAAATCCTTTCATATAAGATTCAAATGATATCAAACACCCCCTGTCTTCTAAAAATCTTTACAAAATAAATCCCGGAACTTACACTTTTAACCCCCGACTTCTAAAACTGTGACAATTAACTCTTTCGATACCAACACCTTGCTATATAATTATTAATTTTAGGGCTACTATTCATTCATTAATTTGTTTATTTATTTATTAAATAAACGGGGTGTTACAAAAGGCTTTAAGTTTTAGACTTTATGGATTAAGATGATCTAAGAAGGATATATATGTGTTTGGATGCATGTATTTGTAACGCTTGGTCCATGTATTATTAATTTCTCAACACGTTTTAAGTATTTGGGCTGGAACTCGACGAGTTAGGGAGCTCCAACTTGTCGTGTACGAATCTATTTGGCCGCGGAGTTTAAGGGTCCAACTCGACGAGTTGACGGCCAAAGATGAAACCCTCATTTTAGGGTGTTGCACCCTATATAAAGGACTTAAAATCTCTTGGCTAGCCTCCCTACCAGCCTACATGTCCATAGAAACCCTAGATTCATTTTCCATCTTGCAATAAATGATTTAGTACTTTAAAGAAATAACACTTCTCCCTTAAGGTATGACAATTGTGGACCACTTTCACACACTTCCAAATACTTTGGCCCATATTAACCATTAAATATTAAACATTTGGGACCATATTAGTCATTCATATGTATATATATAATAAAAGTATCTCCATGCAAAAATTTGGTAACCAACTTTCATAATGACCAAATATTTACAGTGCAAAATAGGGAACCTACTTTCATCCAACATTCTTACCAAACAACATTGTTACCAAACAAGGATTTTTATGATTCATTTGAGGCAAGGAAGCGTTCTAGAAAGTTTAAGCTATGGACTTAATGGATTAAGTTCTTAATGAGAAAAATGACATTTATGGAAGAAACCAGGACATGGAAAAGGAGGGCCCACAATGTGGCGATATCTTGTATGTCGACTGTTTTGTCCTGACATGCTCATAACGTGGCCATGTGGTTTCCACGTCGTCATGGTTGTTGACTTCGTTGACCGTTGACTTTTGTTAAATGTTGATCGTTCACTATTGACCAGTTTGACTTTGGGTCAAACTTGGAGGTTTTGGATTGTGGACTAAGGATTTATTTTTATTTGGTGTTAGTTGATTGCGGGTTTGATCAATGTAAGGAGTGATAGTGTTGTTGTGCTTCTCTGGTTCTATGATTCAGGTAAGTTTTCTCACTATACCACGTATGACATTGTATATCCTTTACATGATAGGATATAAGTACTATTATAGTATGAGCATGCTAGTTAATTTGGATAATTCCTTCATATATATAGGACACTTGGTGTCATGTTGTTCTAGATTGTCTTGGTGACTCCAGTATGAAAGTCAGTGAGTGGATCACAACACCTGTATGAAATAATGTGGTTGGATCACAACATCTGTGTGAAATATTGTGGTTAGATCACAACACATGTATGAAAGAGTATGGTTGGATCACAACACTTGTATGAAAGATTGTGGTTGGATCAGAGCACCTGTATGAAAACTGTGGTTGGATCAGAGTGTTTGTATGAAAGACTATGGTTGGATCATAACACATGTATAAAAGACTGTGGTTGGATCACAACACTTGCATATTTATGAATGGTTAGGGTAATGATAGTCTTTGGATGGTCTTTAAGTGGATATACTAGGGGTCCTATGTGGTCCAAGTTAAATAGCTTGAGAACTTTTGGTCCAAAGCCTTATTACATGTTTCTTGTTTGATTTTTAACTTTCGGGTAGACCACCTGTTCGACTTTCTATCTGATACCTGACTACATCTGTAACATCCCAATTTTCAAGGCTAAAAATTTCATTTTTAATTAAGTAATCATGTGAAATCATTTATCAAACATTGCTGATATTATATTAATTCATAAAACCATTACGTTGTGTCTCAAAAACATATCATCGGATAATCGTAATAATTAGAGTACAATCCTAGAAAACTCAATGCGGAAATCATGCGTGAGTGCGATGTGCCGCTACCGCGCCGGCTCCTTCCCCTTCGCTGAAGAGGTACCTGAAACAAAACCGAAAACTATAAGCATGAAGCTTAGTGAGTTCCCCCGTCATACCACATACCATACAAACACATAACATACATACTGCCAGGCATATCTGGGTGCCCGACCTAACCATTCGGTCCTCTCGACCGGTGACCTTGCCTAGCATATCTGGGTGCTGGCCTACCCCTTCGGCCCTCTCAACCGGTCTATCACACACAGTCACGTAATCATAATCTAATGTAGTTGGGTACTAAACTACCCCTTCGGCCCTATCGTCCGGTAACTTGGGGACTATCTCCCACCTACTACTACCATCATCACGTAACATCATATCATGCTAGCACGTAAAACATAACAGGTAGTAGCAAACCTAGATGAATATCACAAAGACAATCATCTAACATACAACTCCTACTGGTGGGCCGGCACTGTGGCTGTAGACCCACCGCTACTGGAAGGTAACTCACCTCGATGTCGTGTAGTGCTGGAACTGTCCTCTGCGTGAAGGTCGGCTCTCCTCGACCCTTCAATCCCTACACGAAAACCTTCAAGTCATCAAACCAAACATACAACCCTAACCAGGGTCAATACCAAAACCAGGCAAAGTCAACATTGGTCGAAGTCAACACCCAGTTGACCTGACTCGCCGAGTTGGGCTACTAACTCATCGAGTCCATGCTCTACTAACCCGATCCAACCCCGACTCCACTCGTCGAGTCTAGCAAGAACTCGACGGGTTCTCCTTCATTCAAACCATCAGGACCATCTTCATACGACTCGCCGAGTTCATCCTTGAACTCGTCGAGTTCATCTCCCTCATAAGAATGTGTCCAGTCTATGACTCACCGAGTTGTATGAACAACTCGTCGAGTCCATCTTCAAATATTGGGAGATTGCCTTGGACTCGCCGAGTCTGTTCATACACTCGCCGAGTCCTATGATTCCCAGGTCCCTTTACGCGTCTAAACAACTAAGGGACTTTCTCCCTAACAACTAGTCCATCCACAGAAAGGATTTGGTGGTCAATACACCACGACTCGCTGAGTTCCAAGAACAACTCGTCGAGTCCATCCTTGGCCAACACTATACAGTCGATTTAAATGGGTCTTAACACATCAAAACCATAGATCAGGCCTCCTAATGTCCATTTTACACGTAAAGTTCCAAACTTGGTACACATGCAAGGGGTCTTTGGCCCAAAAAGCCATAAAAGATGGCCTCCAAAGTTCATGGGGTGTTCATGGCAACAAAATGGGCACCTTTGTGCCATAAAACCCCCCAATAGACCTGGATCTAAAGCACACACTGACTTCCAACACTAAATCCCGAATACAACCTCTCTGTGGCTTAGAAATATGAAGGAAAAGGCCCAAAAATCAAGATCTATACACAAATGTTCAGCCTCATACCTTCAATAAGCTGAAAACGAGCTTCAAACTCTGGATCTTCTTGTTTCCCCTGGTCTCACAAGTTCCTTCCCTCTTCTCAAGCTTCACAACCCACCAAAAAGCACCAAAATGGCCTTAGAACACTCAAAAACGGCTAGGGTTTCGCTAAGATGTCTTATGGGAGTACAAGGGACAATGGAGGCTGAGATAAGGTGTTTAAATAGGGTGCAAACCCTCAAATTTAGGGTTTCACTCAAACAGCGCCTACTCGCCGAGTCGTTCTCCTGACTCGTCGAGTAGGCCTCTTAAACTCCCGTGGATCACGACTCTACTCGACGAGTTGGGCCACCAACTCGTCGAGTCCCAGAGAAAACACATGAATTTCTTTAATTAAATACGTACCAGGAATCGGGTGCTACAAATCTCCCCCACTTATTTTAGACTTCGTCCTCGAAGTCTGCTGCTGAATCTGGAAAGAGCTCGGGGTAGTGCTCCATCATCTCTTCCTCCGGCTCCCAAGTCTATTCCGACCCCTTGCGGTGTTGCCATTGCACCTTTACCAGCTCCACTCTCTTGTTCCTCAGATCCTTCGACTTCCTGTCAAGGATTGCCACTGGCCGCTCGATGTAATGCAGGCTGTCATCCACCTGAATATCCTCTAAGGGTACAACTACCAAGTCGTGCACCTGACACTTCCGTAACTAGGAGACGTGAAACGTACTGTGAATCTGACTGAGTTCGGCTGGCAGGTCTAGCCTATACGCCACCGTGCCCACCCGGGCGACAACCCTGAACGGTCGAATATATCTGGGGCCCAACTTGCCCCGCTTCCTGAATCAGATGACGCCTTTCCAAGGCGACACCTTCAGGAGGACCATATCCCCGACCTGGAATTCCAAGTCCGAACGGCGCTTGTCGGCATAAGTTTTTTGCCGACTCTGCGCAGTTTGAAGCCTACTCCTAGCCTGCTAAATCCTCTCTGTCATATTGATCACCACTTCGGTGCTCCCCATGACCCTCTGTCCGACTTCACCCCAACATATCGGGGTCCTGCACTTCCTCTCGTACAACATCTCAAAGGGAGGACAATCGATACTAGTGTGATAGCTGTTATTATAGGAAAACTCAGCCAAAGGAAGGTAAGTATCCCAACTACCCCCGAAATCTAAAACATACACCCGCAGCATATCCTCTAGAGTCTGGATGGTCCGCTCACTCTGGCCATCCGTCTGCGGGAGGAAGGCAATGTTGAAGTGCAGACGGGTACCCAACTCGTCGTGAAACTTCTTCCAGAATCTGGAAGTAAACCGCACGTCCCGGTCCGAAATCACCGAAACTGGTACCCCGTGCCGAGCCACCACCTCTCGGATGTAGATATCGGCCAACTTCTCGGCCGAAATTCTCTCCTGAATCGGAATGAAATGGGCGCTCTTGGTCAACCGATCCACGATGACCCAAATCGAATCCACTCCCCGTGCAGTCCTGGGAAGCTTGGTGATGAAATCCATAGTAATATCTTCCCATTTCCATATGGGAATCTCTAACGGCTGCATCTTGCCGTGTGGCCTCTAGTGCTCGGCCTTGAGCTTCATGCAGGTCAAGCATCGCTCTACGTACCAGGCGATGTCCTGCTTCATGCAGGGCCACCAGTAATCAGGTCGAAGATCCCTGTACATCTTCGTCGCCCTGGGATGAATCGAGAATCAGGATTTGTGCGCCTCCTCCATCAGCACCTGGCGCACACCCCCATGATAGGGAACCCACACCCTGCGGTGTAGTGTCAATAATCCATGACTATCATAGTCGAAGGAGGAAATCTGTCCCACAATACGCTCACTCTTCCGATGTTCCTCCTTCATAGCCTCCTGTTGGGCCTCTCGGATCTGCTCCAAAAGAGGAGTCACCACCGTCATCCTCATGCAGATGTCTCTAATCGGCGCTGTCTTGCGGCTAAGCGCGTTGGCCACGACATTGGCCTTCCCCAGGTGGTAAAGGATCTCGCAATCGTAATCCTTCACCACATCTAACCACCGACGCTGCCTCATGTTCAGATTCGGCTGATCCATGAGGTACCTCAAACTCTTTTGGTCCGTGTAGATGGTACATCGGACCCCATAGAGGTAGCGTCGCCAAGTCTTGAGGGCGAAGTCGACCGCCCCCAACTCCAAATCATGCGTCGGGTAGTTCGCTTCATGAGGCTTCAACCCTGAGATGGACGCGTCACAATATACCACAAAGTCCTCCACGCCCTCGGGCAGGGCGAGTATCGGCGCCTCGCATAGTCACTGTCTCAACGTGTCAAACGCTGCCTGCTGCTCAGGCCCCCAGCGAAAGACAACGACTTTCTTCGTCAGCCGGGTCAGAGGTACGACTATCTTGGAGAAGTCTTGAATGAATCTCCGATAATAGCCTGGAAGTCCTAGGAAACTCTGAATCTCAGATGGAGACTTCGGAACCTCCCATCTCATCACGGCCTCCACCTTGGCCGGTTCAACCAATATCCCGTCCTGGTTGACAAGGTGCCCTAGAAACTGCACCTCGCGCAACCAGAACTCGCACTTGTAGAACTTGGCATACAAGCTCTCCCTCCTCAGGGTATCTAATACCTCTCGCAAGTGCTCCTCATGCTGCTCCTACGTCTTAGAGTAAACCAAGATGTCATGAATGAAAACTATCATAGACCGATCTAGCATCGGCCTGCACACGCGGTTCATGAGGTCCATAAACGCGGCAGGAGCATTGATGAGCCCGAAGGGCATCACCACGAACTCGTAGTGGCCGTACCGAGTCCGAAAAGCCATCTTCTGTACATCCTCCTCTCTGACCCTCATCTGGTGGCACCCTGACCGCAAGGTAATCTTGGAAAACCAAGATGCTCCCTGTAGCTGGTCGAACAAATCATCTATCCTCGGAAGTGGGTAACGGTTCTTCACCGTTACCTTATTCAGCTCCCGGTAATCTATGCACATGCGATGCGACCCGTCCTTCTTCTTGACAAACAGGATCGGGGCTCCCTAAGGCGAACTACTCGGCCTGATAAATCCCTTGTCTAACAGTTCATGCAGCTGCTTAGACAACTCCTGCATCTCGGGAGGAGCCAACCGATATGGTTCTTTGGCTATCGGAGCCGCACCAGGGACTAGGTCGATCCTGAACTCCACCTGTCGCTCCGGAGGTATCCCAGACAGCTCCTCTGGGAATACATCCGGGTAATCTCGCACCACCGGAACATCGCTCACCATCTTCTTACCCGCGTCCTGGGTATCCATAACATAGGCCACATACCCAGCGCAACCCTGCTGAAGATAGCGTCTAGACCTCGCTGCTGAACATAGTGTTGGTCCGTGCTGTAGCCTCTCGCCCTAAACCACCAGCTCTCCCCCACTCGGCGTCCTGATCCAAACCAACTGTTGCGTAGTCGATCACTGCCCCATTGGGGCTCAACCAATCCATGCCTATAATCACCTTGTTCCCACGCAACGAAATGGGAACCAAGTCTACCAAATAACGTTCCTCGAACAACCTCAGAACACAGTCCCTGAAAACCTCTGACGCTCGCATTGATCGATCATTTGCAATCTCGACCTCTAGAGGGCAATCCAACATGCCCGACGACTGAGAGAACCTCTTGCTAAGCGCAAGAGAGACAAATGACCGGGTAGCACCTGAATCGAACAACACCTGATCCGGGATACCGTTCACATGGAACGATCCTAAAAAAGACATATCATATGGCACATCAATATCATAAGAAACATAAAATAAAAGCTTGAGGGAAGAAATCATATGATTTTCCATGGAGTGAAAAATGTCGTTCCCCTCAAAACCCGATGTTTTCCGATTTAAATAGTATGATAGTTTTGTATTATTGTATAATTACTTTGCATCGGCTCAGCATATGAATATGATTTTCCATGATTACTTAGATGGTAATGGATCTCTATGTGAGTCGTTATAACCATGCATAATAATGACTAATTCGCCTGTCTTGACATTTTATCGAATGTCGGTTTTGAATTAAGATTTTGTCACCCTAGACTGGCCGAGTCTAACTGTAGCGAACAGCTCAGGTGTGGGGGAGTCACCCCCGTATAGATCTATACACAAACTCTCGCTCTCCCTCAAGGAGAATCTGATTATAACTACAGACTACGATCGACACTTATTGGTGCTACCCGTTATTTCTCACTAAATCCAAATGAAATTTAATAACATTGTTTTACAACCCGATTTATGTTTACGTGAATATAAGGTAAGCCTAACAGACAAAGAAAAGAGGACAACGGAGGCCCACTAACTTTGTATGTTATTACAGGCTGTCGAGTATGCTACGGACACGTTATAGCCCATTAAGCATATGATGAATGTTTAGGACCATATTAGCAATGCAAATGGGCCACTAAGGCCCAATAGCATGTCGAAGCTAATAAAGGCCCGTCGGGCATGTAATTGGGTCACCAAGGCCCAATATACATGTTTTGTTTATATCGGCCCCAATAATCGATATTGGACCCAATCCTTGAATGGTTTATCTGTTTTGTCGTTAAACTGTGGTATAGGATTTAGAATACACTTAGTGTTTACTTTTTGACGTTAAAATACTCAGTGTTGTTTATAACGATATTTTTAGTTTTTATAAAAATACCACTTTTAAACCTTCTTGTTGTAAAATTTTATATCTTTAATCACATTCTTTTAGAATTTACATATTTGGCTCAAAATGTTTATTTGATCATTTCAATCCCTTTTTCATATAAAATTTTCATTTTCGGCTCTTAATGGTACAAAATGACACTTTTAGTCCTTTTTGATGAAAAATGACATTTTAGTCCATTAAATTATTTAACTTGGCATTTTCAACCCAAATAAGATCTTAAATTATAATTTCAGCCCAAAATACCACTTTTGACGTTTTCAGCCCTTATTTGCTAAAAATTTAAATTTTTGGCCAAAAATCTAAAAACTGTCTTATTAGTCCAATTTAGCAAAAAAAATCATTTTCAGCCCTTGAACTTAAATCATTCACGTATTTGACTTTGTACTTTGACAACTTTACACTTTTAGACCCAAACTTCAATATTTTCGCAAATTTGGGCCCAAAAACCGTTGGGGCCCAAATATAAGCCCAATAAGCAAAAAGTTATGTTTTTGGTCCTTTGAGAAGTTTTATTTCCATAAAAATCATATTTTATATAGATATATACTATATTATCCATGTAAAATCGAAAATGTCATCTTTTAACCAAATCTTTGTTATTTTTGCAAAAATGACACCTATGACAATCTTGGCCTTGTTTTTCACCTTTTAAACATAAAGTTTCTTAGATATTTGAAATATGTTGTTTATTTTGTTATTGTTCATGTATCCTTCACACTTTAGCCATAGATTTCGAGATATAGCAAGTAATATCATATCTTTGCAACACAAACCAAAGAAATCACATATAACAAGCATACACACATAGATCAACACATAATACTTGTATTATCCCCCAAAAACAAGTAAAAACCGAAAACAATGGGGTATGAACTCACCTTGGGTTTTTTGTTTCAGTTTTGAAGCAAAGATGAAGGAGGTTTGTATGGTTTTTCGGCCCTAGTAAGCTCCTTGAAGAGACCTTCGAATTTGAAGAGTTCTAGGGAGTATGATCAAGAATTTAAGGTGGTAAGAAGAGTGATTAAGTGTAGAAGGAAAATATGTTTGCAAGATCTTACCACTAGTATATAACTTGAAGTGATTTTTGGATGAAATCCTTCTTGAAGCTCTTATGATTCTCGAAAATTTGGAGGAAGGAAGAAGATGTTCTTGAGGAGTTTGAAGAGAAAATTTTCAAGTGAGATGTGTGTGTTTGTGTGTTCGGCCGAGGATAAGAAGAAAGAGAGGAGAGAAGCTTGAAATGATGGGTGCATGGAAACATGAGAGTTTATGGATGTATGTTGTGTATTTTGTATGTAGGACTAATGGTTATTAGTGAGGTGGCACTTCACTAATCACTCTTATCACAATTATTTTCCCTTTTTTTTTGTTAATTGATGTTGGGCCGATTTGGGCTTAATAAAAGAAACATGGATTAATTTGGCCCACCTCTAGCCTTGGTTCGAAATCATGAGGTTCATAGAGGAGGTTTTCAGCCCATTGGGCTTCTTTGGATGGTTCACGGCCCATTTAGCATGAGAGAAAGGGTTTTATGGCCCATTATAGCTAATTAGGTTAGTTATGGCCCAATAAAGCTTATTGGAGTAGTTTATTCCATTTTAGGCCCAATATGGCCCAAAATGTTAAATGTCATGAAGGTGGGTTGAATTAGAGCCCAATTAAGAGTTCTAAGCCCAAACTAGTCAAATTGGAGACTTATCCGTCCATTAGGCCCAATAAGAAAATCGTAGTCCATATTGGACTTAAACCGGGATTTTTAGGGTTTCCAATCTTTTGTTGACTATTTGAAGTGTTTGTATAGAGTGTTTGATGGAATTTTGGTGTCATTGAATGAACATCATGCATGTTTTCAAATTTTTGGTTACAAATGTTATCATCATTATTGTTATAAAGGCATTGAATTCCTAGTTGTGACATCATCCCCCCGTTAGAGGGAATTTCGTCCCGAAATTCTCTTTGAAGTTAGGTTTGAGAATGCGAGAATAAGTGAGGGTACTTTTGCTTCATCTGGTCTTCGCGTTCCCATGTGAATTCTGGTCCACGCTTTGCGTTCCATCAAACCTTCACAATCGGAATGCGACTTTGCTTAGTACGCTTCATTTCCTTGTCCATGATTTCAACTGGTTCCTCGATGAACAGGAGATTCTCGTTGATTTCGATTTCCTTCATTGGGATGACAAGAGTATCGTCGGATAAGCATTTTTTAGATTGGAAACATGGAACACGGGGTGTACGCTGCTGAGTTCAACAGGTAGCTGTAGCCTATAGGCCACTGGACTGATTCGGACAAGAATCTCGAATGGCCCAATGTATCGTGGGTTTAGTTTTCCCTGTTTCCCAAAACGAATCATCCCTTTCCTGGGAGAGACCTTCAATAATACTCGATCCCCGACTTGAAATTCCAGGGGTTTTCGCCGTTTATCAGCATAGCTCTTCTGTCGGTCTCGTGATGCTTGAATTCGAGCTCTGATTTGAACTACCTTTTCTGTTGTTTCGCATATGATTTCCGACCCTGTTAAAGCGTTGTTTGGTGTATGTCCTCTTGCTCGCTGAGTGTCACCTACCTCAGCCCAGCATAATGGTGATCTACATTTACGCCCATATAATGCTTCAAAAGGAGCAACTTTGATGTTTGTGTGATAACTGTTGTTGTACGAAAACTCAATTAAAGGTAAGTGGGTATCCCACGACCTTCCAAAGTCTATCACACATGCTCGAAGCATATCTTCAAACGTTTGAATGGTTCGCTCACTTTGACCACCCGTTTGTGGGTGGTAAGCAGTGCTCATTTCGAGTTGTGTTCCCATAGCCTTCTAAAGTGATTGCCAAAAGCGTGAAGTGAATCTACTATCTCGATCTGAGATGATAGATATTGGCACTCCATGGAGCCTCACAACTTCCTTGATGTAGATTCTAGTCAATCGTTCCATCTTGTATGACTCCTTTATCGGCAGTAAATGGGCGGATTTTGTCAACCTATCGACTATTACCCATATGACATCTAATCCATCAGTTGTCTTGGGTAATTTGGTCACAAAGTCCATGGTAATCCTTTCTCATTTCCACTCGGGTATTACCGACTGTTGTAATAGTCCCGATGGCTTTTGATATTCTACCTTCACTTTAGCGCAAGTGAGGCACTTGCTAAGTAAGTGGCAATTTCTGCCTTCATGTTAGGCCACCAATAATGTTGTTTGATATCCAGGTACATTTTATCTGAACCCGGATGGATGGAGTATCATGTATTATGAGCTTCATTCATGACTACCTCTCTGAATCCCCCAAGTTTAGAGATCCAAATTCGGTTCATGAAATAATATGTTCCATCCTCCTTGACTTCGAAGTTCTTTTCCATTCCACGTAACGCTTCACTTGTTTTGTTTTCTGTCTTCATGGCATCAAACTGGGCTTCTTTGATTTGTGAGAATAGATGGGTTTGAATGGTTATTGAAAGAGTTTTCACACGACGATTCGAGTATTCTTTTCGACTCAAGGCATCAGCTACCACGTTAGCCTTGCCTGGGTGGTACTTGATTTCACACTCATAATCGTTTAGCAGCTCAACCCATCTTCGCTGCCTCATGTTTAACTCTTTTTGATTTAAAATGTGTTGGAGGCTCTTGTGGTCGGTGAAAATGGTGCACTTTGTACCATAAAGTTAGTGCCTCCAAATCTTCAAAGCAAAGACCACAGCTCCCAATTCGAGATCATGGGTGGTATAATTCACCTCATGTGTTTTTAGTTGTCGGGATGCATAGGCTATCACCTTCCCACGCTGCATGAGTACACAACCTAAGCCCTGATTCGAAGCATCACAGTAAACTACGAAGTCCTCAGTTCCCTCTGGTAATTATTGTCATGGTGCACTACAGAGAGCTCGTTTCAGAGTTCGGAAGGCAACCTCCTGCTTTTCTGTTCATTCAAATGGTACGCCCTTTTGTGTAAGCATGGTAAGAGGCTTGGCTGTTCTGGAGAAGTTCTGGATGAATCTTCTGTAATAGCCTGTGAGACCCAGAAATTGACGAATTTATATGGGTGTCGTTGGGACTGCCCATCCTTCAATAGCTTTGATCTTAGAAGGGTCCACATGTATCCCTTCTTGGCTGACAACATGACCTAAAAAGTTTACGCTACGGAGCCAGAACTCACACTTAGAGAGTTTTGCGTATAACTTTTCGGCTCGCAGGGTTTCCAAGATTTGTCAGAGATGTCGACCATGTTCCTCTTCGCTTGGAGAATAGACCAGGATATCGTCGATGAAAACGATGACAAAGTTGTCGAGGAATGGTCGGCAAACTCGATTCATCAGGTCCATAAATGCGGCAGGGGCATTCGTTAGACCGAAGGGCATTACAACAAATTCATAATGTCCATAGCAAATTCGGAAAGCGGTCTTGGGGATATCCTCCTCCCGGACCTTGAGTTGATGATAGCCGGATCGCAGATCTATCTTAGAGAAGTAATTTGCTCCTTCAAGCTGGTCGAATAGATCGTCGATTCGTGGAAGTGGGTAGCGATTCTTGATAGTGAGTTTATTCAGCTCTCTATAATCAATGCACATCCTAAAGGATCCGTCCTTCTTATTAACAAAAAGGACCAGAGCTCCCCAAGGCGAGAACTTGGGTCGGATGAATCCTTTGCTCAAGAGTTCGCTGAGTTGGCTTGACAATTCTTGCATCTCCGCAGGAGCCAACCTATAGGGCGATTTGGCAATGGGTGTAGCTCCTGGCACAAGGTCGATTCGGAACTCGACTTGTCTTTCTGTGGGTATCCCCGGAAGATCTTCAGGAAAGATGTCAGGGAAATCGCAAGCCACTGGGATGTTTCGAATATTAATCTCTTCCTTGGATTTATCCAGAACGTGAGCCAGAAACGCAAAGTATCTCTTTTGTAGACACTTTTGTGACTTAATACATGAGATAAGACGAAGGTTCGTACTGGGTTTGTCTCCGTATATGATTAGCGTTTCGTGGTTAGGGAGATGAAGGCGAACGACCTTCTCGTGACACATAATTTCAGCATGATGGGGGCTTAACCAATCAATGCCGATGATCACATCGAAACTCCTAATAATCACAGGCATCAAGTTTATTTGGAAAGTGTGGTGATTTAAGGTTAGGGTACATCCTACGTAGATTTCCCCAGTCGAATCTGTTTTCCCATTAGCCATTTCCATCGTAAAGGTTTCATTAAGCTTGTGGGGTTGTTGTTTTAGCAAATGTTTGAATTTATTACTAACAAAACTCCGCTCTGCCCCGGTATCAAACAGGATGCATGCATATGTGTTGTTAAGGAGAAACGTACCAGTGACAACAGCGGGATCCTGAACCGCTTCCCCTTGGCCCATGGTCAGCACTCTCCCTGCTCCTCCATTCCCTTGGTTGTTGACATTGGGGCAGTTTCGGCGGAAATGCCCAGTCCTTCCACATCCATAACAGGTGTGGCTAGTCCCAGCGTTGTTGTCGTTGTTGTTGTTGGTGTTGTTGTTGTTGTTGTTGGTGTTGTTGTTGTTGTTGTTGTTGTTGTTGTTGTTGTTCCCCTGTTGTTAGTTTTGGGGAGGATAGGTCCTACAGTATCTTGCCGTATGACCCTTTCGGTTGCAACTGGTACAATGCATCTCCCTACATTCACCATTGTGATGGAGATTGCACTTGTTGCACTTTGAGAGATTTCCGGAATACTGCTTAGGGGCACTTGGGGGGGATGAGGCTGGAGCATGTGGTGTGGAGGGGACTTGGGTGGTTGCAGCATGAACTGTCACTGTTTGTTGTTTCTTTGAGGACTCGGTGCCTTGTCGTTCCTTCCGCTTGTTATTCTTTCCCTTCTTGTTATCACTCTCCTTCTTGCTTTCAGTTTCCCCTGCTTTTTCGCCCTTCTTGTTGTTGTGGTCGTACAGCTTCTTGGCCAACCTCTTGGCACTGTCAAAGGTTTCAGGATTTGCGGCTATCACGTTTCCTTGAATTGGGGAGGTTAATCCCCAGATGAATCGCTCGATCTTCTTTCCTTCCGAGGTAATCATGCCAGGGCACAACAGAGACAGTTCACTAAACCTTGATATGTAGGCATCGATGTCAGAGTTTCGGACTTTGAGGTTCCATAACTCTTGCTTCATTTTCTGAACTTCGCCACGCGGGCAGTATTTAGCCATCAGCATTTCTTTCAATTCCGCCCATGGCATGGCATTAGCCACCGGAAGAGTCATAGCCTCCACATGTCCATTCCACTAGGTGAGGGCTTGATCAACAAATGTACATGCTGCAAACTTCACCTTGAATTCTTCAGGGCATCCGCATATCTCGAACTCCGATTCCACATTTTCCATCCATCTTTTCAGGGTTATTACTCCCCCTGTGCCATTAAAGGTTCGTGGCTTGGCGTTGGTGAAGTCTTTGTAAGAGCATGTCTTGGTAGGTCCTTGGTTCATCCTGTTGTTTAAACTTCCGGCCCCCTATCCGTTGCCTCCACCATTGTTTCCATTGTGAATCTGCGCCAGTGCTGCTGTGACTAAAGCAGATACAGCTACTTGAAATGCAACTGAGTTGATTTCTGGTGGTGGCGGTGGTTGATTGTTTCCACGGTTTGGTCTTTGCGGCATCTTGCTGTCATGGAACAGAAAGATGTTGAGTACGCATCGTATTTAAGTTGGGAATTCCGTGAATCGATTGTGCATCTAAGTGGTTCCATAGATTTACACCAAATAATAAGAATATAAAACACATAGCAGATAACAACATCACGATAAAACACATAATATTTTCCACTAATAATAACCGCCTTTAATACATGAAAATTTGCCCGAAAGGGCATACATAAGGGTACAAATTTTGGCAGCATAACGACTCTATGAGTAGTGTAATCACTTAAACATAGAGTTGGTAGTACATAATATGGTAAACATAAGAGAACATAGTAACACTGGTAGTTGGTGAAGCTGGTCCTATTCACGACGAGATGCGTCAGGGGGTGGTGCTGTGGATGTGGATGCTCCCTGAAGTCGAGCCACTTGTCGCTCCGTGTCTCGAAGTCGGGCTTCCCACATCTCTTGTATCATGTGGAATTCCCTGATAACCTCCTGCGTTTCCTGCTCAGCCCTTGCAACTCTCTCTTGCATCTGATGCATATGGTCAGCAATGTTCTGAGCTAGATTTTCGGTATCCCTCAATCGTCTCACCATAACAGGAAGTGCTCGGTCTGCCGGTCCTCCATCCCTCAGGTCATAGAATTCCCTCGCCATGCCGTACGGGGGTCGCTGACCTTGCTGCCTACTCCATCTCCAAATGTCAACTCCCCATGGGGGTGTAGGGCCATTATGGCCCATCCGATGTGCTGCCACCCTAACTGGAAATGGTGGGTTGATGACTACGGACTCTGCGTCCGAGTCATCGTCACTATTGTCACTAGATTCTTCTCCTCCAGGGCCAGCCACAGGCTTCGCAGGTCCGTCTTCGATCCCAGCCCCTTGTTCCTCCTCGGGCTCCTCCTCAGACTCCTCTTCAGGTTCCTCCTCAGACTCCTCTTCAGGTTCCTCCTCAAGCCATCCGTTATTCCCTTGATTAGGGAAATACGGATCTCCAGGAATATGGAAGCCAGCCATACTGTCTGCAAGAGGGTATATAAATAAACCGTTATTATTCCTAAGATATTTTAGTTATTATTAAAATTGGTTTGGTGTTCTCCTCTTGGTTATCAAAAGGGTATGCCTTAGGTTTACTGACCATCGCGATCGCTCCAGGGCATGTGATAGTTGTATTCTGAAGGAAACGTAGTTGATCAGGCTACATTCATCCCTAATACAACTGTAAAGAGTCCTGGCTTAACCGAGATGTCAGGATATTCCCAATGTCTTATTTGAATTGTTATTATGTTTATTTTTTTAAGTCGCACAAGTAAGAGTGTTTATTATTATATTTTATTTGTTTTGTTCAGAGTTATTTAGTCCCTCTTTGGGTTTATAGTTGCATATCAATGTGTGGTTAGATATGCCAGTTCACTATAAACAAAGCTCTGATACCAACCTCTCACACCCCCGAACCAGACGACGGAAACGTCTGAGGGTCGTGTGACTTAAATTGAAATATCATCACAATGAATATACATGAAACTAAACACATACATCACCAACATTACATAGTACAACTGTCATTGTTCACATCCAGTACATTGTATAAATATTACATTTTCATAACAGGAATTGTTTGAGAGTCACAAAAACATAATATCTAGCACACCTGATGATTTTTCTTCAGCTTATCTGTTAGCTGAGAATACAAGTTATTTTCAAAACGGTCAACATATATAATGTTGGTGAGTTCATAAGCAGGTTTGGTGAAAAAATGTTTTGTATTGTTTGTAAAACCCAGAAAATCTGATATTTTCTGTAACAAAAACTGTTTACGAAAATGGTGTGATGTTCCATAAGTATACGTGTATATGATTTCAAAACATGTAAAAGTGAAATGCCTTTCATAATTGTTCCTTGTATCATAGTTGTTGTAAGTAGGAGTGAAAAATGTCGTTCCCCGGAAAACCCGATGTTTTCCGATTTAAATAGTATGATAGTTTTGTATTATTGTATAATTACTTTGCATCGTCTCAGCATATGAATATGATTTTCCATGATTACTTAGATGGTAATGGATCTCTATGTGAGTCGTTATAACCATGCATAATAATGTTTAATTCGCCTATCTTGGCATTTTATCGAATGCCGGTTTTGACTTAAGATTTTGTCACCCTAGACTGGCCGAGTCTAACTGTAGCGAACAGCTCAGGTGTGGGGGAGTCACCCCCATATAGATCTATACACAAACTCTCGCTCTCCCTCCAGTAGACTCTGATTATAACTACATACTACGACCGACACTTTTTGGTGCCACCCGTTATTTCTCACTAAATCCAAATGAAATTGAATAACATTGTTTTACAATCCGATTTATGTTTACGTGAATATAAGGTAAGCCTAACAGACAAAGAAAAGAGGACAACGGAGGCCCACTAACTTTGTATGTTATTACAGGCTGTCGAGTATGCTACGGACACGTTATAGCCCATTAAGCATATGATGAATGTTTAGGACCATATTAGCAATGAAAATGGGCCACTAAGGCCCAATAGCATGTCGAAGCTAATAAAGGCCCGTCGGGCATGTAATTGGGTCACCAAGGCCCAATATACATGTTTTGTTTATATCGGGCCCAATAATCGATATTGGACCCAATCCTTGAATGGTTTATCTGTTTTGTTGTTAAATTTTAGTATAGGATTTAGAATACACTTAGTGTTTACTTTTTGACGTTAAAATACTCAGTGTTGTTTATAACGATATGTTTAGTTTTTATAAAAATACCATTTTTAAACCTTCTTGTTGTAAAATTTTATATCTTTAATGAAATTCTTTTAGAATTTACATATTTGGCTCAAAATGTTTATTTGATCATTTCAATCCCTTTTTCATATAAAATTTTCATTTTCGGCTCTTAATGGTACAAAATGACACTTTTAGTCCTTTTTGATGAAAAATGACATTTTAGTCCATTAAATTATTTAACTTGGCATTTTCAGCCCAAATAAGATCTTAAATTATAATTTCAGCCCAAAATACCACTTTTGACGTTTTCAGCCCTTATTTGCTAAAAATTTAAATTTTTGGCCAAAAATCTAAAAACTTTGTATTATTAGTCCAATTTAGCAAAAAAATCATTTTCAGCCCTTGAACTTAAATCATTCACGTATTTGACTTTGTACTTTGATAACTTTACAATTTTAGACCCAAACTTCCATATTTTCGCAAATTTGGGCCCAAAAACCGTTGGGGCCCAAATATAAGCCCAATAAGCAAAAAGTTATGTTTTTGGTCCTTTGAGAAGTTTATTTCCATAAAAATCATATTTTATATAGATATATACTATATTATCCATGTAAAATCGAAAATGTCATCTTTTAAACAAATCTTTGTTATTTTTGCAAAAATGACACCTATCCTATGACAATCTTGGCCTTTTTTTCACCTTTTAAACATAAAGTTTCGTAGATCTTTGAAATATGTTGTTTATTTTGTTATTGTTCATGTATCCTTCACACTTTAGCCATAGATTTCGAGATATAGCAAGTAATATCATATCTTTGCAACACAAACCAAAGAAATCACATATAACAAGCATACACACATAGATCAACACATAATACTTGTATTCTCCCCTAAAAACAAGTAAAAACCGAAAACAAGGGGGTGTGAACTCACCTTGGGTTTGTTGTTTTGGTTTTGAAGCAAAGATGAAGGAGGTTTGTATGGTTTTTCGGCCCTAGTAAGCTCCTTGAAGAGACCTTCGAGTTTGAAGATTTCTAGGGAGTATGATCAAGAATTTAAGGTGGTAAGAAGAGTGATTAAGTGTAGAAGGAAAATATGTTTGCAAGATCTTACCACTAGTATATAACTTGAAGTGATTTTTGGATGAAATCCTTCTTGAAGCTCTTATGATTCTCGAAAATTTGGAGGAAGGAAGAAGATGTTCTTGAGAGAGTTTGAAGAGAAAATTTTCAAGTGAGATGTGTGTGTTTGTGTGTTCGGCTGAGGATAAGAAGAAAGAGAGGAGAGAAGCTTGAAATGATGGGTGCATGGAAACATGAGAGTTTATGGATGTATGTTGTGTATTTTGCATGTAGGACTAATGGTTATTAGTGAGGTGACACCTCACTAATCACTCTTATCACAATTCTTTTCCCTTTTTTTTGTTAATTGATGTTGGGCCGAGTTGGGCTTAATAAAAGAAACATGGATTAATTTGGCCCACCTCTAGCCTTGGTTCGAAATCATGAGGTTCATAGAGGAGGTTTTCGGCCCATTGGGCTTCTTTGGATGGTTCACGGCCCATTTAGCATGAGAGAATGGGTTTTATGGCCCATTAAAGCTAATTAGGTTAGTAATGGCCCAATAAGGCTTATTGGAGTAGTTTATTCCATTTTAGGCCCAATATGGCCCAAAATGTTAAATCTCATGAAGGTGGGTTGAATTAGAGCCCAATTAAGAGTTCTAAGCCCAAACTAGTCAAATTGGAGACTTATTGATCCATTAGGCCCAATAAGAAAATCCTAGTCCATATTGGACTTAAACAGGGATTTTTAGGGTTTCTAATCTTTTGTTGACTATTTGAAGTGTCTGTATAGAGTGTTTGATAGACTTTTGGTGTCATTGAATGAACATCATGCATGTTTTCAAATTTTTGGTTACAAATGTTATCATCATTATTGTTACAAAGGCATAGAATTCCTAGTTGTGACAGTGACCCTGACTGGCTGTGTGCCATGTCACTCCTGAACGCCCTGAGGCGATCCTCCATCAACTCAATGATCCCTTCCTTGATCGACCCGAAAATCACTGGGGTCGACTCAAGGATGCCTCTCGTGATCTCAGAAGCAATGAACTCACGTAGCCCCTCATCAACTGGCTCGGTACCTGCTCCCGAACCTGATCCTGAACCGGATCCTGATCCTGAACCTCCTCCTCCATGACGTGTGATCATCACCATTCTGAAACATAACACATAATTGTCAGAATCATACATAAACGTCGAGAGGTTTCATACACTCTATAAGTAACCTGGCTCCATCTCGGCCCTCCTCGATTCGAGTACGGATCCTCTGCTTTCAATAGTACGGGCCCATACTACCTTCAACATCTATCCGTACTTTCCTCGAGGATTGCTTCGACTTCACTAAGTCCCTCCTATTACTATTGCACTCTTTTCCAATCTCGTCCTAGGCTTACCCTAGGGTAACTCTCCGACCTACTCTCCGCCATCAGCTGCATAAGGAATCCCTGCTACCTTTACCTAACTAGCTCGCGAATACCATTACATATTACTAAGACCAGATAATTCTTCAAATGAAAGGTCCTACCCCACAACGGTTGGACTCAAACAAGATCTACGCACAAGGGCTAGACCTAACCTTCTCGAATTATTTCGTCCTTGCAATATGTAACTTAACGTATTCGTTTACTAGTTAGCTAAAGATAACTAGGACTCCCGAATCACAAAGCAACATCATTCGGGCATTGAGTAACCCAATCCAATCGTACTCTATCCAAGCTATCATATAACTGACTAATCAGTAACATCTCGCAGCTCAAAAGCACATATAGCAGGCATATCAGGCACCTTCCTAGATCCTTAGCCCTAATCTAACATGCATTTCTCATACATATACAGTAGGCATATAAGGCATCCTTCCTAGATCCTCTAGCCCTAATCTACCATGCAATTCTCATAATCATATCATATTATAACATAACATGTATGGGTATCTTGGGGAAAACTTACTTGAGCTCGGCCGGTCGCGCACATCACACATCTTGTTCTTTTTCAAAGTTCCTTTTTCTCTTTTCAAACTTCTTTTCATAAAGTGATTTTCTTTTTTGAAAGTTTTCTTACCAAGTCCTCAGTTTGCGTTCAGACACACCCAAGAGTGTATCCGAATCCCTCAAACTAAGGCTCTGATACCAACTTGTAACATCCCAATTTTCAAGGCTAAAAATTTCATTTTTAATTAAGTAATCATGTGAAATCATTTATCAAACATTGTTGATATTATATTAATTCATAAAACCATTACGTCGTGTCTCAAAAACATATCATCGGATAATAGTAATAATCAGAGTACAATCCCAGAAAACTCAATGCGGAAATCATGCGTGAGTGTGATGTGCCGCTACCGCGCCGGCTCCTTCCCCTTCGCTGAAGAGGTACTTGAAACAAAACTGAAAACTGTAAGCACGAAGCTTAGTGAGTTCCCCCATCATACCACATACCATACAAACACATAACATACATACTGCCAGGCATATCTGGGTGCCCGACCTACCCCTTCGGTCCTCTCGACGGGTGACCTTGCCTAGCATATCTAGGTGTTGGCCTACCCCTTCGGTCCTCTCGACCGGTGACCTTGCCTAGCATATCTAGGTGTTGGCCTACCCCTTCGGCCCTCTCGATCGGTCTATCACATACAGTCACGTAATCATAATCTAACTTAGTTGGGTACTAAGCTACCCCTTCGGCCCTATCGACCGGTAACTTGGGGACTATCTCCCCTACTACTACCATCATCACGTAACATCATATCATGCTAGCACGTAAAACATAACAGGTAGTAGCAAACCTAGATGAATATCACAAAGACAATCATCTAACATACAACTCCTACTGGTGGGCCGACATTGTGGCCGTAGACCTACCGCTACTGGAAGGTAACTCACCTCGATGTCGTGTAGTGCTGGAACTGTCCTCTGCATGAAGGTCGGCTCTTCTCGACCCCTCAATCCCTACACGGCAACCTTCAAGTCATCAAACCGAACATACAACCCTAACCAGGGTCAATACCAAAACCAGGCAAAGTCAACATTGGTCAAAGTCAACACCCAGTTGACCTGACTCGCCGAGTTGTTCTACTAACTCGTTGAGTCCTTGCTCTACTAACCCGATCCAAACCCGACTCCACTCGTCGAGTCTAGCAAGAACTCGACGGGTTCTCCTTCATTCAAACCATCGGGACCATCTTCATCCGACTCGCCGAGTTCATCCTTGAACTCGTCGAGTTCATCTCCCTCATAAGAATGTGTCCAGTCTATGACTCGCCGAGTTGTATGAACAACTCGTCGAGTCCATCTTCAAAGATTGGGAGATTGCCTTGGACTCGCCAAGTCTGTTGATACACTCGCTGAGTCCTATGATTCCCAGGTCCCTTTACGCGTCTAAACAACTAAGCGACTTTCTCCCTAACAATTGGTCCATCCACAGAAAGGATTTGGTGGTCAATACACCACGACTCGCCGAGTTCCAAGAACAACTCGTCGAGTCCATCCGTGGCCAACACTATACAGTCGATTTAAATGGGTCTTAACACATCAGGCCTCCTAATGTCCATTTTACACGTAAAGTTCCAAAATTGGTACACATGCAAGGGGTCTTTAGCCCAAAAAGCCATAAAAGATGGCCTCTAAAGTGCATGGGGTGTTCATGGCAACAAAATGGGCACCTTTGTGCCATAAAACCCCCCAATAGACCTGGATCTAAAGCACACACTGACTTCCAACACTAAATCCCGAATACAACCTCTCTATGGCTTAGAAATATGAAGGAAAAGGCCCAAAAATCAAGATCTATAGACAAAGTTTCAGCTTCATACCTTCAATAAGCTGAAAACGAGCTTCAAACTCTGGATCTTCTTGTTTCCCCATGGTCTCACAAGTTCCTTCCCTCTTCTCAAGCTTCACAACCCACCAAAAAGCACCAAATGGCCTTAGAACACTCAAAAACGGCTAGGGTTTCGCTAAGATGTCTTCTGGGAGTACAAGGGACGATGGAGGCTGAGATAAGGTGTTTAAATAGGGTGCAAACCCTTAAATTTAGGGTTTCACTCAAACAGCGTCCACTCACCGAGTCGGTCTCCCGACTCGTCGAGTAGGTCACTTAAACTCCCGCGGATCACGACTCTACTCGACGAGTTGGGCCACCAACTCGTCGAGTCCCAGAGAAAACACATAAATTTCTTTAATTAAATACGTACCAGGAATCGGGTGCTACAACATCTACATTTGACTTTATGTATTAAATGAAAGAACAAGATTTGGCCCATAGCATTCACTTGTTATATACATTTGGTTGGGCCCGTTATATGAGTCAGGGGTAGGCCCGTTAGGTACGTTTGGCCCGTTAGGTACGTTTGGGTCGGGCCTATTATGTATGATGTATGCTTGAGATTAGGAGAGCGGGTAGGTCGGCTTTAGAGTCGATGACTTTGTGTGGATGCATTATATATATGATGTAATATGTGGTATACTGGGGAACTCACTAAGCTTTATGCTTACCGTGGTGGATAAAATGTTTTGTATGTTGTTCGTGAAAAGAGCTCGCTGGGACTGTATACACGCATCGAAGATATTGATTTCCATTATTTTTGTAAATTGACTATGATAACACTATGGTTTCAAAAAATGAATGTCACTTATCGTTTTTAAGTTAAAGGTTATAATTGGTTAATTTAATTTTTTTAACGATAATCTCTTTGTAATTTTTGGGACGTTACTCATATCATCATAAGACATCATCCTAATCTAATTTAAGAGCTTTTCCCTTTGAATTTCGTAGAGCATCATCACCCCAACTTCAACTTCATATTCTATCTGACATTCTTTTCCTTATCCTTATCAAAATTTTAAAAATGGTTCTTACTCTTATTTCAGGTATGTGACATACTCATATATGTTATAGCAGAAAAATATAAATCATTGAAGATGCTTTTAATACCACCAGTGTAAGAAAAATAATTACGAGTAAATACCCCTCGATAGTTGAGTTTCACCATCGCAAGGAGTCCATAATAGTCTGATTGTGTCATTTTATCGATTTCCTTGGTTCTTCAGCTCGATCACAAAATATTTCAAAAACCATAATTATGCTTGCCCATTTTCATTTTCTACCGAAGAATGAAGAATGAAGGATGAAGAAGAAGGTGAGTTTAAGTACCCTTAATATCATTTAATATGGTATGGATTAACATACGTGGCTTATTAGTTTATGACAAATTTAAATTAAATGACATGTAGGAATGGTAATCGGGTAACTGGTTAAAATCGAGTATAATGGTTTAATTGACAGGTATATAAAAGTTTAATGATTTATCGTGCAAAAAATAAAGTTTAATAACTAAATCGGGCAAATGACAAAAGTTTATGTGCTACAGTCATATTTCCTTAATAATAATTGTTATCAATGTGTGTCAATTAAGAGGTGAGGGAAATTGGTCGTTCAAGGTTAATTATATAGGGGAGAGGGAAAAACATGCTATGATATCATGTTATTGTTTGTAACTTAGCTCCTTGTTTTCTCATTGGTTTATCCTCCATTTTATACATATGAGTTGTGGCTTTATATAACGAAAAATGTCCAACAACAAATAGAGCCATCGTCTAATAAATATATGACATATCTAACAACTTAATGTATGACTTGTTAAGAGAGTGGTGTTAATTTAGGAAGTAGTTTATCATGCATATACTTGATAAGTAAGAGATTTTATTAATTATATATCTTAAATGGGAATGTGGTATGGCATTATGAAGACACTCATTTATATATGGATCAAATGTCAACTCGATAAGCTGATGAGTTGCCATGTTTAGTTCAAGGGTCAATAAAGTAATTGGTAGGGCACATATTTATCTTAACCAACACCGCTGCTACTTTTATAATCGCAGTCTTTTGGATATTAATTCAGATCCACAGATTCACTTTTAACTTATAATGGAAAAACGGTTTTCAACACTTCCGTCTGACCGGTAACGATGTTTTTGACTTTTAGTAAAATAAATTCTAGACCACCAAGCTTCGGCTGTTCGAGTGGTTGGGATTTCCGCAAGATAACATAGAGATGGTGAATTTGAATCAGAGACGTGGTGTGGTATTGGAACGTAAAATGAGGTGTCTTAATATGGGTGTCTTTCTAATTGGTTCTCAAGGTCTTTCTAAAATAACTATAGATTGTCTCCAACTGTTAATCATTTCTATTAGATAGCGGGTAACTAGCTAGTGGAGTTATTGTTTTGCATTCTTGATTCTTGTAGAGATATGGTTCTGTTTATACATACATATTAAGCCATATGAACAAGCACCGAAGATATCCAAGTTATTTCTTGTAATTTTCTTATGCTTTGACGTGTTTAGGAGGAGTATTTCAATGAATTCATAACATATATGATCCACGTCTGTGACCTGAACTGAAGCTTTATGGTGGCGCATAAAGATAATAAATGACATCTAATAGTCTGCCAACCCTATTTGGTTATACCAAGTTGCTCAGATTTCATGTCGTTGCTATTATCTTTTCCCAAGTGGACTGATTTCAACAAAAGAAAATCCTAATATTTTCTGTGACTTGATTCATTGATTGACTTCGACTGCTTCCAGATTCCCTTTGCATGTTCTGATTGTCAACTTATTATCATATGTTGGAAGAGCTCAAAATGCTACCTTGTTGCTATTATAAGTACTCATACGTTATTAGTGCATTTTGCGCATTGTATGCTTGATATAAATGTGCAAGTAGTTCATAATTACAAGCAACTACCTGCAAATATGGTGCACATCGAGCACAACAAGATTAGCCTTTGCCTTATAATACTGTCGTGCTTTTTAAACCATGCATTATGTGCACACTCCATTTCATCACAAAATCAAAACATAAACATAAATAATGATATACTAATAGGCGTGGGAATCATTCTAGATATGGAGTCACCAATGGGGAAGACCATTCACAGCTGCATTACCATGGCGATATCTGATTTTTATGCTCTTCGTCACAGCTATAAAAGAAGGATAGTTATTCACACTAGGGACTCCGAGGGAGATCCAGATAAAGCTCTTTCAGCTGGTACGCTCTCTCGTTTATTTCTATCAACTCTCTTTTGATATAGACATGGACTATATTAATTTATGTTTCTTGTTTTTTTTTTTTTTTTTTTTTTTTTTTTTTTTAATTACTTGCCTGAGCAGTATATAATCTGCTGAAAAAAGCGAAGGTGCAAGCTATCATAGGCCCAGAAACGCATCTTCAGTGAAAGTTATTGTCCTTGTCTGCTAATAAAGCTGAAGTTCCTATATTTTCTTTTGCTAGTCCATCCTTAAGGGAACACTCATACTTGTTCCAAATCACACAAGACGAATCCAGTATGGCCAAAAGCATTGCTGCCCTTGTGAAATCATATAATTGGATGTTATCTTTGTTCATGAGGATAACGATGATGGCACGGAGATCTTAAAATATCTGGCTGGGTCATTTCAAGATAAAAACATCTGTATCAGTTACAGAAGTTCCATTTCTGCCTCAGCCACGTATGATAGCATCACCCAAGAGTCGCCTAAGATCATGACTTTTCATACAGCTGTTATTATCGTACATGTGTCTCCTTCACTACCATCTAGCCTTATCTTAAATGCAAGAAGGTTAGGAATGGTTAGTGAAGGATATGCATGGATTTTAACTGAAAAAACAGTGACCTCTTGCGATCAACAAACTTTACTGTCATTGAGTCGTCACAAGGCGCACTAGGTTTTAGGTCGTATGTTCCACCATCAGACTGTTGGTCAAAGGTTGACCTGGTAATTAGGAAAAATAAAGCACATGGGAGTCATGACCGTTGGAAAAAGGATTGTTCCTAGTATTTCTCTAATATGTTAGTTTTTGCTAGTTTAAAAGGCATAGCTTTTAGGTTACAGTAATCAGTCGAAATTCCCTTGTACAACAATTGTAATCATTAGGTTGCTATTCTTCATTCAATAATAATAATCATTTGACTGCCTCATTCAGTTGTCACCCCTATTATTTCTTTGTTATTTCACTGTTGTATTGGCTTGATCACCAACATTTGGTATCAGAGCAAAAGATCCTGATTACTTGTATGCCTAAGTACCTTCGATTCAACAAGATGACAGCTTCAACATCATCCAATCCGCCCAAAGATAGCCCGTTCACTCTTCAATGCCCGATGTTGACCTCACTGAACTACAATACATGGTCAATAAAAATGGAAGCAATAATGGATGCCCAAGGTTTGTGGGATACCATTGAGCCACCAACCGGAGTGGTTGTGGATGAGAAAAAGAGCAAGCAGGCTCGAGCTTTCATTTTCCAATCTATCCCATAAGAGATACTTGCACAGGCTGCCAAGAAAAAGACAGTCAAGGAGGTTTGGGACTCTCTAAAGTCACGATATGTGGGTGCAGAGCGAGTCCAAAAGGCAAGGCTGCGGGTACTGAAAAGTGGTTTGAAGCACTCCAAATGAAGGAAACAGAAACCATAGATGATTATGCGGGAAAGATATCAGCCATAATCTCAAAGTTTGGAAGTGCAGGGGCAATATTGGAAGATGAAGAACTGGTAAGGAAGCTGTTTGATACAGTCCCAGAAAGGTTCATAAACCTGGTGGCATTGATTGAACAAAGCTGTGACATGGAATCAATGCCATTTGAAAAGGCAATTGGGCATTTGAAGGCATATGAAGACCAGCTTCGGCTCCGAAAGGCAAGCACACAGGCAGATAACGCCTTGCTACTTGCCAAGGCGGAAAGCTCATCAACCCACCGGAGTCCAAGCAATCCAAACTCAACTGTTGGTCGAGGAAGGGGCGGAAACAACAACCGAGGTGGAAGAGGCAGCTCACGAGGGCAAGGGTCGTCCCGTAGCAGAGGTGGGCGTTGGGGTGGTGACTCACGACAGGAAGCAAGCAATACCAACAAAAAGCCACGAGACAAGAGTAACATAAGATGATTTGAATGCCAAGAGCTTGGCCACTTTGCATCTGAATGCAAGGCAAAGAAGCAGCAGGACCAAAAAGTAAATTTGGTTGCTGATGAAGATGAACCAACTCTGTTACTGACTATTTGTGGAGAAAAGAATATTGAAGTGGTCCTCTTGAATGAAGAAAAAGTCTACCCAAGTCAACTAAAGGAGAGTAATGATGAAAACATATGGTATCTAGACAATGGGGCTAGTAACCATATGACCGGATGCAAGGCCTTATTTTCTGAACTTGACGAGAAAGTAACTGGGCAGGTTCGATTCGGAGATGGGTCTAAGGTTCCGATCAAAGAAAAGGGCACTCTCTTGTTTGACTGTAAGAATGGCGACCAACTTGTCATCCCAAACGTGTATTATATACCTGCCCTACACAACAATATAATCAGTCTAGGACAAATGACTGAGGAGGGGTATGACATAGGCATGAAGAAAGAGTTTTTGAGAATGTATGATGAAGCAGGCTGCCTAGTTATGAAAGTGCAAAGGTCCAAGAATAGACTTTATAAAATAAGGCTTACGCCTGGGAAGCCTGTATGTCTGGCCATGAGTATAGATGATGACTCATGGTTATGACATGCACGTATGGATCACACAAACTTCAAGTTACTTGGAGAGATGACACGTAAAGGAATGGTGACAGGTATGCCCCAGTTGACTCACCCATCACAAGTCTGCGGAGGCTGTATGGTAAGCAAGCAGGCAAGACAAAGCTTCCCAAAGGTGACCCAGTGGAGAGCAAAAGACCCACTCCAGCTGTTGCACACAGACCTCTGTGGACCCATTACACCTGCAACAAAAGGTGGTAATCAATAGTTCCTGTTAATTGTAGATGACTACTCACGTTACATGTGGGTGTACCTGATCAAAACCAAAGATGAGGCCTTCAACATCTTCCATAAATTCAAGTCACGAATTAAAGGGGAATGTGAGTATAAGATCAAGATGTTACGAACTGACCGGGGAGGCGAGTTTAACTCTACCCAGTTCGCTAATTTCTGTGAACAAGCTGGAATACGTAGGCAATTGATGACTCCACACACGCCCCAACAAAATGGCGTTGTGGAGAGGCGCAATCGAATAGTCCTAGAGATGACAAGGTCCCTGCTCAAGGCCATGGCACTACCAGATAACTTTTGGGGCGAAGCAGTGAGACACTCAGTGTAGTTGCATAACAGAATTAGGACGAAGGCGTTAAAGAACGTAGCTCCATATGAAGCCTGGAAGGGTTCCAAGCCGTCCTTAGCACAGCTGAAGGTCTTTGGGTGTGTAGGATTCGTCAAGAAGCTGCGTGGCCTAACAAAATTGAGCGATCGGAGTGAGGCTATGGTGTATTTGGTAACTAAAAAAGGAACTAAGGGATACCGTATGTATAATCCCAGTAGTCGACGGATAGTAGTAGCTAGAGACGTAATGTTCAACGAAGCAAAACCTTGGGCATGGAGTAACGATACAATGGGGGAGCCTCTTACAACCCCTTATTGGACTAATGTTGTGATCGGTATGGCAGCCCAATCGCAACCGGCCCAAGAAGTCGATCCAGAAGATAATGTGAGTGAAGATCCATTGACGACGTTACATGGTGACTTTCGCCTAGACCACGAAACTCACAGTCCGTCGTTTAAAGATACGCCATAGCAAAGCTCGCACAGATTGGGGTCGCGATCATCACCTCCAGGTCAAGCATCGGCAGAAACTGGGTCTGTAGCCTCGTATGACGACACATCAGCGAAAGGATTTCTATCACTCAATGAAATCTACGAGAATACAAGAAGATTGGACGAGGCTGAAATACAGGAGCTGTATGAGAAAGACCAGGAACTATTGTTGATCGATGATGAACCTACGACCTATGAAGAAGCAGCGGCAAAAAAAGATTGGAAGCAGGCCATGAAATTGGAATTGGAGTCGATTGAAAGAAACAATACCTGGTCCTTAGCCAAATTGCCCCCAAATCGCAAGGCAATAGGGCTAAAGTGGGTATTCAAGCTAAAAAGGAATGCATTTGGAGAAGTAATCAAACACAAGGCCCGATTGGTGGCCAAGGGGTACGTTTAAGAAAGGGGGCATCGATTTTGATGAAGCTTTTGCACCAGTCGCTAGGTTGGAGACAATAAGACTGATCCTCTCGTTAGCAACAAAAGAAAATTGGCTTGTACATCACCTGGATGTCAAGTCAGGGTTCCTACACGGCGATCTTAAGGAGGAAGTTTACGTAACTCAGCCCACTGGATTTATCAGATTTGCTCAAGAGCAAGCCGTCTACAAGGTACACAAACCCAACTTGATTCTCATAGTTGGTGTATATGTAGATGATCTTATAGTCACTGGGTCAAATGAGAAGGGAATCTAGGATTTCAAGAATAGAATGAAACGATTGTTTGACATGAGTGATTTCGGATTGCTATCATACTATCTGGAACTTGAAGTATCACCGGGTAAGGATGGTATAATGCTCACACAAAAGGGATATGCTAAAAGTATCCTAAAGGTATCAGGGATGGAAGGCTGCAATAGTTCACAGTACCCAATGGAGCCAAAACTCCACTTAACCAAAGATGAAAATGGTGAACCCGTGAATACAACAATGTACAGAAAGCTTGTTGGGAGTTTAAGATACCTGGTCCACACAAGACAAGACCTAAACTACAGTATTGGAGCGGTGAGCAAGTTTATGCAAGACCCCAAACAAAGCCATTATGCTGCTATAAAATATATCCTGAGATATGTAAAGGGGACAACTGAGTTTGGGCTAATGTATCGCAGGGGTGGTGATGGAAAACTCGTGGGTTATAGTGACAGTAGCTACAGCAGTGACCGTGAAGATGGGAGAGGAACCACTGGTGTAGCCTATTACTACTCAGGAAACCTCATAACATGGGCATCACAGAAGCAGAAAACTGTGGCTCTCAGCTAATGCTAGGCTGAGTATATGGCTGCAGCCGCAGCTGTGTGCCAAGGTCTGTGGTTAAGAAATTTGTTCAGTGAGCTGATGGGAAGGAAAGCACAGAAGGTGAAGCTATTGATTGATAACCAATCAACTATAGCCCTCATAAGGAATCCAGTGTTCCATGGTAGAAGCAAACACATAGATACAAGGTTCCACTTTATTCGTATGTGTGTCGAAAGGGAACACATCCAGATGGAACATGTGAGTGGAGATCAACAGAAGGCTAATGTGTTAATAAAAGCAATGCCAAGGATAAAGTTTGCTGAGATGAGGGCACTTATTGGCATAGAAGATCTGAAGAAGAAAGGTCAACCTTGAGGGGGAGAAATGTTGGTCAAAGGTTGACCTGGTAATTAGGAAAAATAGAGCACATGGGAGTCATGACCGTTGGAAAAAGGATTGTTCCTAGTATTTCTCTTTTCTATTAGTTTTTACTAGTTTAAAAGGCATAGCTTTGAGGTTACAGTATTCAGTTGAAATTCCCTTGTACATTAACTGTAATTATTAGGTTGCTATTCTTCATTCAATAATAATAATCATTCGACTGCCTCATTCAGTTGTTACCCCTGTTATTTCTTTGTTACTTCACTGTTGTATTGGCTTGATCACCAACACGGACAGACTGTATAGCTTAACAACAAAATGGCACAATTTCTTTTACAGAAATAATTTCACCTCAATAACAAAAGAATTGCCTGTGCCTGACTTATGGGCATATGATACAATTCGGGCACTTGCGGAGTCTGTAGAGAAGGTTGGAGTCCCACATAATGGTTCTATGCTTTAACATGAAGTTTTGAAAATTGGATTTAAAGGTATAAGTGGTGATTTTCAGCTTAGTGAAGGAAAAGTATTATCCAATGGATATGAGATTATGAATGCGGTAGACAATGGTGAGAGGAGAGTAGGATATTGGACATTATCAGAAGGAATTAGGAGAGCACACTCAGATATTAACATCGACCGTTTATATCCTAGTCTAGCGTCTGAAGCTGTTATCTGGCCCGGAGGGTCTACAACTACTCCAAAAGGATGGGTTAAAAATTGGTGTTCTGAAGACTAAAAACTTTAGGTATTTCATGGATGTAGAACATGATGTTAAGAAAAATGTTACAACTGCCACTTGGTTCTCCATAGATGTATTTAATACTTGTATTCGTGCATTGCCATATGAAGAGCCATACACATTCATTTTATTTGAGAATTGCACTTACGACGATCTTGTGCAGAAGGTGTACAATGAGGTATATATATGTTTGTTTCTGACTACAAGTTTAACATCAACCATATGATTTACTTGGGAAGACATCTAATTTTGTAGTCTATGGATTTGCTTCGTGACAGGAAATTGATGCAGTCGTGTGTGATTCAACAATTTTGGCCAATAGATCTAAGTATGTTGACTTTACAGCAACTTACACTGACTTGAGTGTAGGAACACTAGCTAGAATCAAGAAGAAAAACATATGGTTCTTCTTGAGGCCGCTGATGGACATTTATCTATGGCTAGTTGCTATTGGTTCTCTTATCTTCAATGTCTTCATTGTTTGGGCTATCGAACGTATGAATCCAGATTCGAATGGTTCAACAACTCAGCAAAATGGAAAACTACTATCCGGCTGGACCTTCCTACTGATCATTTTATTTGCTCAAAGTTCTCCCTCTTTCTCTCTAAGATGCTTTTACTCTCTGAAATAGAAATTAATAAATATCTCACAGTGATTTGCATTTGTATTGTAGAAGACGAGCTTTCAAGGAATCTGTCAAAATTTGTAATGTTCATCTGGTTCATTGTGGTGCTTATCTTGTTCACAGGCTACGATGCCTTTTTGACTTCACAGTTGACAGTAGAGCAATTTGAATCGGCATGAAAGGGAGGACTTGTGGGGTTTCATGGAGGCGATTTTATGAAAGGAGTGACAGTCAACAACATGCACTTCGAAAATTGGAAGCACAGTCCATACTACTCATACCAGGATTATGCTCATGCTTTATCAGATGATAGTGGTGCTGATGCCATTGTTGATGAAATTCCATACATCAAGATGTTTCTTAGCAGGTACTCTGGTGATTGTGGCTTGGTCTCCTCTCTACCTATCACTTCTGGTTTTGCCTTTGTAAGTACCCCTTCCTCTTCATCACTTCCCCATGCATTATTACATAACAAAGTAATTGGTGGTTTTGTCATTGATTGCATGATGTTCTATATTTTTTTTAATTTTTTTTTGCTTTATAGAAAAGAATGTTTCAGATGTATAAAAAACACTTTAAAACATATCTCTTAAACCATATGACAGACATAATTTTACATTTTTCTTAGTAGCACATGAATTACAAATCGTGTTTCATATTGTCATATACGCCCATGGTTAACATGTAATTCAGATATTCCAAAAAGGTTCCCCGCTTGTTGAAGACGTGTCAAGAGAAATCGCCAAGATAAGGTTAGACGGAACTCTAGGAAGTTTGGAAAACAAGTGGTATGAGAATCGAATATCTCTTCCTTCCAGAAATTCTACAATTCCCCACGCTGTGACGCTTGATAAATTTGGTGGTCTATTTATTATTAGTGCGGCCACTTCCACTCTAACCTTTATGGTCTCTTTAGTTCACCTAATTCGTATTAGATTAAGGCAGTTCCAACGTATTATAAATCATTTCCGGTGATTTGATGACTAGTATGTTTTTTACTCTTTTCTTTTTTAATAAATGCCTTAGGCGGATGCCTGAGAAATGCTAATTTTGATTTAACAATTGATGTTTCAAAAGATTGTTAATTGATTTTTTGTTGGATTTAATAAAATCTTGAGTTTGTTGGACTCTCTAAAACATGTATGGAACTCGTCAGTTGCAAAAGTTATTTAGATTAACAATGTTTGTGTTGCGTTAGTACAAAATCATTGGAGGGAATTTTGTGTGTGTAATCGTGTTGTTTGTTTATACCATTCACTTACATTTTTATTCCGGTCATTCAATTACCTAGTCTATATCGTGAACCAACATGTCTCATGTAACATCCCTTTTGGGCTTGGAAATTTGTCCATTTTTGGTAAAAATAAAAATTTTGGAAAATTAAATAATAAATAAATAACTAGTTTTGAAGAGTTAAATTTTATATATAAACCATCCTAATATTATTTATTAAGATTTATGGAGTTGAAAACTTATCTGGACTTTAAGTTGAAAATATAGAAATAGAGACTAAAAATGTAAATTAGGTTAAACTTGTTATGCTTTGTTTGACTTAGTCAAAGGACCATATTCTTCGGATATTTATAAAGTGAGACTTTACTTATGAATTTGAGACTTGGAATAAGTGCCTAGTTAAAGTGATGGTCAATATGAACAAATAACAATTTGAAGCGTTTAAATAGGTGAATTGTCAAAGATATGAATATGAGAGAGAGAGAATCTTTCTCCTTGATTTCTAAAAATTTTGACCTAGGGTTTGGGTGAGTTTTGACTTTTGAAGAATAGGTTATTATGCTCTAAAACATCAATTCATTATCATTTCTTCCAGGCCCGGCCCAATAGGGGGCAAGATGGGAAAGAGACCTTGGCCTCCTCGTAATAGTTTGGACCTAAAAATTAATTAATTATATATATATATATATATATATATATATATATATATATATATATATATATATATATATATATATATATATATATATATATATGCTAGTATGTTGGTAAACATCTTTTAGCTGAGTTGATTACGAAGCATGGCTATTTGTATTAGGTTCGATTCTTGTAGTTTCAGTTTTTCATCTAATTAAATACGGAAGTTTGTCGATAGTTTTGTTGATATATAGACGCTATGTATATTAACTTTCATAGTGATGTTTTTTCTGTCACCTAATTTCAAAATCTCATGTTTGCTTTCTTTTTAGCCAAAATTTAAAAATATATAATACCAATAAAGTTATGATAATTAAGTTACTGGAAAGTTGTAATGGTAATTGTGTTTGGTTTTCAACAAATATTCCTTATGTTTAAATACATGTACATATGAACATTTTAAAAACAATATATATGTCAATAAAATGCAATGGCGAGGCTACACTTATACAAGACTTGACCCAAATAAAAATGCGGTTTGGTGCGGTTTTAGGGCCAAACCGAACCGCAAACCGCAATGTGCGGTTTTTGAATTCTAGAAACCGTTGGGTGCGGTTTTTCAATGGTTCGGTTTTGCGGTTTTTGAGTGCGGTTTCGGTTTGTACCGGTTCGGTGTCGGTTTTAAACCAAGTCAAACATATGGTGCGGTTTTTTATGTTCAGCGGTACGATTTTTTTAACCGTGATGTTCATGTGAAGATTTATGATTGTATGACATGATGTCATTTCGTTTCTTCACATTTAGAAGCTGTAATTTTGAGTTTTTTATATTGTTTACTTGATCACTTCATTTGCAACCCATATTTACAAGTTCATTTTTTTATTCAATTTGTGCTTTGAAGTTACAAGCTTGCAAATTGTAGTCCACATAGTTTTTACACTTTACACATAATCATTAAGTCACAAACACAAAGTGATAAACTCACCTACTAAACCTAATACCTAATTACTAATTACCGTCAAGTTCAATATATAATATATGTATAAATTAGAATTTATTAGTTTTTTAAATAATATGTATAATTGTATAATATAAATTAATGATTTATTTTATTGTTAATAAGCTTGCGGTGCGGTTCGGTTTTGGTGCTCCGGTTTCTATATAAAAACCGCACCGCACCAATAAATTCGGTTTTTCAAAAAAATAAAATCCGCACCATCGGTTTTTTTGTCGGTTTCGGTTTTTCGGTTACGGTTTATTACGATTTTTGCGGTTTTATTTTATCGGTTCGGTTTTTGCTCACCCCTATCTTATAAATAAAAATTATTTAGGAACGACCTTTAATATCTAAAATGACCCACCCTCACACCTTGTCTTTAATATGTCTAACAATAATATACAAATCTAGGTATCTAAAGCCCATGTTTTATTTCAATAGCCAATAAAACATATAAAAAAAATAAAATATAAACAAAAATGGAAAACAATCGGCGTTTATTTGCCATTGGTTATTTGCAATTAGTAGATTAATAGTTCATCTTAATTCTTTATTTATTTGCAATTGGTTATCCGATTTGAGACCCTTGTACTATGTTTTTTTCATTCATATCGTTTTACGTAAATAGTAAACCACGTGGTTTTAAACACAAATCTTTTTATATTCGATACGTCAACAAACTTGGATATTATTCTATTAGCATTTTTTTAATATTCGACTCAAAATGGCCGTATATTAGCTTTTATATAACGTAAACATATTTTTATTCTCGTAGTTTTCAATAATATTATAAAATATATTATTTATTTTAATTTTTAATATACTAATCAATTAAATTTATATAAAAGGACGTTGCTTGGATAGTCCAGTTCGATCCTATTTTTCAAGTTTTTTATAACAAAGACCAAACCAAAAAGATCAAACTTTCTTAATGCAAAAACCAAACCGATGGTTTTCAAAATGGTTCGATTGTTTAGTTTTTTGGTTTGCTTTTTCATTTTTTTTTTCACAGCGAGCAGTTGTATTGATTTTAATATTTAACTCACATTCTTTAAACCCACTTTATATATCATTGTATTATCATATACAATTATTGAATTTGAAAGACCTCATTTGGTTTTGCCCGAGCCTCAAATCAACTTGGATCAACCCTGATTCCACCTTCATAATCGTTGATTCCACCTTTAATTGTGAATTTGGGAAAATGGAACCCTAAGTTGCTGTAACACTTGTTTTTTGTGACTTTTGATAATTATATAATGAAATAATAAGGATCTATAAGTTCGGTGATTTTTCGTGTTTACGAGTTATATACCCTCATGTTTGTCGTGTTATAAAAAAAATGAGCATGTTTTATATAGAAAAGTTGTAGTTGACTTCGAAATGGTCGCATGGATATAAAGTTTGTTAGCTAGCTTATATTGACGTTGTTGATTTATCATATGTTATCAATAGCGTGCTATAGCGGTACTATAGCGACGTCATAGCGTTTATCAGAGGTACAAAACCGCTATTTCAAAATAGCATTTATGAATAGCGGTGACACTATGAGCGGCGCTATTGAGAGCTATTTACTGTGATACGCATCACTGCTATAGCGGCGCTACAGGCAATTTTTCACTACCGTTCACTTTTGGGCCATTTGGCTACTCCACACTACCATGCATGTATTGTGTCCTTTATTTCTTTCCTTTCTACACACACTTACACTGCGACATATAATTGTAACGTCCTAAAAATAAGACCCACAAATTTTATTTTTAATTTAATAAAAAAAATATTCAAAACTTCATCACAAATCTCAACTGGAACAATGTATCAAAACATCACAAATATCAGAGTTATCATGAAATGTGGAACAGTAACGTGTGTGCACTGCAATCACCCGGAGCTCTTTCTTTTTGCACCAGAAGTACCTAAAGCATAAACTGAAAATCGTAAACACAAAGTTTAGTGAGTTTCTCCCAAATACCACATACCACACATATCAAACAGATCATGGGCCTCGCCCGATGAGTGTAACGGGCCCTACCCTAACTCGCGTAACGGGCCCTGCCCACTGAGTATAACGGGCCTCGCCCTAACTCGCATAACGGGCCCCGCCCACTGAGTATAACGGGCATCGCCCTAACTCACATAACGGGCCCCACCTAACATACAGATCATATAAGCATGACAAGATATTTGCATACAAAATAACCATCGGGGCCCGGCCAACAGACATATAAGCACATACACATGCAAGAGTCACACAAACATCTAGCATACTAACATAATAGATCATGGGCCGACATTGGTGCCTTAGACCCACTAAACTTAGTGAGAAAACTCACCTCGAGCTGCTGAATCACACTAATAAATCTATGGCAGCTGGTCCGACAAATCCCCACGTTGTCAATACCAATAACATCCAATTAATAATTGGATTCCAATCCATAACCATTAAACAAAACTAGGGTAAAAGACGATTATACCCTTTTTTCCTAATTTGGCCCAAGGCCAAGACCCAAACCAACTATACAAAAGGCCCAATTCCAAAATGGTCACCCAAAGCCCAAATATGGCCCAATTTTCAAAATTGGGCCAAATCCCTTCGTGGGCCTTATCCAAGTGAATCCCAAAATAAAAGTATCAGCCCAAATAAAATCTAATGGCCCAACAAGGCCCTATTCACCTAAAGTCCAAACATGGCCCAAAATAGAGAGCCCAATAGTTTGAAGCCCATATGCTAAGTACACGGGGCGTACTCACCTCGTACGCTCAGCGTACACGTCCTTGGGCAAGTACGTGCAGTGTACCAGCTTGGTACGCCCAGCGTACTCACCAGTTGGCCAACCTCATCAATTAAGCACTTATTCAATTAAGACTTCGACCCAACTCTCAGGTCTGACTTCCTTAAGGTGACTTATCATGTAAAGTTGGCAGCTTTATGTGCCTGCATGGCTTAATGGGGTTCTAGAGCTCAAAAGAGCTTAATAAACGGTCTTAACACATGCATGAGTCCATAATCACCACAATGTTTGAACCTTTATAGACAAAGAGACTAAAAGAAACCAAGATCTACCATCAATCAGTTCTAGAGTGAATCAAGAAGCTCATCAATCACTCCAAGGACTCAAAAAGCATAAAATGGAAACCTAACTGGATCTAGAATCATAGATTAGCAAGTTGTGAGCTTTTTACCGCAAAAGGTTAGCAAATGATGAACTAATCCAGGATCCTCAAGCTCCAAGCACAACTCAAAATGGTCCACTTCTTCTCCTCCTTCATAAAGCACCAACAAACACACTTTATGGCTCAAAACTCTCAAGGACTCACTATGGTTTCGATTTCTGGACAAGGGAGGGTGGAGGCTGTCTAAACATGATCAAATGAGGTTATAATAAGGGCTTAAATAGGGTGAAGTACCCTAGAAATTAGGTTTTCATTATCCTTATGTACACCATGCGTACTCAATGTACGTCTAGCGTACGTAGACCAAAGGCGCAATCAACTTCGGGCTAGTACGCCAAGCGTACTTCCTAGCACACCTCGCGTACTAGCTTAAGGACCATTTTGCAATCTTTTTAATTAGTAAGGGTGAAATGAGAAAGTTACCAAACTCGAGTGTTACAACAATGCTTTACAATTTATATTTATAAACTCATAACTGTCAAATGCTTCGATCACTCGTTGTCAATCTATGTTAAATGTTAAATGTGATGTTTACTTTTAATCCTTTAATGTTAAATGTTTCTCTTTCAATGCTCCATACTTATGAACTCGTTAATTTGTGAATTGATGAAGCAATCAATATAATTTGTGAATTTATGAAGCAAAGAAGCAATCCATCACTAACTCAATGTAAATTTGTGATTTAGCCTTTAGGAACATAAATTAGTGAATTTATGAAGTTATGATTCTAAATTCTTAATTTGTGTTCATATATCGCATATGTTTGTGTAATATATAATATTAATACTCTAATATATAAATTATATATAAATATATAACATAAAATTATAAATTATACGTAATATTAAAAAACCATTATACCACCGCGATAACCACGATTTCAAATAGCGGTATGTGACTGTTATTAAAATTTTGGCCACAATAATTGCATAGGATTTATCTGATTATGTTGATGTTGGCTTTGACTTTGACATTGGCTTTGATTTTGACGTTGGCTTTGACTTTGATTTTGGCATTTATTTTTGGGATCTTAGAACCCTTTATTAAAATTACCGAAACTTAGAAGTTTTGTTGATTTTAATTGATTTTGGAGGTTTGACTCGAGGATAATGATTTGCATCATTGCTATATTGTAACAGCCTAAAAACCTTGACAATTTTTTTTTAAACAAGAATTACAATCATCAAATTGTTCCAAAAACCATCACATAATATAATGCCAAAGCATCAGAGTAACAATATCAAAAAGTGCGGAAAATAGTGAGGGGAGATTGTTGTGCCATCACGTCGGGCCCTTCCCCTTAGTACCGGAAGTACCTAAAACCATAAATATAAATTTTAAGCAAAAGCTTAGTGAGTTTCCCCAAAGTACCACATACCAAACACAAATAAGTTAGTGCTATGGGCCAAAATATAGTCTTACAAGTATTTTCCTGTCGAGGGCCAAATCCCGGTCTTCCATACAGGTGTCAGGGGCCAGATCCTGGTCTTTCATACAGATGTTAGGGGCCACATCCTGGTCTTTCATACAGTTATCAGGGCCCACATCCTAATATTTTATACACATATCATAAATATAGTTAGCATCCTATATCACAAATAATGGGTCGGCCTAGGTGCCTTCCACCCATTGATACAATGAGAAAAATCACCTCAGTCCACTGATATATAACTAGATGCTCTGCTACAGAACTGGTAGATCCCACACTTACAAAAACAAATAACCCTAATCAAAATTAGGTTATAAACCATAACCATGGGTCAAAATCCCAAACCCAAACTCCTAGGATAACAGTCCATTTTACCCTTCCCATAATGGGCCTACCCAGACTTGGACCAATAAGAAATAATGACCCCTAAGGCCCATAAATTCCCACTCATGCAACTTAAGATCCACTAATAAGGTTCTGAGGTCCACTAATGTTTCAACAACCCAATGATTAAAACCTAGCTAAGGCCCAACCGAAGTCAAAAAGTCCACGAAAAGCCACAGTGAGGCGTACACTCGGCATACGCGTTATATGCTCGACGTACACGACCGTTTGCTAGTACACACTGCATACCCCCTTGGTATGCTCAGCGTACTGCGCTGCTTGCCACCCCAAGCCATTTAGTTCTTAATCCATTCAGTCATAAGGTCTAACTTCTAGATCTTGTCCATTTTAGGGTTTCAATACATAAAGCTGACATCTTTAACCCTTAGCATATCTTAATGGAACCCAACATCCATTTTTGTCCACCAATGCTAATAATAAGGACTCAAATTCGGTGCTTCCATTGCACCTTTACCAGATTCACCACCTTATTAAGCAGAGTCTTATTTTTCATGTCGAGAATCGGAATCGACCTCTCCACATAATTCAGGCGCTCATCCACTTGAATATCATCCAACGAAATCACTGCTGAATCATCGGCTACACACTTCCGCAACTGAGACACGTGGAAAGTGTTATGGATCTGACTGAGCTCATCAGGAAAATCCAGCTAGTACGCAACCCTGCCCACCCGGGTCGTAATCTTGAAAGGACCAATAAAACGGGGGCCCAACTTGCCCCATTTCTGTAACCGAATGACACCTTTCCAATGTGACACCTTCAGCAACACCAATTCCCCTACATGAAACTCGAGGTCCGAACGTCTTCGATCCGCATAAATCTTTTGTCGGCTCTTTGCGACCTGCTACCTGTCGCGCACCTACTGAATAGAAATTGTGGTCTTAAGCACCACCTCAGTGCTTCCTATAACCCAATGACCAACCTCGCCTCAAAAAACCGGGGTCCTGCACCTCCTCCCATACAACATATCATATGGTGGTCGATCAATACTGGCATGATAACTGTTGTTGTAGGAGAACTCGGCTAGTGGAAGGTAAGTATCCCAACTCCCTCCAAAATCCAACACACAAGCCCGAAGTATATCCTCGAGTGTTTGGATCGTCCGCTCGCTCTGACCATCGGTATGAGGGTGGTATGTTGTACTAAAAGGAAACTGAGTACCCAACTCCTCATGAAACTTCCTCCAAAATCTGGAGGTGAAACAAACCCCGTCCGAGACCATCGAAACTGGCACTCCGTGCCGAACTACCACCTCCCAAACATAAATATCAACTAGCTTTTCTATGGATAGGCTCTCGGCAATCAGAATGAAATGTGCACGCTTTGTCAATCTGTCCACGATGACCCAAATAGAATCAACACCATGTTCCGTCCTTGGCAATTTTGTGATGAAATCCATAGTGATCTCCTCCCACTTTCACATGGGAATAGGTAAAGGCTGCATCTTGCCATGGAGTCTCTGATGCTTGGCCTTGACTTTCTTGAAATTCAGGCATTGCTCGAGAAACCAAGCTATCTCCCTCTTCATACAGGGCCACCAATAACTCAACCTCAAATCCATATACATCTTCGTGGCCCCCAGATGGATAAAAAACTTTGACTTATGCGCCTCCTCCAAAACCGTCTGTCTCACCCCACCTGATGTCGGGACCCAAACTCTACCACATTAAGTCAACAATCCACGGCTATCCCTGAAGAACAAGGGAATTTTCCCCTGATCCGCTCGACCTTCCAATTCTCCTTTCTCAAACCCTCCACCTGAGCTTCCTTGATCAAATCCATCAGTGGTGAGGTGACAACCATCCTAAATCAAACATCTTTGATAGGAGTACTTGCCTCCTTATTTCTTAAAGCATCGACCACCACATCGGCCTTCCCAGGGTGGTACAGGATCTCGCAATCGTAATCTTTTACCATGTCCAACCATCTCCGCTGTTGCATATTCAGATTCGGATGATCCATCAAATACCTCAAAATCTTGTGGTCGGTGTAGATAGTACACCAGACCCCATAAAAATAATGCCTCCAGATCTTGAGGGCAAAAACCACGGCCCCCAATTCCAAATCATGATTGGGGCAATTCGCCTCATGAGGCTTCAGCTGCCACAAAGTGTAAGCAATCACGTGACCCCTCTGCATAAGTGCAACTACCAAACCCGTAATAGAGGCGTCCCAGTAAACCACAAAATCATCCAAACCCTCAGGAAGTGTAAGAATCGGGTCCTCACACAATCTCCGCCTCAGAGTCTTAAAAGCTAAATACTGATAAGGCCGTAACGAAAGGTCACACTCTTCTTTGTCAAACGGGTCAAAGGCACAACTTTCTTGGAGAAACCCTGCGAGAGCTAAGAAACTTCGAATCTCAGATGCAGTCCTCAGAATCTTCTAACGCATCACCACCTCGATCTTGGTCGGGTCAACCAAGATTCCCCTCTGATTGACGATGTGCCCCAGAAACTGCACCTCATGCAACCAGAACTCGCATTTGGAGAAATTGGCATAAAGCCTCTCTCTCCTCTGGGTCTCCAACACCTCTCACAAATATTGCTCGTGCTGCTCCTTGGTCTTGGAATAGACCATAATGTCATTAATAGATACAATCACAGACTGATCCAACATCGGCCTGCAGACCCGGTTCATGAGGTCCATGAACGCTGTTGGGGCATTGGTGAGCCCGAATGGCATCACCACGAACTCGTAATGACCATAACGAGTCTTGAAGGCTGTCTATTGCACATCCTCATACGTAACCATCATCTGGTGATACCCTGATCGTAGATTAATCTTGGAAAACCAAGACGCACATTGAAGTTGATCAAACAAAATTGTCGATCCTCGGGAGTAGGTAACAGTTCTTCACCGTTAGTCATTGAACTCCCATTAGTCAATGCACATTTTGTGCGAACTGTATTTCTTCTTTACAAAAAGGATCGGTGCTCCCATGGAGAACTAATCGGACGAATAAATCCCTTGTCTAGCATCTCCTACAACTGCGTAGACAACTCCTGCATCTCAGGTGGTGCCAGGCGATACGGCGTCATGACTATCGGAGCTACACCGGGTACCAGATCAATTCGATACTCAACCTATCTCCCGAGAGGTACTCCAGGAAAATCCTCGGGGAAAACATCAGGAAATCCCGCACAATGGGCACCCTGCTCAACTCCGTCGTGTCGTCAACCCGCGTGTCAGAAACATAAGCTAAGAACCCATAACAACCCTGTTGTAGATATCTCTTGGCCCTCGTAGCTGAACAGAGAGCTGGCCCACGCGAGGCTCTCTCACCAGTAATAACCAGTTCTCCTCCACTTGGGGTTCAAACTCTCACCATCTGTCGCTCGCAATCAATCACGGCCCCATTCGGACCCAACCAATCCATCCCGATGATAACCTTCGATCCTCTCAAGGGGATCGACACCAAATCAATAGAGAACCTCTCGCTAAACATACTCAGGACACACCCACGGAAAACCCTCGAAGCACTCACGGTACGGTCATCCGCAATCTCCACCTCTATAGGGGAATCCAAACTCCTCGAAGCGTATCGAAACTTCTTGTTGAGCGCAAGAGATACAAAGGATCGGGTAGCCCCCAAATCAAACAGAACATGAGCAGACAAACCATTGACTAAAAAGGTCCCTATACAAGATCATGATAAACATAAGCATAAACAAAGAAACCAATATGAGACAGGGTTAGAAAACATACCAATAACTGCATCCGGTGCTGCAGGGGCCTCATCAGTGGTCAGCTGAAAAGCCCTGCTCTTCACCATAGGAGCCTCTGTCTTGCCCTGGCAGCCATCGGTAATCCTCAAGGTGGATGGCGTAGGCACCACCACTGCTCCCCCATATAATCTCGGACAATCAGCCTTTTTATGGCCGGTCTGATTGCAATGGAAGCAAATCAGAGCCCTCTTGGGGCAATCCCTGCTCATGTGGCCCGACTGGCCACAGCTGAAACATCATGAACCTAGTGATCGGCAAGCTCCACTGTGCGGCTTGCCGGACTTGGCACAACGGCCCCGACCTTACTGGTCTCTGGTGTGGGTATCAGAGGTCTTTGGTCTCTTAGCCTGACCCACGGTTGTCTGAATCTCCTCCGGCTTCCGCTTCATCCGGAGCTCCAACTCAATCTCCCACTCCCGGGCGTTCTCGATCATATCATTCAGATTCTTGCACCCCGAAAAGCTCACGCTCCCTGATACCATCTCTTGGCATATCGTGATATCTCGTCTTCCTCATCTCCTCATCTGCAACGTACTGCGGGACTGACAATGCTCTTTCCCTAAATTTGGCGTTAATCTCTACCACAGTCTATGTAGTCTAGAGAAGGTCCTAGAAATCCCTCGCCAGCTGCTACACCTCGATAGTTAGTGCAAACTCCCTCTGAAACCTCTTAACAAAGTCCTCCCATGTCATCTCTACCACTATTGCCGCTCCCACGGCTCGACTAACCTCCTCCCACCAGTCTCGTGCTCTATCCCTCAGCAGGCAGGACACAAATCCAACCTTTGCCCCATCAGGGAAAAAGCTCGCCTGTTGAACATTCTCCATGTCAGCGATCTAGCGATGGCTAGTGATGGGGTCCTTAACCCCAAAGAACTCAGGCGCTCCACGCGCCTTGAACTCTCGAAATGAGGGAGTTCGCGCCCCAATCTGCCATGTCATCTCTACCATTATTGATGCTCCTGCATGAGTGCCAAAATCCCTTCCTTGTACACCAAGTTCTCTAAGTGTGAGTTCTGGCTGCGCGAGTTCAATTTTTTGGGGCACCTCATTAACCAGGATGGTATATTGGTCGACCTGGATAAGATTGAGGCGGTTATGCGGTAGGAAATTTTGAAGTCTCCATCTGAGATTTGGAGTTTCCTTGGGCTAAAAAGGTGTTATAGAAGATTTATCAGGGACTTTTCCAAGATTTCAGTTCCACTCAGTAGACTGACTAGGAAGGATGTCACTTTCCTTGGGGGCATGAGCAACAGGCATCATTTAAGACTCTTCGGCAGAAGCTCTGTGAGCCGCTGGTGCTTACCCTTCCTAAGGGAGTTGAGGATTTCGTTATATACTGTGATGCATCGATCATGGGTTTGGGTGCAGTACTGATGCAGCGAGGTCATGTGATCATGTACGCATCGAGGCAGATGATGGAGCCTCATGAGGCGAAATATCCTACTCATGATCTGGAGTTTGGGGCGGTAGTCTTCGCTCTCAATATTTGGCGTCACAATCTGTGTGGATTCCGGTGTACTATTTACATAGAGCACGAGAGTCTGAGGTATCTGATGGATCATCCTAATTTGAATATGATGCGGCGAAGATGTCTTGACGCATTGAAGGACTACGAGTGTGGGAATTTGTACCATTCGAGTAAGGACAACATGGTGGCAGACACTCTGAGTCGTAGGGCGGTTAGTACTCCATTTCAGGATGTATGTTTAAGGATAACGATTGTGACTCCAATGTTAGAGATGATTAGGGATGCTCAGATGGAGGCCATCAAGGAGGAAAATCGGAAGAGTAAGTGGGTGGTTGGCCAGATATCAGCTTTTGATTATGATAATTGAGGATTGCTGAAACTGCATGGCAGGCTTTGGGTGCCTTATTCGGGTGATAACCGGCAATGAGGCACACAATTCGAGATTTTTATTCATCCAGGCATGAAAAAGATGTATCATGAGTTGAGATACAGTTATTAGTGGCCATGTATGAAAATGGGTATAACTTGGTTCGTGGAGCGGTGCCTGACCTGCCGGAAGGTCAAGGCTGAGCATCAGTGCCCTCACGACAAACTGCAACCTCTGGAGGTCCCGTTATGGAAATGGGAGCAGATCACCATGGATTTCATCACGAAGTTACCTAGGACTGCAAAGGGTTTGGATGTTATCTAGATGATCGTTGATCGGTTGACTAAGAGTGCTCACTTTTTAGCCATCCGAGAGAGTTCGTCAGCCGACATTTATGTTCGCGAGGTGGTTGCTCGCCATGGGGTGCCAACTTCGATTGTTTCAGACTGGGATGTCCGCTTCACTTCAAGATTTTGGAAGAGGTTCCATGAGGATTTGGGTACCCGATTGCACGTTAGCACCGCCTACCACCCGCAGACGGACAGATAGAGTGAGTAGACCGTTCAGACGCTTGAGGATATGTTGAGGGCTTGCATATTGGAATTTTGTGGGAGTTGGGACTCTTACCTCCCTTTGGATGAGTTTTCGTATAACAACAGCTATCACGCCAACATTAGTATGCCTCCCTTTGAACTCCTATATTGGAGGAAGTGTCAGACCCCAATTTGTTGGGGAGAGGTTGGTCAGAGGGTCATGGGAAGCATGGATGTAGTGCTCAAGACGAAAAAGCTTATAAAGAAGGCTAGGCAGAGACTTCAGACAACTTACAGTCGCCAGAAGAGCTACACCGACCGGCACCGATCTGAGTTAGAATTTCAAGTTGGGGATATAGTACTTCTGAAGGTGTCACTTTGGAAAGGTGTCATTCAATTCAAAAAGCGGGGCAAGTTGGGCCCCAGGTTTATTGGTCCTTTCTGGATAGCAGTGAGGGTGGGCAAGGTGGCCTACCGCTTAGATTTGTCGGATGAGCTCAGTCATATTCATAGCATCTTCCATGTGTCCCAGTTGCGGAAGTGTGTGGCAGACGAGACAATTGTATTACCCCTGGCTGATATTCAATTTGACAACCTCCTAAATTATGTCGAGCAGCCAATAGCGATTATCGACAGATATACAAAGACTCTGTGGAACAAGGTGGTGGATTTGGTAAGGTGCAATGGCAGTATCGGAAGGGTTCAGAGTGGACCTGGGAGCCCGAGGAGGAGATGCGTACCCACTACCCTGCTTTATTCGAGATTAAGGACGTTGATGGCGAAGTCTGATTCGGGTGGGGGAGATTTGTAACACTCGAACCTACATGTATTTTTCCTTGAATTAATTTAATTATTAAGTGTAAAGTTATATCCTATGTGGGGTGTTGGATGGCCTCCTACACTCAACGTATGAGAAAGATGGCATGCAGGCATTTAAAGACTTACGCAGGGTGTAAGTATTGCTACGCAACGTGTAGTTTGCAAGGAGTCAAACCCTAATTTTCGGGGTTATGAGCCTATTTAAAGGCTCTAACACTCTTGAGGGCCTCTTCATGCCCGACCTCCATCCTCCCAATCAGTCCCTTCGAAACCCTAACCATTGTTTGTGAGATCTTTGAGGTTCTAAGTATTCTTGTGTGCTCGTTTGAAGGAGAAGACTATTGGAGATGCATCTAAGAGCTCTAAGCCTTGTAGATCCAGATCCTTCATCTTGTTTTCCACCTCCAGGAGGTATAAATTTTCCATCTTGGAAATCTCATAACTTTAGTTCTAGTGAGTATGTTTGACTCGAAACCATTTGAAGACCTATTCTTATTGTTGTTGTGGTTGTTGAATCATAAAGTTGAGAGCTTAACCACGCCCATCTACCCCATGCATGAGACCTTGAACATTAGTGCATTTCATGGACTTAGGGTTTGGTTTATTGCTCATTTATGCCACACAAATGGATAAACTAAGAGACTTTATCGATTAAGTCGTCCGTTTAGTTCATATTTGGAAGTTTGAGGAGCTAATTGTTTGAATAAAGAGCTTAATGGAAATTTTGACATTCAGACTTGTTACGCGGGGCGTAAATCTTGCTACGCACGGGGTAGCTTGGTTTTGGCCCATAATCCCGTAGGCTCTATGTGTAACAACCGTCAAATTTAGGTAAAAAATTTAACTTTTATAAAACCATAATTGGGATGTACCAAGTGGTAGTTATCGTAACGAGGTTTCCAAAAATATAAAGAACACTAAAATCCGAGTTATAACGAAGAAGTTATGACCAATCGAAGATCCGCAGCAATACCGGTAAAACACTGTAAAGCGTAAAATGGGAAATTCCAATAAAATACTTTTTGGCCTTAAGTATCTAAATGAAAGTCGTAGATATCATTAAACCGTGAACATACATAAAAAGAACGCCCAAATCTAACTTCGTATGAGGAAGTTATGATTTTTCGAAGTTTCGGATATAGCGGTAGACAGCTAAAAACTCAAAATAGAGATCGAGCGATTTTTAGCCAACACAACCTAAACGAGAATCGAAGATCTCGTTGATAGTAGTGCAACGGTAAAAAGACAGACAAAAACGGACACCAGATGAAGAAGTTATGGATTTTTTAACGGAGTTTTCCTGCTTCGGCCTACTAAAAATAAATATAATAAAATTTAAATTCAAAATTAGCCGACGAAGTCTAAACGAGAGTTGTAGAGCATAATCTCAACTTCGCGTCGATATAAAGAATGTCGAAAACGGAGCTCGTATGCGAAAGTTATGAATTTCTGAAGTTCGGGGCAGAACCCCAACACCGTGTCAGAGTTCACGACGTGAAAACAGTGTTCACGACGTGAACTCAGTCCTGACACCTCCTGGAGCCTGCCAGACCCCACTTGCGTTGACGCATGCAGTGACGATCAAACTCACGACGTGAATTAGCAAAACTCACGACGTGAACTTCGATTTTTAGCCTATATATAGAAATTGAAGCCTTTCGAGTTTGGCTGCTCATTCCTATCCTCTCTCCCACTTCTACTCTGTGTTAAGCATCCCGAGACCACCCCGAAGCCCCGATAACAACCCTAGCACACGACGTAAGGCTCGAAGTCCCAAAGTTCCCGAGGAACTTGCTTCTTTCCAGTCGAAGTACTGCCCGAGTTTAGTCTCGCTTTCTTCAACTCACCACTTCTATCAGGTGAGTTCATACCCCTACACTTTTCTAAGCTTTTTATATGTTTTATAGGGGGGGAATACATGTAAACACCCGGTTAATCCCGAGTGAAAACATCAATCTTTTGCTATACCTTTCATGTTGCTTTATAACTATCATATGAAAATTGTTAACATGCAAAACACCTCACAACACAACTTTACCCTTATGGGATACAATATGTTTTATAAATGAAATACATTTTATTTATATGTTTGCATACTACATTATATCAAGGCTAACCATTTCAACTATAACACCATGTAGTTACAAGTAAATATAACTCATCATTATGTTGTTATTAACACCGTCGAAAGGATAATCTTTTCATACAAAATCATATAAATTATATTGATTATACTTTACAAATCAATCCACTTTTTCTATCGCACAAGGTTATAAATAAAAATCGTTATTTTTATTTACTAAAAGGTTTATCATATATTTCTCATGAACTTATTGTTAGCGAATCATTTGTGAGACAGCGGCTTTGTTTAGTATTAAACGAGAGTCTTTCCCTTGTAACCAGAGTCTCCCGTTCGGAGAGCGTGAGTTTGTGTATAGATCTATACGGGACAGACAATCCCATGCCCTGACTGTTAGCTACAGTTAGAACGAAAGTTCAGGGGTTACAAATGTCAATTACAGTAAGGATATCCGTCATATTAGCATGGTTATAGGAACTCGTAGCGCGGAAACAATGACTCATTTACGTAGTAATACTCAACTCAATCAAGCTAGGGGGATAATAATTATATGATCACTTAGTATTTACATCAGGGTTATATATGGTTTTCATTCGATAAACAGTGGGATGTATGATTTCGGCTTCATTTCCTGTTCCTTGTTTGGTTGTGGATTTAGGGCAAAATCACCCAATCGACTGTTGGTTCCAGTCTTAGTCATATATAACTTGTAGGGACTAAGTAATCGTGATAGGGTATTATCAGCATATTCAGAATTCAGTAAACGCAACTTTAACTAGTTTTACTTAATAATAAAACTACCAAGTTATAAAGCTACGTATGTCATAGTTACTTACATATCACGGTCTTGGTCATTTAAGACTACCACTCATCTATTAGGGAAAATATGGGATTTTCTGGATCTAATACATTCATTTTCAACACAACGAATCATAACTCTTTTCATTTGAAAACATCGGATTTTCAGGAGACATATACAAGTATTTTCATAGTGATGTGATCACTTAGTGGGTATGTTTGGATTATATAAAATGAAGATTCGATAGATAGTGGAATGTGTGGTTTCCGCCTCATTTTCTGTTCCTTGTTTGGTTGTGGGCTTAGGGCAGATCTACTCATTCGACTGTCAGTTCGATCTTTGATTTTGTATAACTTATATGCACTAAGTAATCATAGTAGGAAATAACATTGGTCACTTTTCATATACAAATTCAAAGTATCATATATCACTCTTTAAACGTAAGAAGCAAATATATTATGTTATCAATGCTAAGGGCTACACTTCAAGCTATTAAGAAAATATAGGATTTTCTGTAATATCATACGAACATTTTCAAGAAACAATAAACTTACATTCTAAATCAAATACTTATGAACTCACCAACTTAAATGTTGATACACTTTCCAAATCACTTGTATTCTCAGGAAACTAATAAGCAGGTACTCGTAAAAGTGTCAAGAAGATGGAGCATAGTAGCTTCAAGTCTTTGTTTTGGTCATCTACTTTTGGAATCACACTATCTACTTTATGTATTTAATGGAAACACTTTATTATCAATACAATGGTTGTTGTTGCTTTGATTACTATTTTACATTTGTTATGATACTGTACATGACGTCCTCCGCCCCCGAATGTTTCCGCCGTTCAGGTTTGGGGGTGTGACACTATGCCATGCGTAGTGAAGCTAGTACGCAGGGCGTAGTAGGGTGGGCTGTTTACTTTGACTTTTGTTGACTTTTGGTCAAAATAGGGTGTTAGAGTGTAGACTAAAAGGGGTAATTCTTTATTGTTGTGTAGCCAATTGTAGTACTTGTCCCGTGTTTGAGTTGTTGTATTTAGTTGCTGCTTGTTAGGTGAGTATTCTCACTGTATTGCGTGTGTATTAGTGTATGCATGCTGACCAGCTGGGTCTTATTTGTTGATTGTTGTTATTTATGAAATTGTGTTGCTGACATCTCCTGGACCGCTATGAGTCCATAGGAGTGTTGATAGTCCCCAGGGTTGCTGATAACCCCTGAAATGTGTTGTTAATCCACATGGTTGCTGATAATCCATAGTTGTTTATTTTGCTGAGTTGTATGTAAGATTTTGGGAACTCACTAAACTTCATGCTTACAGTTGTGGATTAAATATGTTTCAGGTACTTCAGATGATCGCGGAAAGACGAAGAATTGATTGTACACTTTGGCTCGCAGATTTTATGATATTTCAGATTTTGATACTCTGATTTGGATGACTGTATTGATGTACCTGGGATTTTTCGTGACTTGGTTTTTATGACATTGGTGGTTTTTCTTATAATAAAAATGAAAATTTTTACAGTAAAAATCAGTATGTTACAGTTTAAGTACCCTTAATATCATTTAATATGGCATGGATTAACATATGTAGCTTATTAGTTTATGACAAATTTAAATTAAATGACACTTAGGAATGGTAATTGAGTAACTGTTTGAAATAGAGCATAATGGTTTAATTGATAGGTATATAAAAGTTTAATGATTTATCGCGTTAAAAATAAAGTTTAATAACTAAACCTGGCAAATGACAAAAGTTTATTGTGTTACAGTAATATTTTCCTTAACAATAATTGTTATCAGTGTGTGTCAATTAAGAGGTAAGGGAAATTGGTTGATCAAGGTTAATTATATATGGGAGAGGGAAAAACATGCTATGATATCATGTTATTGTTTGTAACTTAGCTCCTTGTTTTCTGATTGGATTATCCTTCATTTTATGCATGAGTTGTGGCTTTATATAACGAAAAATGTCCAAACAAGAAATAGAGCCATCGTCTAATAAATATATGACATATCTAACAACTTAATATATAACTTGTTAAGAGAGTGGTGTTAAATTAGGAAGTAGTTTATCATGCATATACTTGATAAGTAAGAGATTTTATTAATTATATATCTTAAATGGGAATGTGGTATGGCATTATGAAGACACCATTTATATATGGATCAAATGTCAACTCGATAAGCTGATGAGTTGCCATGTTTAGTTCAAGAGTCAATTAAGTAATTGGAAGGGCACATATATATTTATCTTAACCAACACTGCTGCTACTTTTATAATCGCAGTCTTTTGGATATTAATTCAGATCCACAGATTCACTTTTAACTTATAATGGAAAAACGGTTTTCAACACTTCCGTTTGACGGGGTAACGATGTTTTTGACTTTTAGTAAAATTCTAGACCACCAAGCTTGGGCTGTTCGAATGGTTGGGATTTCCTCAAGATAACATAGAGATGGTGAATTTGAATCTGAGACGTGGTATTGGAACGTAAAATATGAGGTGTCTTAATATGGGTGTGTGCTTGGTTCTGAAGGTCTTTCTAAAATAACTATAGATTGTCTCCAACTGTTGATCATTTCTATATTCGATAACGGGTAACTAGCGAGTGGGGTTATTGTTTCACATTCTTGATTCTTGTAGATATATTGTTCTGTTTAATTATACATACATATTAAGCCATATGAACAAGCACCGAATATATCCAAGTTATTTCTTGTAATTTTCTTATGCTTTGACGTGTTTAGGAGGAGTATTTCAATGAATTCATAACATATGATCCACGTCTGTGACCTAAACTGAAGCTTTATGGTGGCGCATAAAGTTAATAAATGACTTCTAATAGTCTGCCAACCCTATTTGGTTATACCAAGTTGCTCAGATTTCATGTCGTTGCTATTATCTTTTCCCACCCAGATGCTATAAGATATTATCAAGTGACTAGTAAAGTAGGAAGGTTGAATTTCGTCCAGGCCCGGCCTATGTCTTTAAATGACCCAAAATTTCTAGAATATATGGTATAATTAGTTGTTTTGTAATGTTTTTTTACCATATTTGTGTTTTTTAATATTAATAGTGAATTTTATAACGACGTGTCTATTTTCGATTTAATTTTTATTATATTTATGACTTTGGAGACCTATTTTTTTCGCCTTGGGCCCTATCTTTGTAGTTTCGTCATGAAAATAGATCTTAGGTAATGCAAGGGAAAGGTTGCATGCAAATGTGTTGGTTTTTATTATTAGAAAAGTAATTGAGTCATTGTGTCGTTGAAGCCAAATGATTGATGGATGAGATTCTATAAATAAGGTCCATCATCTGAGGTGAGTCTTCTCACTATGCTTACCTAAGTGGTAATTTATGTGTGATCGAAGGGTCTTATTCGAGTTATTGACCGGAGGGTCATATTCGTGTCATCGACCGGAAGGCCGTATTCGTGTTATTGACCAGAGGGTCGTATTTGCTTATACTGAGATATGTGTTATTATGCATTCTGTCTTTGTGACTTGTGATGTTATATTATTAACTGTGCATATATTGAGTTATGACCGGAGGGTCCATACCGAGACGTGAGACCGGATGGTCTTCACTGAGACACTCGACCGGAGGGTCTTTATCGAGATATAGCCATGAGAGGCTAATTATTTTTGTATGTGGTATTTTGGGGAACTCACTAAGCTTCGTGCTTACCATGTTGAGTTAAATATGTTTCAGATACTTCGAGTTATTCGAGTTATTCGAGTTATTGACCGGAGGGTCATATTCGTGTCATCGACCGGAAGGCCGTATTCGTGTTATTGACCAAAGGGTCTTATTTGCTTATACTGAGATATGTGTTACTATGCATTCTGTCTTTGTGTCTTGTGATGTTATATTATTAACTGTGCATATATTGAGTTATGACTGGAGGGTCCATACCGAGACGTGAGACCGGAGGGTCTTCACTGAGACACTCGACCGGAGGGTCCTTATCGAGATATAGCCATGAGAGGCTAATTATTTGTGTATGTGGTATTTTGGGGAACTCACTAAGCTTCGTGCTTACCGTGTTGAGTTAAATATGTTTCAGGTACTTCTGTAGATTCCGGGGAGGCGGGGGCACGATTGTACACATCTGTCTGCTTATGGAGATTTGAGGATTTTGGGATACTCTGATATTGTTTTGATAATAACTTACAATTTCAGTGATGACTTGAACTTATGAGTAATATTTTGAGAATTAAAAATGAAAATTTTGTCTTGAAATTTGAGGTGTTACAAATTCTTTTGTTGTTAAAATTCCACCATTTATTCCTTAGGAAGAAATCTTCACTAAATCATCTGATCAAATCCTACACATTTCATTAAATCATTCACATTTTATCAAATCCTTCTCATTTGATTAAATCCTTCACATTTTATCAAATCCTTCTCATTTGATTAAATCGTTCACATTTTATCAAATCCTTCTCATTTGATTAAATCCTTCACATTTTATCAAATCTTTCTCATTTGATTAAATCCTTCACATTTGAATTTTAGGGTAGGAAAGAAACTTTAGGTTCTTCTCCGACTTGTCATCATAAATGACCATGGATTTCTCGTGAGTAGATTTGATCGTACAACTTTCTTGTAGTACAGATCTAGACACAATGGGGAGGTACTCGATCGGTTCATACCTATGATAATGTCGAAGCTTTCGCTCGAAATTGGCATAAAGTCTATAAGTAAAGATCAATCGTTCATGGTTGTTTTATCAGTTAAAGGGGGTCATATATGACATGACGTGACACAGACAAAACCATGTCATGTACACAACGATATTGGACTTTCGGTAACATACGCACGAGATTGACGTGACAAACATGATTTGTTAAGTGTTAGGATGAAATACAAGTCAGACAGTTCACAACAGAAAGAAACAAATTGATTGAATACCGAATCTGAATTTTAATTGATTCGCGAATGTGCGTATTTTTACAAGGTATTCATGAGATGTCTAACAGAAGTATTCGTAGAATATCATAGCCGAGAAATTAGCATTCCGAGATAAACTTCAGGCATGATTTATGTTTATGATACTTACAGTTTCATGAGCATTTGAGGTAACTATTTACCAAATATTCGTAAAGTGTTTATTAAACTTTTAACGTTTCTTTAGCGTTTCGAACTGTGATTTTCTTTAAATATTATGGATTCCAAGTGTTTTAGTCTATCAACAACCGAATCCAAGCTTGATTTCTCATCGGTCTAACCATAATTAAACATAGGTGATCAATCTACGTTTAGTTGTGGTTCGTCCCACGTACAATCAACTTAGCTAAAGTGTTTGATCTAAAACCTTGCATTGTATTAGTATTCGAGGGTTCGAATTTATATATGTATATATGTGTAACCCTATATTTGTAGATTAAGAAATATACATAACCTAAGAGAGTAAGCCATAGCCTATAATCGTGCTTTCCTAAGAAAGTACTAGTTCGCTATAGCCAATAGCTTTGATACGAATCTGTTACACCCTCGGCCGCCGACGGAAACGCCGAGGTACGTGATGTAAACCAGTAATCATAGTTATTGAACACACATTAAACAGTACAAATATAATATTCTATTATTACTGAAATAGAAATTACAATGACAATAGTTATTGCAAAATCACCACACGCGCCTAAAAATCCGACGTTCACAATTGTATGATAAAAATATCGGAGGATCTTCTGTACGAACACTTTCGACCTTATAAATAACCTGAGAATACATGCATTAAAATACGTCAACAAAATTTTTGGTGAGTTCTACAGGTTTTGACACAAGGTAATTTTATACTAAAAAATGTTTTATAAAATGTATGTGGTTGACCAGCTTTTATAAACACGTACTTTTCTATCAGAAGTATAAAATAAATGAGTTATAAAAGTGTATTAAGACTCATTTAGAAATATCGTTTGCTCAAATCCAAAAATACACCATTTGTTAAATATTTAAGTAAATCAAACTTATAACAAATTTTTACGGTTCCCATGACCAAAATGCTTTTTATATAATGATCTTGGATACCAATTTATATAAAATAAAGTCATATCACCCTTTGTGAAAACATAAAATAGCCAAATTTATCCTTGAAGCCTTATACAAGCATTCATATAGTTTATATGTAAAACTCATAAGTTTCAAATTTAAAAACTTTGTAAATTCATGTCGTAGTATTAATTAAGTATTATCTTACTTAATTTGGAAAGCGACACTTAACCACTGGGGCAAACTCCTCCCACATAAATATTGTGTTTTCATATAAAAACAAAAGGGTTTATATAAAGAACTTATTAAATGTAAGTTAATAAACCTTAACCAATCGTATCATGTTGTTAATTAAGTGTTATATAACTTAATTTCTGGTATTGACACTTATCGTTTTGAGTCACAAACTATCCCACTAGATATAGTCTCTTCCAACTAGTATAAGTGAACAACGACCCCGTATAAACCTAATGGAAATTTTATAAAGTAACAAAACAAATATGGGATCTAAGATGAGCCTTTAACCGATACTATAAACGTTCCTGCCCCGTAAGAGCACAATACATTGGAGGGATCTGGATCATTACTAATGTTTTCTATAGTCGTGTAGTAATGTAGAAAGAACCACTTGACGCCCGTCTAGTCTCGTCAGACGAAGTTATAGCTAGAAACCACAGACGGGGAATATCGACCCGTATAAATCTTTACCATATAGATCTAAACCAAAGTTCTTTATTATAAATCTATGTCGTGTGCGCAGATTTACAGTGTGAGACCCCTCCTGGATTAACGGTCATAACTCATATGATTTCGATCCTAAGTACGAAAAACACCCCAACATAAAACTCCCTCATTCACCCCTTTTGGAAATTTTCTCACACACACAGACACACACGAGATCTAACCCCCAAACACTATTACCCATAGCATAGGAAATGATCCTAGCTCATAAGGATTTTAAAAACAAACATAGCTCACATAGAGCGTCCCGTGGGTGTGATGGAACCTAACAATATGTCTACGAATCCTAATCCTAAACTCCCCGATATAAGACTTTAGAATACTTATAATTCTTTGGTGTTTAGGAATGATTTTGATTTAAGTCTTTTAGTATTTGAGATTCGTAAGACTTGATATATTTTCAAATCTTATTGTCTGTCATGACGAAATTCGGGCAGCCAAACGGCTATTTTTATAACATTTTCCAGTTTTCTACCATTGTGAAAACCAACGATTTCCATAATATTCGATAAGTTGCATAATTGATACAATGTATAAATTATTAGGTAACAATTCTTAAAATCCGAGAATCAATTATGTTATCATATATGACGAATTTCGTATTATGACTAAAATGATTTATATTTTTATAATAATTATAAAAATAAAATATATCATTTATTTAGAAATCATTTCCACATGATGATCGAGAATATAATAATAATAATTGATTTTTGGTATATTTTCAATTAATTATTGTGTATTTGTAAAATCTTCGTTTATCAGCCGTTTAAGCAATGTGCATTCCTTTTATACATAATTATGTTGAATAGCATGTTTGGTCATATGTGTAATGTCTATTCCTGCTTTCTCAACATTTTCGTACATATATATATATATATATATATATATATATATATATATATATATATATATATATATATATATATATATATATATATATATGACGAGTATTACCATTTATGATTTCTCAAATAACTTATATCTATATAGTAATCTACTTAAAATCTTGTGATTTCTATTAATATTAATTAATATATCACAACAATGTGTACTTATATAATTTATAGCATTCTACTACAACTTATATAATTTATTGATGATTTATATATTTTAGATTGTTATTTCATAAACTTTTGACCAATAATAAAGTACGATGTTATTTTGTGTATAAAACTTGGAAATCATCAAAACGTTAATAGACACTCATGTATTCTCCCGCAAATATTAAAACTGTAAAGGAGGGGTAGTAGAAACTCATATTCGATGCATGATCTCGATCCAGGTTCGTTTTGGTGAAGCTTTTCGTGAATAACCGCAAAGTAACCGTTCTTGGAATTTAAAACATTTACAGATTTGTTTTGTAATATTTTAAACTAAAGAGACTTGTTTTCATATACTTTATATTTGAAAATGGGTTGATTTGTAATTTATTTAACGCAAGAGACTGATTTGTGATATATTAAATCAAAAGGGACAATTGATCTTTTAAAATAGCATAGGGACCATTTTATAATGACTAAGTCGAATGGGACCTGTTTTGAAGAGATTTATAACAAGGGCTTATTTTGATTTAAAAATCACAATAGGAGGGACTGGTTTTGATCAGTTATTAAAGATGAGGGGCTGATATGGTCAATTAGACCAACAAAATCGAGACAGGAGGTCTTCTTCTTCGCCAGACCAGGAAAAGTAAAAACACGAAGGCAGATCAAGGGTCAATCAGTTCTTGACCAATCATTGGGTGAAAAAGAAAGCACCATCGGTGCTTGGCTGTCGACGGGAGAAAACGAAAGCAGAGAAAAGAAAGGGGCGTCTTCATCTGATCGGGAAAGGGGAACGATGGAAGCAGTCACGGAGGTTATCTGGTGGTGTTGATATGGTCAATAGGAGGGACTGTTTTGTGATATATTAAATCACGTGGATTTGATACAAAATCTCACAATCCGTTTAATTTTCCTAGCGGTGCTGATCTTGAAGCTAGGAACATTATGTTTTGAGTACTAGCACGATTTAGACTTATTATTTTTCAAGACATTTGTGTTTTAGTTATTGAGAATATTATTATAGGAAAAGTTTGAATTGAAGTAAAGATGTGATTTACATTTCTTATCTTAATTGTCTTATTGTTGTTTTATATTTCATTTATATTTAAAAAACAGATTTAATTTATTAATATAAATTTGTTTGTTCAAAAATATCACTAAAAGCATGAAAATAATAATATTTTTTTCAGTTAAATAGTGGCATAAAAATAGTGTCACTAAAACCTACAAGTACTTTAGTGGCATAATCGAAAAGTTCCACTAAAACTCAATTAGCGTGCAGCGACACAACCAAAAAGTGCCACTAAATGTCTTTAGTGGCACTATTTTTTTGTGCCGCTGATTGTCATGGGGTCTTTACTGACACTTTTTCGGTTTTTAGTGGTACTTTTTTTGTGCCACTAAATGTCATTTTATTTGTAGTGTCACAACAATGTGTACTTATATAATTTATAGCATTCTACTATAACTTATATAACTTATTGATGATTTATATATTTTAGATTGTTATTTCATAAACTTTTGACCAATAATAAAGTACGATGTTATTTTGTGTATGAAACTTGGAAATCATCAAAACTTTAATAGACACTCATTTATTCTCCCCCAAATATTAAAACTGTAAAATAGGGCCGTAGAAACTCACATTAGATGCGTGATCTTGATCCAGGTTCGTTTGAGTAAAGTTTTTCGTGAATAACCACAAAGTAACCGTTCTTGGACTTTAAACCATTTCCATGTTTGTTTTGTAATCTTTTAAACTAAAGAGACTTGTTTTTAAATACTTTATATTTAAAAATGGGTTGATTTATAATTTATTTAACACAAGAGACTGATTTGTGATATATTAAATCAAAAGGGACAACTGTTGATCTTTTAAAACAACATAGGGACCATTTTGTAATGACTAAGTCAAATGGGACCTGTTTTGAAGAGATTTATAACAAGCTCTTATTTTGATTTAAAAATCACAATAGGAGGGACTGGTTTTCATCATTTATTAAGGATGAGGGGCTGATATGGTGAATTATACCAACAAAATCGAGACAGGAGGTCTTCTTCTTCTTCAGATCGGGAAAAGTAAAAACACAAAGGCAGATCAAGGGTCGACCAGTTCTTGACCAATCATTGGGTGAAAAAGAAAGCACCATCGGTGCTTCGCTGTCGACGGGAGAAAAGGAAAGCAGAGAAAAGAAAGGGGCGTCTTCATCTGATCGGGGAAAAAGGAACGATGGAAGTAGTCACGGAGGTTGTCTGGTGGTGGATCAAAAACCACGAGGGAGAAGGGGGTCCGTCAAGATCGGCGACCCCTTTGTGGGTAAAACCTCTATCACACCCCCGAACCGGGACAACGGAAACGTCCACGGGCGGGTGACTTCATCTTGTAATATCATCACAATTGAATATGAATGAAACATAGCAACCAAACATCATACATTACAATATACCCACATTCATTGTTTTACATATTGTACTTGTTTATCAATTACACAAAAATAACATAAAGTATGATTGTTCAAAAGGTAGTAAAACGATCTAGATCCAAGGCTCGAGTACCTGTTCATCTAGTCCCTAAGAATATAAGTCGTTTTGAAAAGCGCCAACATAGAATGTTGGTGAGTTCATAAGCATGTTTGTAGGAAAAACTTTGTAATATCTCTTCTTATAATAAGTTGTAAAACTCCAGAAAATTCAACATTTTCTATAAAAAGTAGTTTGTGAGTTTCGTTCCAAAACCGTGTATAGTTGCATGCATGTTCTTTGTTTTCCTTTGTTTGTATTAGAAAGAGTGTGTTCCTAGCAAATCCTATATTTTCTGTATATAAAAGAGTTATGGTATTAAAACCCTAAGACCCGAGTGGTGAAATCAGTTTACAAAGTGTACGAAACATAGTTTGGTGTTTTGTAAAACTAGTAGAGTGTAAATTCTTCGTAAATTCAAATAATGTTGTTATTCTCTATGTGAGTCGTTACAACCATACTAATGACTAAACGCCTGGCTTGCCGTATTTCAGGCGTCAGTTTCTAAGATATTTGTTACCCTAGACAGACCTAGTCTAGCTGTAGCGAACAGCTCATGTGTGGGGGTGTCAACCCCGTATAGATCTATACACAATTACCTCGATCTCCCTCCAGGAGACTCTACTTATAACTAACAGGACTTACCGCGTACACTAGGTAGGTACGACTAAAGGAGAGTCTCACAAGAGCCTTAACATATTTACGTGAACTATAACTCCGTTTTTACTTGCAATATAGGATAATTACGCTTTTAAATAATTATAAGCCCTTTGAAAGTGTGGTTTTCCATCCCATACCGATTATAGTTTATTATGTTTGTTTTTCAAGACAATTTATGTGATCATATGTATAAATACATATAAGATAACATGTCTAGATGTTTTAAAACCATATAATCTTGCACCAAACACTAGTATCAGAACTTTTAGCATGATAAAACAATTTCTTGTTTTTGACTTTTCTGTCCCCGTTTTTAGAAAAATTATAGAAAAATCATCGTAAGTTGAAATTCGGATCCGTAAACTCTGAGAGTTTGGAAAATGAGTCTACTTTGTTCATATTTTTTAATATAATTCTTAATTGCCTCAAACCAGTGTGAAAATGTTCATCTTCACAGACTGGTCCGAAATTATTCCTGAAATGATAGGCAGTTTTGTAAAAATCGCCAAAAATTGTAGAAAATCGTGTGAATGCTTGAGAGTAGTCATTAGAAAGGTTGTAAGTCCCTAATCTGCTTATGTATCAATCAGATCCGTTTGATGGTGCGGAATCCCAATCAAACGGATGATGTCGGATCAAATAGAAGAGAAGAAGAAGAAGATGATGATGAATCTTGAATGTATTGATTAGAATGAAGTTCCCTTACACAAGATTCACACACTTACACACACTAAAACTCCTTTCTCTCTCTCTCTCTCTCTTGGCCGTACACTCCTTTTCTGTTCATCAATCTGTTCCTCACACCCCTCACCCCTATATATATACATGAGAACACATGGGCCGTAAATGGGTTTACGGCCGTAAATGGGTTTACGGTCGTAAACACCCATTGGGCCGTAAACAGGGTTTACGGTCGTAAACCTGTTTACGGCCGTAAACACTACCTGGCCGTAAACCTGACCGTAAACACATATATGACCGTAAACACTGAGTTGTTTACGGTCCTAGACATAAAAATACATTTTCCTAGAAAAGCAAAGTATAAACCATATTTTTGACCCAACAATATCCCCCTTGGTTTATAGCTTTCTTTTCTTAATTGACCCAACAAGCTCCCCCTAAAAAGTAGCTGGCTCTTCTTGTTAATCTTCATTGTAAGCTTGGCTTCAGCATTTATCTTCAAATTCTTCACAACTTCAAGATGAACTTGATGAATCTTCAATGAATGACTTCATCTTGAGCAGTTGGGCATTTCTTCAAGATTTGACTCTGAACGTACGTTGGGTGAGGAGGCTTCTTGATAAGATTCTTTAAAGATAGCGCTTTTAGCTTGAGAATCTTCAGAGAGAATATCAGAGAGAACTAAACTTCTGGATCACTTCAGCAGGTACAAAGATAGCAGCAGACTGATTGAGGAGGCTTCAATGCAATCTGTCACATAATCTTCAAGTGCAGCTTCACCTTGCTTCTGGGGTTGAAAGTTTGAATGTTGAAAGAATAATCTTCATTTCTTGCTCCTTCGAATGAGAATTCTTCGATGATCACGGATGAAGCCTTGGCTCAAAAATCTTCGACACAAACTTCCATGAGTTTCATCTTCACCTGAATTCACTATTCAAGACAAAACAAAACTAAAAGAAAAATTTAGCACACAATATTTTTGGATTTTTCATATTTTCTGAAAAAGAAATAAAACATAAATAACACTATTTTTGGATTTTTAATTTTCTGATTTTTGTTTGGTTTTTAAAATTTTTAATTCTCCCCTAATATTTAAATTAGAAGAAAACTATGAACAAATTTAACAAAAATAAAAATGATATCTAACTTTAAGAGTGATTTGGGATCAAAGTTTTTAGACAACCTTTATCCATTTATCAGTACCTATCCCTTCATGAATAAATCTGGTCAATTGCCTGTATTGTGGTCCACTTAAACATGAGAGATTGTGACAAAATTAGGACATACTATAAGTGACAAGACAATGTGATCCTAAGATCCTAGATAATATTCCTTAAGGACCATTCAGCTGACGACGACCAAAGATATTGTTGTCCACCTAAATTGAGCAGCGAGATCTACAGACAACCTAGTGATTGGTTTTAGTTATACCAGAACATGTTTCCCGCTTCCTGATATGCTCCAGTAATCAAGGACTTCCAGAATACTCCTTACATCGGGTGAGCAGACAATTATGAAGAAAGAAGATAGATTTAGAATACATATGCTATACACCCAGGTCGGATCTTTTCCAATCACGCAGAGGGTGAAAAATATGACTAACTGAAGTTTTAGAGGGATTGAGAAGAGAATGATGCATATACTGTGTACCAGGTCGGATTGCAAGTCACGCAGAGGAGACAGTATATAACTAACAGACAGAAAGAATTACATAGATAGAAGATGCAGAGAGATAGAGTTGCATATGCTACATTCCAGGTCGGATATTTCGATCACGCAGATGAGGCAACATATGACTAACAGATAGAAAGAAATAATATAACCTTCTACAGACCTAACTTATCGGAATTCACCAGTCACCCCATCAATACCGGGATTAAGGACATAATCCGCACATCGAGGAAAAATTAATCCACAGTTCCAGATACGAGTTCTTTAGTGTAACCAGTATATTCCCGTGTTTATCTCCCTGCTCAACCTATCTGAGCGTCGTATTGTCAGGCTAAATGGATTTAACTAGGTCAAGATTTGTCAAGTCTATGAATTCCTTAAGTTCAGATCTCCCTAGTCAAGTCCATCTAGTTTCTTTCGTGTCTACCAGCACATCAAACACAGAGCATAGACATTTTAATTTTTGGTACGTTAAGCAGACTCAGATTGTCTGTTATCACTTGATAATATCACTTCCCAAAACATCTCCCTCAAGCACATTTCATTAACACCATATTTTTGGATTTTCTGAATTTCTAATGTTTTTGGATTTTTTTTTTAAATACTCTAATTTTTGTTTTGTTTTTATTTCTCCCCCTAAATTTGTGCATAGGAGAGAAACGAAAGTAAATGCGCAAATTTAAACTAAACTATCCTAAAACAAAAATTAGTCTTTAAAGCGAATCAGCTTAAGAAAAACTCAGGAGTATAGAGAAGATGTCACACCCCCAAACCAAGGATGGCGGAAACGTCCAGGGGTGGAGGACTTCATGTATAGTATCATAACAACAATTGTAATAGTAATTGAAGCAAACACAACCAACATATATATAATTGAAAAAGTTACATCATTGTATGAATTACATGTTTACGAATCAATTACAATATGTTGACAAAATATGAAATAGTAGACGCCTTAGCGCCCCATCCTCAAAAGCACTTGGTTACCTGTTTAATGATTTCCTGAGAATACAAGTTGTTTGAAAAAGTGTCAACACAAAGGTTGGTGAGTTCATAAGCTTTTGTTTGGTATTATTAAAAGCCTTTCGTTTGTAAAAGTAGTATTTGTGTTAGAAAATCCAATATTTTCCTTAATGTGTAAATGTAGTCTTAAAACCCAAAGACCGAAATGTACAAGTAATTTGTCATATTTATAGTAAAACAATGCAAGTTTAAATCGACATAAACTCGTTTGATTTTAATGAAGTTCCCGTAAATTCCAATGTTTATTAATACTTTATGTGAGTTTATTATAACCATACTATGACCAAGGTTGCCTAAAACGACGTTCTTCAGGCGTCGGAAATGTTATGACATTTGTCACCCCAGACCTATCGGTCTAACTGTTGCATGCAGTTTAGGTGTGGGTTTGTCAAACCCAATATAGATCTATACACAACTATCACGCTCTCCCTCAAGGAGACTCTGGTTACAATACAGGACTTAATGGTAATTTGAAGTAAATGTCTCACAAAGTCATTAACGGAATTACGTGTTATGAAAACTTGGTACCGTATGGCCGTACCTTGCTTAATGAAAATATCCTTTGTATAAATGTACCATTTTTAAATGTATGTGTTATGTAATGTATCATAAACTATACCTATTATAGTTTATCAACCAAGGGTAGTACATAGTAATGTATGCAAACTATATTCAAAATAGTTTATTAAATGTTTAAATGTATCGGTTGTACTTTGATTATAATCACTTGTTATTCTTTATATTTTATATGTCCAAATCCATTTGTAAACTGATGTGTGTCTAAATATTAAGATAAAATGTCATATATTGCAATAACATATAATCACATAAAGATATACACCTTGCTCAACATGTTACAAGGTGAAATGAAATTGACAGCAGCTTTTTGTTGAATACAGTTTCTGTTGCTGTTCTTAGAAAATTTATAGAAAAATCATCAAAGCTCCAAATCCAAATCCGCAAATTCTGAGAGTTTGGAATATGAGTCTAGTTTGTTCGTAAATTTTATCATGATTTTTAGTGATTTCTAACAGAGGTCAAAATCTCCATAATCACAGGCTGGTCCGGGTTTGCCTCTGAAATGATAGGCAGTTTTGTAAAAATCACCATAAATTGTAGAAACATCACATGGGGATGTGCAAGTAGCCATTTTAAAGCTAAAAGTTTGAGCTACTTGCACCTGGAACAGTTTTGAAAACTAAAATATTTAAGTTGACCAAAACAGTCCGTGATTAAAGTCCATCTTTTCTGATGTAATCTGTTAAAAAAGTTTAATTGTGTTCTTGATGATTTTACTTGTATTCCCCCCTTAAAACTTAAGAAAAACATGTAAATGTAGGGGTATGAACTCACCCTATGTGGTTTCAGTAGATGAAAGTAAGAGAGAGGAAGTGTTCAACCCAAGAACACTATGAAGATGTCTTGATGATTCGAGAATCTAACACCGAATAAGATGGAATTTGTGTAAGATATCAATGGTTTGAGTAGAATGGAGTGTAATAATTATATGAATGATGAAGATACTTACTAATTGAAGAAAGAAATCCCTGGAGAAAGCCTTGAAGTTCTTGAAGTTGAGAGAAAAGATGAGAGAATTTTGGAGAGTGTTCTTTGGTTGCTAAGTGTAGAATGAAAGAAGTTAATGAGAATGAGGAGAGATGACCAATTCTCCAGCTCTTAGAATGTGGGAAGAGCTGGAGATTGGGTGTAAAGGTCCACTAAGGTGACAAGGGGTAGTGGGAAAGAGTGGCTAATCATAGAGTGAGGTGGTGGTGGTTTGCTTTTGCCATAAATTAAGCAAAAGCAAATATTCCCTCAATAATTAGTTCAACCACTAATTCTTTTAATATATTTTTATAAAAACCCTGGAGATTTATATATTTTGGGGCCTTAGTTTATAAAATAAAGTTTTGGGTGAAAATCCCACGTTAAAATAATGAAAAACGGAGTTAAAACGAAGTCGTAGTCGAAAAACCGGTAAAAAGGGGCCGTCTGCGAGACCTCTCGCATGGAGGCCGGATTCGGACCCTCGCATGCGAGGCTGCTGTCTGATGGCTTCGGATTCGGTCTCCTGAGAGGCTTCAGCTTCGGTCCTGATGAGAGGCTTCGGATCCGAGGCCTCGGATGAGAGGCTTCGGTCCTGAAGCTTCAGTTCCAGGTCCTTAAGGCTATTTTACCCGTTTTTACCCCGTTTCAAGCGATTTTTTTTTGACCCGGTTAAGGGTCGATATGACCCAAATGATTACAAAAAGTTAAAGTAACTTTTGAGAGAGATTTGGGAGAGATTTCAAATAGAAAGAGATAGAGTGAAAACGATTTAGAGAGGTTTCGTTTGTGATTAATTTGAGTGTCCGGCTTCACAACGCAAGGTTCGTAAACCCCGTTAAACCGTGTTTTAGTGTCGTACACACTCCCGATGAGTGTGCAATAATGTTTTATCGTTTTGGTTCAAAATGTTTACTTAGGAAATTCAACACACGAACTTTCCAAATGATGTTTCTCTCATTAAGATATTGCATTATACAGTAATTACATAGTGTAAACCCTAATATACAAGGGTTAATTGAGTCGATTGGTTTTGACTTGTTGACTTTGTTTGACTTTGACTTGACTCAATTTTGACGGTTGTCACATCATCCCCCCGTTAGAAGGAATTTCGTCCCGAAATTTGCATTTGACTGGGACATCAAGAGTTTGGGAAAAGATGTGGGTATTTTTGTTTCATTTGATCTTCGCGTTCCCAGGTGAATTCGGGTCCTCGTTTAGCGTTCCAGCGGACCTTCACAATGGGAATACGAATTTGCTTTGTTCTTTTGATCTCTCGATCCATGATTTCTACCGGTTCTTCCACGAAGTGGAGACTCTCGTTGATTTCAATTTCGTCAAGAGGTATCACGAGGGTCTCGTCGGATAGATTTTGTCAATCATATTTTCGGGGTAAAAAAAAATAAAGTTTTATTAGTTACCTATAGCGACGACTTGTCGTCACCACAGTTTTAATCTATTATGATGACTTGTTGTCGCTATAGGTTTTTAACAAGAGCTAACGACATACCTATAGCGACACATAAGTCATAATTTGCATGTGTGAAGACTTGGAGTACTTTCTAACTGGTTCATGTGTGAAGACTTGGAGTACTTTCTAATGAAAACTGTGCTACTGGGGAAATTGGAAACTGGAACGTAGCTTCAAAGTCAAGAATATGCAGTAGGCATGTGATGCATTAAATGCATGAGGCACACAAGTCATAATTTGCAGCAACATATACGTATATGTGTGTGAATTGAAGAAGAAGGTTATGGCTCAAAGAATATATATATATATATATATATATATATATATATATATATATATATATATATATTCATTTTCTCTTCATTTGTTAGATACACAATAACCATAACATCATAGACTATATATATTCCATTTCATTTGTAATTTTCACTAGTTTATATTCCGCGAGTGTTACCGAAATCATTTATCAAATTTTCAGAAGTGTTTAACTTGTTTTGTTGCATTCCCAACAATTTGCTATTAATTACTTCTCCCACTTTACTTATATAAATCATCACATTCTTACCGCGACTTTTAACTTCTCCCTCACAAATGGATCCACCTACAGATCATCAAAACCCCATAGATGACCTCGATTGGTTTCAGTACTTTGATCATCAAGATCTTTTCAGGTATATATAAACGTCACTCATTACACCATCTTACGCACAGAAAAGTGATTTTGTCGACATTGATCAAAACATGGTTTGGATTTGTAGTGATCAAAAAGAGTCTTTCATCGTGTTGGATTTGATTATCTTGAGTTTTTTGGATTTTTGCAGTGGTGACATGCTCAACCATCATGATTACGAGTTGTCGGAAAAATTGCATGAAGTGCTCGATCAGAACGTTTCCACAGTACTTAACAAAGATCAAAACATCATTTCTAGAAATGAGTTTCACGATCTTGATCCCTTGAAGATATAAGCTTATGGGATTGTTGGGAGGATGGTAATTTACCATTGGTTAGTTTCAGTGAAGACTGTAAATCCGGTGGTGAGGCTACATGTAGTTCTAGTGCTGCCACCACTGATCACGGTGGCCGGAAGGTGGCAAAGAGATTGAGACCATTGGAGTTTGAAGAGATAGAGAAGTACTTTGAGATGTCGATAATCATAGCAGCAAAGGAACTAGGGATAAGTTTAACAGTGTTGAAGAAAAGATGCAGAGAGCTAAACATAAACAGATGGCCTCATAGAAAACTTAAGAGCCTTCAATCCCTCATTGAAAATGCCAAGGTAAATTATGATAATAACTTTCTATACATTACTCATGCACTTGGTAACCAAAGTAGTTTTGGTATTTTCTAACATTTTAATTGTTAGTTTCTTTATAACTAAACATAGGTCCTAGGCATATGCCACATCAAATCAATTGATTTACTACGATTTCCTGATTTATATTTATATAAACTTAACTCATTGTAAATTTTGTGAACTCACATGAAAAATATATTGCATCTACCTTTTAAAAAAAAAATTAGGAGTTGGGATTAAAGGAGGAGATAGAGACGTTAGAAGGGCACAAGAAGATGATGGAGAAATTGCCAGGTATGGAATTGACAGAAAGAACAAAGAAGCTTAGGCAAGCTTGCTTCAAAGCTATTTATAAGAAGAGAGGACTTAACAATCCTTAGCCATTTTGTTATAATTAGTGGATTTTAATCTACATTGTATGTGTTGTTCTCTTGATAGTTTGATACCCTTTTTAGTTTCATTTTATGTATTTGTCTATTGATTTTTAATGCAGAAAATTTTGTATAATTTGGGTATTATAGTTTGTATTATGTATTTAGCCATATTCTAGATTGCCGACACGACTACGCCGACGACTCTATACCAGAGGTCTATATAAATAGACTTATGAATTTAGTAGGAATAACTTGATTATAATCTTGTGATTTGTTCCATGTATGATCCACCCCTAAGATTCACTTGACATGCCCCCAGTTATGTGTAATTAAAATTTTATTAGACTGTTGATCCTAATGAGTCTACCCTAAGTCCACAACCAAACAAGGAACAGGTCCTAAGGCGGACTCACCATTTCTAGGTCAATCATTCCTTAATTACACATAACTTCGAGGTACACCTAAAGAATCTTAGAGTTACCAGTTGTAAATTGTTTGTAATACCAAGTAGTGAGATTCAATGAAATAAAATGCATGCATATTTCATTGATAAACCTTTTAGTAAATATCCTTACCATTTATATACACATGTATAATTTCGCACTTTAATGAACTATTCTTGGTGTTTCTGTTAACGTCTTGGAGACGGAGTTATGGTAGTGGGTAGAAGTAGGTTTTGTACGGGCGTTAAAATTTACACATCATGTTGCTCGTGCGAGAATAGGGGTAGAAGAGATAATTAATAGACGCCTAATCCTATAATTACTTATAGGGGTGATCCTTATTAATTACGTCTATAATCACGTAGTGCATATCAGTTATACGTAATTTGAGATAGAATAGACTTTCGAATAAATGACTCTACTCTAAGTCCACAACCAAACAAGGAACAGGAAGTAGAGCAATAGTCATAGATTCTGAGTCTATAATATCTTTAATTATGTATAACATTGGCGTATGCACTCAGTTATCATAGGCCTACTAATAGAGGTCTTTAGTTTTCACATAAGGTGGTTATAGTATCACCAAATACTCCTATAGTATTTTTAGGTGTTTAGATTCGATTCTTAAAGTATTCCCTGTAGGGTGTAGTTAGGTTGTTAGATTTGTTGCCCATTATGACTATCCCCCAGTATATGCAAGTCACTCATCGGACAGATATAGTTGATCAGGCTATATGCTTCCCAGACTTGATTTACATATATCAAGGCATATCCATAATGTACAACTCCTCTGTTCTTCTAGTTATGACACTATGTGAGCATGTATGCATGTATTTATACTTTTAATAAGAAACCATTCATTTTCTAAAAGTATATTTATTTGAAAAATGCACAAATCAGAGACTATTAGTCCCAATTGTGTTTATAGTTTGTATATCTTATGTGGTTTGATATACTTAATTCACTATAAACTGTGCTCTGATACCAATCTGTCACACCCCCAAACCAAGGATGGGGGAAACGTCCAGGGGTGGAGGACTTCATGTATAGTATCATAACAACAATTGTAATAGTAATTGAAGCAAACACAACCAACATATATATAATTGAAAAAGTTACATCATTGTATGAATTACATGTTTACGAATCAATTACAATATGTTGACAAAATATGAAATAGTAGACGCCTTAGCGCCCCATCCTCAAAAGCACTTGGTTACCTGTTTAATGATTTCCTGAGAATACAAGTTGTTTGAAAAAGTGTCAACACAAAGGTTGGTGAGTTCATAAGCTTTTGTTTGGTATTATTAAAAGCCTTTCGTTTGTAAAAGTAGTATTTGTGTTAGAAAATCCAATATTTTCCTTAATGTGTAAATGTAGTCTTAAAACCCAAAGACCGAAATATACAAGTAATTTGTCATATTTATAGTAAAACAATGCAAGTTTAAATCGACATAAACTCGTTTGATTTTAATGAAGTTCCCGTAAATTCCAATGTTTATTAATACTTTATGTGAGTTTATTATAACCATACTATGACCAAGGTTGCCTAAAACGACGTTCTTCAGGCGTCGGAAATGTTATGACATTTGTCACCCCAGACCTATCGGTCTAACTGTTGCATGCAGTTTAGGTGTGGGTTTGTCAAACCCAATATAGATCTATACACAACTATCACGCTCTCCCTCAAGGAGACTCTGGTTACAATACAGGACTTAATGGTAATTTGAAGTAAATGTCTCACAAAGTCATTAACGGAATTACGTGTTATGAAAACTTGGTACCGTATGGCCGTACCTTGCTTAATGAAAATATCCTTTGTATAAATGTACCATTTTTAAATGTATGTGTTATGTAATGTATCATAAACTATACCTATTATAGTTTATCAACCAAGGGTAGTACGTACTAATGTATGCAAACTATATTCAAAATAGTTTATTAAATGTTTGAATGTATCGGTTGTACTTTGATTATAATCACTTGTTATTCTTTATATTTTATATGTCCAAATCCATTTGTAAACTGATGTGTGTCTAAATATTAAGATAAAATGTCATATATTGCAATAACATATAATCACATAAAGATATACACCTTGCTTAACATGTTACAAGGTGAAATGAAATTGACAGCAGCTTTTTGTTGAATACAATTTCTGTTGCTGTTCTTAGAAAATTTATAGAAAAATCATCAAAGCTCCAAATCCAAATCCGCAAATTCTGAGAGTTTGGAATATGAGTCTAGTTTGTTTGTAAATTTTATCATGATTTTTAGTGATTTCTAACAGAGGTCAAAATGTCCATAATCACAGGTTGGTCCGGGTTTGCCTCTGAAATGATAGGCAGTTTTGTAAAAATCACCATAAATTGTAAAAACATCACATGGGGATGTGCAAGTAGCCATTTTAAAGCTAAAAGTTTGAACTACTTGCACCTGGAACAGTTTTGAAAACTAAAATATTTAAGTTGACCAAACAGTCCGTGATTAAAGTCCATCTTTTCTAATGTAATCTGTTAGAAAAAGTTTAATTGTGTTCTTGATGATTTTACTTGTATTCCCCCCTTAAAACTTAAGAAAAACATGTAAATGTAGGGGTATGAACTCACCCTATGTGGTTTCAGTAGATGAAAGTAAGAGAGAGGAAGTGTTCAACCCAAGAACACTAAGAAGATGTCTTGATGATTCGAGAATCTAACACCGAATAAGATGGAATTTGTGTAAGATATCAATGGTTTGAGTAGAATGGAGTGTAATAATTATATGAATGATGAAGATACTTACTAATTGAAGAAAGAAATCCCTGGAGAAAGCCTTGAAGTTCTTGAAGTTGAGAGAAAAGATGAGAGAATTTTGGAGAGTGTTCTTTGGTTGCTAAGTGTAGAATGAAAGAAGTTAATGAGAATGAGGAGAGATGACCAATTCTCCAGCTCTTAGAACGTGGGAAGAGCTGGAGATTGGGTGTAAAGGTCCACTAAGGTGATAAGGGGTAGTGGGAAAGAGTGGCTAATCATAGAGTGAGGTGGTGGTGGTTTGCTTTTGCCATAAATTAAGGAAAAGCAAATGTTCCCTCAATAATTAGTTCAACCACTAATTCTTTTAATATATTTTTATAAAAACCCTGGAGATTTATATATTTTGGGGCCTTAGTTTATAAAATAAAGTTTTGGGTGAAAATCCCACGTTAAAATAATGAAAAACGGAGTTAAAACGAAGTCGTAGTCGAAAAACCGGTAAAAAGGGGCCGTCTGCGAGACCTCTCGCATGGAGTCCGGATTCGGACCCTCGCATGCGAGGCTGCTGTCTGATGGCTTCGGATTCGGTCTCCTGAGAGGCTTCAGCTTCGGTCCTGATGAGAGGCTTCGGATCCGAGGCCTCGGATGAGAGGCTTCGGTCCTGAAGCTTCAGTTCCAGGTCCTTAAGGCTATTTTACCCGTTTTTACCCCGTTTCAAGCGATTTTTTTTTTACCCGATTAAGGGTCGATATGACCCAAATGATTACAAAAAGTTAAAGTTACTTTTGAGAGAGATTTGGGAGAGATTTCAAATAGAAAGAGATAGAGTGAAAACGATTTAGAGAGGTTTCGTTTGTGATTAATTTGAGTGTCCGGCTTCACAACGCAAGGTTCGTAAACCCCGTTAAACCGTGTTTTAGTGTCGTACACACTCCCGATGAGTGTGCAATAATGTTTTATCGTTTTGGTTCAAAATGTTTACTTAGGAAATTCAACACACGAACTTTCCAAATGATGTTTCTCTCATTAAGATATTGCATTATACAGTAATTACATAGTGTAAACCCTAATATACAAGGGTTAATTGAGTCGATTGGTTTTGACTTGTTGACTTTGTTTGACTTTGACTTGACTCAATTTTGACGGTTGTCACAGAAGAAAACTCAAACCGTAAGTCACCGATTGAATTTGCATCCAGAAGGTCTGAGAACTGCACGCGTAATCTCAGAACAGATCCAAAAATTCTTCATGTCATTAAGCACTAACCCCATGAGTGATCCCTTCCTTTCTTCCTTTCCCGCAAAGGACACATACTCTCAAACAAAGGTCTGAATGTTGTACAGTTGAGAGATGTCCCCTATCATGTGCCTGGAATAGCCACTACCAACAAACCGAAGTCTGATGATATGCCTCCATAGTCGTTCCGACACAGAGCGGGATTAGTTGGTCTTTGTAACCCAGTCCATTTTGAAACTGGGTCGACCTTTGTCATTAACGCACGGTACTCTCTCCCATGACATGTCCTGCTTATCACAAACAGAAGATGTAGAAATATTAGAATCGTTAGAAGATTTGGGAGAGTGTGCCTTTGGAACCCATTTGTAGTTGGGTTTGACCCATTTCTTTTTCGATCCAATGGGTGCCTCGGCACTTGATTTTGAACTTGATGTCGGCCGTTGAGATGACTTTGACCTAACCGGTCTTTGTTTCACTGGAGCATCTCTTGGATTGGGCTTCTTGCCCGACATTCCCTTCTTGCCCTTGGGATTCAGATTCTTGGCCTTGTGGATTTGATTCTTGGCCTTCTGCGCGTTCCAGTCACCATGGTATGAACGTGACCTTGAGGGTTTTCTTTTGAAGTATCTCCCTCTTGGCGCGTTCTGCTAGCCTTGTGCATAGTAAGGAACGTATGCGCGATTTGGACAGTTTCGGGCAATGTGTCCAGGTGTTCCACAGTGAAAACATGCCTTTTTCTTCACTGTGAAGTTGTTTCTTCCTGCCCCTGGTGGCGTATCCTTGCCTTGTCTCTTATTGTTCTCACAAGCACAATTACAACAGGCACTCTGTTTCACTGGAATTGGTGGCCTGTATTTATCAATAGCAGGTTGATCAGAAGCAGTTGAGTTCGAAGCAACAGATTCAGAGCTCAAGGAGATGTTGGTTTGTTCAATGGTTTTCTCCTTGTTCTCATCCTCTGCTACTTTACCTGCACATGAAGTAAATGTGCTAGAAACAGGAACATCAGTATTTTCAAACAAATAATCAAATATGTCAAAAAAATTTAACTCAACATGATCCGATGCAAAAGCATCAAAAGCATCACAAGATGTATCATCAACTTTAATATCAGAAACAGAAGGTTTTTCATTGGAAACATAAACATCAGGTTCAGGCTCAGTTTTGTTATCAGAAACAGATCCTTCAACTTTATGCTTTGACTGATCTAAGGATTGATCTGCAGGGGAAGTAGAAACGTTAGTACTTTCAACATTAATAAATCCTCCTGAAACAAAACCAGATGGCTTGCCATAAACCATGAATGGTTCGTTGGCAATCTCCTCTTTTGACAAAGGTTGATACTGATATGTGTGATTATAAGGAGGAGGTACATTATCGTATCCTAAACGCTTCTGCTGGTTTCGTTTGAACTGCATGCAATGATCAATCATGTTGGCAACTACCTCACTTGATCCATCAAATTTTCTAAAATCAAAATTTGCAGTATCAAATTGTCTCTTTAATGTATCAAGCTCAGTAGTTAACTCATCATTCAGTCTTTTGATATAATCATAGTTTTCACATTTTTCACTATATTCTTGCTGAATTCTCTTAAAATCCTTTATTTTTGTTTCTAACTGGGCCTTTAGGGGTTTCTGTCCTTTCCTGAGTTGATATCCTTCATATTTCAGGTCCTCAACTTCTCTTTTTAATAGATCAATTTGTTCCCGAAGAAACTTAATCGTAGTTTTACAAGATGGATTACATGAAACTTCATTGACTGGAACGTTTGAAGAACTCATTTTTATTATTATTATTATTATTATTATTATTATTATTATTATTATTATTATTATTATTATTATTTTCAAAAAAAAAATATGCCCTTTGACTAAAAACTCAAAAGTCAACCTCAAAAGTCAAATTTTAAAAAGTCAAACTCAAAAGTCAAACTTAAAAGTCAAACCGAAAAGCTAAATTTGAAAATTTAAAAGCTAAATGAGAAAGTCAAAGTTTAAAGTCAAAGGTCAAGCTTTAAAAGTCAAAGTCAAAGTTTTAAGTAAAAAGTCAAAATTAAAAGTCAAAAATTAAAAATCTAAAATTTTGGGTTGAAAATGTAATTTAAAAATAAAAGAAAATTGATTTTGGGCTAAAAATGACAAAATTTCGAAACTGGATGCGACAGGGAGTGTTTATGAATTAAATCGCGAAGGTTTGTAGCATGTGATGTGTTGGTTCAACTGGTAAGGCGGAGGGCTGATGAAGTAGATGTCGCAAGTTCGAATCCTAGCATGCGCAAAAACTCTTCCTATTTTTTAGATGCGAAGGCGAGGCTGCTGCTTACGAGGACGAGGCGAGGTGCGGAAGCGATGCGAGGTGCGAAGACCGACGACGCGATGCGAGGACCTGGTGTGAACCGGAAACTGCTGCTGACCGTAAACCCGAGCCGTACACGTGCGAGCCGTAAACTCCGAGGGCCATAAACTCGGACCGCAAACTCCGGACCGTAAACCCCAAGGCCTCGGACCGTAAACCGTTTCCGGCCGTAAACTCCGACTCCGGCCTTAAACTCCTCGGAAACCCTAGCTGCTGGCCGCCACCCCCTCGCTGGTTACGACCAAAAACAGCGATTTTTGCCCCTTTTTGCTCCAAAACTCGATCAAAAACTCGTTTTTATGAAAAACGTGAAAAACAAACCCCCCCTAATTTTCAGAGATCTATCCAAAAACGCAGGAATTTTTCAAAAATAAGATCAAATAAGCTCCAAGTCTGACAAAAATTGATTGATACAACCAAGCTCTGATACCAATTGTAAGTCCATAATCTGCTTATGTATCAATCAGATCCGTTTGATGGTGCGGAATCCCAATCAAACAGATGATGTCAGTTCAAATAGAAGAGAAGAAGAAGAAGAAGATGATGAATCTTGAATGTATTGATTAGAATGAAGTTCCCTTACACAAGATTCACACTTACACACACTAAAACTCCTTTCTCTCTCTCTTGGCCGTACACTCCTTTTCTGTTCATCAATCTGTTCCTCACACCCCTCACCCCTATATATACATGAGAAACATGGGTCGTAAATGGGTTTACGGTCGTAAACACCCATTGGGTTGTAAACAAGGTTTACGGTCGTAAACCTGTTTACGGCCGTAAACACTACCTGGCCGTAAACCTGACCGTAAACACATATATGACCGTAAACACTGAGCTGTTTACGGTCCTAGACATAAAAATACATTTTCCTAGAAAAGCAAAGTATAAACCATATTTTGACCCAACAAAGGTATAAACCTGATCTATTTTCATGTAAAACAGGTTTGAAAAATATTACATTCAAGGTGGTCAAAACAGTCCGTAAATGGACTATAACTTTTCTGTGGAAGGCTGGGAATTAAGTTTATGTTATACATGTTTGCACACAAAACTCATTTTTGCTATTTTTGGAGTGTATAACCCCATATTTACAGTTTTCAAGCAATATATATATGTTAACAACACTTTTCTCATGATTTTTATGAAGATCTATGTGATAAACTTCATGTTCAAGTAAAAACCCAAAAGTTAAACACACAACACAATGGTTCAGTGAATTATCTAATGGTTAACCGAAACTTTGACTTGTATCCCCCCCCCCCCAAGAGTATGAAAACATGAAAAATAGTGGGGTATGAAGCTCACCTTGGGGGATTTTTGCGAGATGTAGGAGGAAGAAAAGAAGAACTTTCGAGCCTTGCTTGCTTCCTTGAAGAGATTTGCGAAGTTTTGGGGCTCTAGATAACATATACACGAAAATAGAGTTGTTTGAGGAATGATCTTAGTGTAAGATGGAAATAAAACATCTTGAGTGTGATATAAACTTACCAAGTTATGAAGGCTTGAAGAGAGCTTCTTAAGACACACTACACACTCACGATTTTTAGAGAAGAGGGATGAAGAAGTTTTTGAGAGTTGAGAGGAAATGAGAAGTGTATGAGCTTGAAATGAAGAATGGAGAGGGGTTAGGGGGGGGGGGGGGTTGTTTGGCCGATGAGGGGGAGGGAAGGGGTAGTAGAGGCTAACTTTAGGTGGGATTGATGTGAAGTTCCTAGTTGTTTGTTGGACATTATGCATGGATGCATGGAGAATAATATTGAGGTGGCATCATATTTGTCCCAAATAGTTTTCTTTTTATTTTTGTTTTGTTTTGTTTTGTTTTTTTTAGGTGGGATAACCGAACGGCCCAAATGAGAAAAAGAGAGAGAAAAGATTTTTGGGCTTGAAGGGCAATCGAGAATATATTGGGCCCAATAACAATTTTTGACCCATTAAGGCCCATTTATGGGTTTTCGGCCCAAAAAGATTTAATGGAAGAGTTTTCGGCCCAATATTGATTTTCGGTTCAATGAGCCCAAAGAAAATGATTTTCGGCCCAACAATGGCCCAAATATGGGTTCTCGACCCATATAAAGGCCAACTAGGGCTTTTGGCCCAAAAAGGGGCCCAATAGGGTTTTCACGGCACAAACGATCAATTGGAGGGCTGTCGGCCCATTAGGGCCCAATAAGAAGGTCTTGGTCCACTAAAAGGTTTGGACCGGGAAGGCTTGGGTTAAGGCCCAAAGTTGAGTGGATATAGCTTATTGGGTTAAGTTCCTGGGCCTACCCGAGGAAGTTTTCGACTTGAATCACAATTTTGGATGTATAAACTTGTATAGCATTGAAACTTGGCTTATATCAAAGTAGGGTTACAAGATTACACAAAGGAATTATCTTGTACAAAGATATAAATCCTAGCCCTAATTTGCTAGTTGTGACATCATCCCCCCGTTAAAGGGAATTTCGTCCCGAAATTCGTTCTAAAGTAGTTCTCAAGTACTAGGGAAAGGATGTGGGTATCTCGGTTTTGTCTAGTCTCTTCGTTCCTAGGAGATTTTAGGTCCTTGTTTAATGTTCAGCGGACCTTCTCTACTAGCATTAGACCTTGCTCCTTTGGTTTGCCGGTCCAGTACTTCTATGAGTTCTTCGACGAAAATGGAGATTTCCATTCCCTTCAATTATGTCAAGCGAGACAATGAGAGTTTCATCAGGTAAGCATTTCTTTAGATTAGACGTACGAATGACAGGGTGTATAGAGTCGGGTTCAAGTGGTACTGGAGTTTATGATCCATTGGACCAATCCTAGCAAGGATTTTCAGAAGTCTGGTGTATCTCGGGTTTAATCCCCTATACCTTCCCAAAGCGTATTATCTCTTTCCAAGTGGGGACTTTTAGTAGTGTATGATTACTGATTTGGTATTCCAAGGGCTTCTATAGCTTACTTGTGTAGTTCTTTTGTCAGATTCTAGATGCATCTAGCCATGCTCGAGTTTGGGTGATATCTTCGATTGTCTCTCTAATGATTTTGGGGCTGGTGACAGCGTCGTAGGGTACTCATCCTTTGGCTAGATGGGTGTTGGTCATGTCGGTCCAACACAGAGGTATTCTGCCTTTGCGTCCTATATGGTGAAGTGAATGGGTGGTTACAGTTAATGAGAATTGATTACTTGACGCCCCAAAGTAGTGCCTCTAAACCCTAAAGCGAACACTATTGTCACTAAGGTTAAGGTCGCGCGATGTGGTTGGTCTTAAAACTCTTAGGCTGTCTTGGGAGTTTCTTACTACGGGATTCTGAACTAATGAAATGTCGATCTTTGCTTGTTCCGGAGGGTAGGTCGAGTAACTCCTCGATTCGGGATAGGAAGTATCGATCCTTAAGAATGGGTTCGTTCGATTCTTAGTAGTCAGTGGTCCTATGGGCAATTAGACTTTCCTCTTTATGAGTCGGATGGGCATTCTCTGATGTTCAAGTCTTGGTCGGATAATTCTCATACTTACTGGGTCGTTCCATCGACCAGATACCTTCGGTGTTTATGTTGGTACTAAGTGGCCTGAGTGGTCTGGCTAAGGAAATGGCTTCATGAGTTGAGTCGATTTCCGAACTCAACTTGCCACGTAGGCGATATTCCCGAAGGGACTTCGGGAACATCTTAGGGAGGTTATGAACTTCTGAGGTTCCTTTGGGGTCTTTTCGCTTCTTGTATCCAAATTCTATTGCAGCTAGGAAGAGCGTAGTATTTCTTACATAGGTACTTAGGAGTCTAGGTGTCAGTGATGATTCGAGGATTTGTCGTTATAAGTTGTAGGGGTTTCATTAATCGATTGGTTAAGGCGAAGGGTCTCTTTATGGCATATGAAATTTGTATGGTGAGGATCAAGCCAGTCCATGCCATCTGACGTTGTTGGCTCTTTGTTGTAATAGATGTTGGATTGATTTTGAAGGAATGGTTGTTTGTAATGATAGTGCGTTCTATGCTCACGTTTTTTTTTGTGTTGCCAGTTTCGTCCTTGTTATTACTACAACGAATGTTTTGTACCGTGTTTAGCAAGTATGAGTGCTCTGATTTTTAGTGATGAAATTTCATGATATGGTTCCCACCATGCCCCCTTATAATCGCTTGGTGTATATAAGTTATGTATAATTAAGATTGGTAAGACCGTCGACTGAGGGACTCTGCCCTAAATCCACAACCAATAAGGAACAGAAAATAAGGCAGAATGACGCACTCTAAGCTTTCAGAATCTCAATTACATATGACTCTAATGTATACACTAAGCCATCATAGTTCGCCTGTAAGGACCCTTGGTTTTTATACGAATGGTATGATTCGTTCGAATGGGAGAGTAATTTATAATTATTGACCTAAGCGTTTAGATATCTTTATTAAGAAAAACGTACCGCTGCTCGCAGATGATTCCGGGAGGGTCTCTCCTGTAGTGATTGTTAGCACCCTTCCCTTACTACTAGAGTTCCTTGTTATTGGAAAGTCCCTCCTAAAATGTCCAGATTCATCACACTCGTAACAGGTCGAGCTTATTCTGATGTTGGGGGTCTGGTAGATGGGTCGTGCCAGTGCCCTGCAGAAACGGGTAGTGTGCCCCTCCCTGTTGCATTTCTTGCAATGTAGCTCTCGGTAGGCCCATAGTGATGGAAACTGCACTTGCTGCATTTTGGGCGAATCCCAGCATATGGGGTTCTCGGGGTTGAGGTAGCAGGGTCAGTGGGAGTAGGGGCTGCTACAACTTGCTGCCTTTTGGTAGGTCCTGGAGTTGAACTGCTCCTTCTTTTGTTACAAGACTTTCGCTTCTTGTTCTTGGATTTGTGGTTCAGGGTGTTCCTGTAGGTTGACACTTGTTGTTGCCTTTGGTCCTTGTTGCAGGTAGGATTGTCGACACTGTTTCCATTTCCATTTGTGTTGTTGAGTTGTGCCATGACAGCTGTCATTGCGGCTTGGAAAGTAGCGGAGACTATTCGTAGGATCGGTGTTTCGCCGGTTGGCTGGTTGTTTCCATGGGAAGACATAATTCTGTTGCATGAAGAGAAGCGAGCTCGTAAGTAACCATGGTCATTCTTAGTTGTATTCAGTCCATTTATATTTACATATAAGTTTCACGCTTTGATGTATGATTCTCAATGTTTTCGACCTACATCCCTATGATGTATGATATGGAATAGCGGGTATCGAGGAAATCATTAAGTTCATCAAAAGAGAATATAGATATCAGTACAATTAATTGATTTAGATTACATAGGTTCTTGTAGGGCGTACCTCTATTGATTAACCACTACTAGTTATAACGAAGTACATAGTAAACCTAATACATAGTGCGAGTAGAGTAGTGTCGCTCATATGTCGGAATAGCGCACACGATGCCCAACCATTTCGCTCAATTCACGAGTGGCCTCTTCCGCGCTCTGTTCTGCTAAGGCTGCCCTAGCCTCCGCTGCACCGATTTGTTGTCTTAGGGTGGCCACTTCCTCCTCTAAGGAGCGTAGACGGTCGGTGGGGTCCTCCTACTCTGCGGGCTGGATTGGTATTGCTCCCGATGGGTAAGGTTTGCTAAGGATCTCTCTGGCGCCTTCATCCTCGTCTGACTCCTCATCGGAATTGTCTCCCTCGTAGTCCATCTCCGGGTACTCCTCAGGACCCACTTCTAGGCTTTCCTCATGAGCCTCTCATGGTTCTTCCTCGATCCATTTGTTGGCCACTACAGCAGGGTAGTAACGGTCTTCGTGGTGAAATTCAGCGATGTTGCATGCGCGAGAAGAGAGGGATGAGAGACATGTAGGAGATCTAAGTGCGGGGGTTTTATGGTATCCGAAAATACTCCTATAATATTTTTAAACTTTGTGTTCGATCCTAATGTTCCTTTGCGTGCACAGTTGGTAAGTTTTAGACTTGTTGCAACGCCACTATCACTCCCAAACACATGTTGGTCGTATCTCAAATAAATACAGTTGATCAGGCTCTATTTATTCCAGATATGATTACATATCTGTCCAGGTTTGACTGTAGTGTTCAACATCTAAATACTCTTGTTTTGCTCTTATTATGATACAGTTCTAGCAAGTTTGTATACTTGTAATAAATACTTACATCTTTAAAGTATACTTTTCGTCATAGTGTTTTAGTCTCATTGTATTTATTGTAATATCCCATTTTTCAAGTCCAAAAATTTCAATTTTCGGTATACAACATAGAAAACATTCATAAGAAAATATCATGAAGTCATATCATTTCGTCAAAACCATAATCTCATGTCTGAAAATCATATCATAAAAATAGTGACGATGTCAGAGTATCCCAAGAAATCTCATAATGCGGAATCCAATGTGTGTATGATGTGCAGCTACCGCGCCGGCTCCTTCCCCTTCGCTGAAGAGGTACCTGAAACAAAACTGAAAACTGTAAGCACGAAGCTTAGTGAGTTCCCCCATCATACGACATACCATACAAACACATGACATACATACTGCCAGGCATATCTGGGTGCCCGACCTACCCCTTCGGTCCTCTCGACCGGTGACCTTGCCTAGCATTTCTGGGTGCTGGCCTACCCCTTCGGTCCTCTCGACCGGTGACCTCGCCTAGCATTTCTGGGTGCTGGCCAACCCGTTCGGTCCTCTCGACCGGTCTATCACATACAGTCGCGTAATCATAATCTAACATAGCTGGGTACTAAGCTACCCCTTCGGCCCTATCGGCCGGTAACTTGGGGACTATTTTCCCCTTAATACTACCATCATCACGTAACATCATATCATGCTAACACATAAACATAACAGGTAGTAGCAAACCTAGATGAATATCACAAAGACATTAATCCAACATACAACTCCTACTGGTGGGTCGGCATTGTGGCCGTAGACCCACCGCTACTGGAAGGTAACTCACCTCGATGTCGTGTAGTGTCTGAACTGTCCTCGGCGCGAAGGTCGGCCCTCCTTGACTACTCAATCCCTACACGACAACCTTCAAGTCATCAAATCGAACATACAACCCAACCAGGGTCAATACCAAAACCAGGCAAGTCAACATTGGTCAAAGTCAACGCCCAGTTGACCTGACTCGCCGAGTTGGTCTACCAACTCGTCGAGTACATGCTCCAATAACCCGAACCAACCCCGTCACCACTCGTCGAGCCTTGCGAGAACTCGTCAAGTTCTCCTTCATTCAAACCATCGGGACCATCTTCATCCGACTAGCCGAGTTCCTCCTTCAACTCGGCGAGTTCATCTCCCTCATAAGAACGTGTCCAGTTTATGACTCGCCGAGTTGTATGAACAACTCGTCGAGTCCATATTCAAAGGTTGGGAGATTGCCTTGGACTCGCCGAGTCTGTTCTTACACTCATCGAGTCCCATGATTCCCAGGTCCCTTTACGAGTCTAAACATTTACGGGACTTCCTTCCCGAACCACTAGTCCAACCACAGAAGGGATTTAGTGGTCACTACACACTGACTCGCCGAGTTCCAAGAACAACTCGTTGAGTCCCTTCTTGACCCTTACTATACATTCAATTTAAATGGGTCTTAACATGTCAAAACCATAGATATGGCCTCCTAATGTCCATTTTATACGTAAAGTTCCAAACTTGGTGCACATGCATGGGGTCTTTGGCTCAAAAATCCATAAAAGGTGCTCTACAATGTGCATGGGGCTCTCATGGCCATATAGTTGGCATCTTTATACCATGAGACTCCTCCAATGACTCAGATCTGAAAGTAGAACCCCATGAATCACCTCACAAATCCGAAAATGGCTTAGAAAGCCCTAAATGCACCCAAAATCTAAGCTCTAAAGATGAACAACCAAATGGAAGACCAAAACAGGGGGCATTTACCTTGATTGAGCTAAAGATGGAATATGATCTCTGGATCTACAAGCCCCAACTCGAATTCCCAAGCTTCTTCCTTCCTTTCAAGCTTCACAAACCACCCAAAAGCACCAAAAATGGCCTTAGATCACTCAAAGCGGCTACGGTTCCGATATGAGGTGTTCTAGGATCATAAGGGACGATGGAGGCTGCAATAAGACGTTTAAATAGGGTGCAAACCCTCAAATTTAGGGTTTCACCCAAACAACACCTACTCGCCGAGTCAGTCCCCGACTCGTCGAGTAGGTCACTTAAACTCCCCGCGGATCCCGTCTCTACTCGACGAGTTGGGCCATCAACTCGTCGAGTCCCATAGAAAATACATAAAATTCATAAATAAAATACATACCAGTAATCCGGTGGTACAAATCTCCCCCACTTATTTTAGACTTCGTCCTCGAAGTCTGCTGCTCAACATGGAAAAAGCTCGGGGTAGTGCTCCCTCATCTCTTCCTCCAGCTCCCAAGTCCATTCCGACCCTTGCAGTGCTGCCATTGCACCTTCACCAGCTCCACCCTCTTGTTCCTCAGGCCCTTCGACTTCCTGTCGAGGATCGCCACTGGCCGCTCGATGTAATTCAGACTGTCATCCACCTGAATGTCCTCCAAGGGTACCACCGCCGAGTCGTCCACCAGGTACTTTCGTAACTGGGAGACGTGAAACGTGTTGTGGATCTGACTGAGTTCCGCTGGCAGATCCAGCCTATACGCCACCTTGCCCACCCGGGCTATAACCCGGAAGGGTCCAATATACCTGGGGCCCAGCTTGCCCCGCTTCCTGAATCGGATGAGGCCCTTCCATGGCGACACCTTTAGGAGGACCATATCCCCGACGTGGAATTCCAGGTCCGAGCGGCGCTTGTCGACATAACGTTTCTGCCGACTTTGAGCAGTCTGAAGCCTGCTCCTAACCTGCTGAATCCTCTCTGTCGTCTTGAGCACCACTTCAGTGCTCCCCATGACCCTCTGACCCACCTCTCCCTAACATATCGGGGTCCTGCACTTCCTCCCGTATAACATCTCAAAGGGAGGACGATCGATACTCGCGTGATAGCTATTGTTGTAAGAGAACTCAGCTAATGGAAGATAGGTATCCCAGCTACCACCAAAGTTTAGAACGCATGCCCGCAGCATATCCTCCAAAGTTTGGATGGTCCGTCACTCTGACCGTCCGTCTGCGGGTGGAATGCTGTGCTGAAGTGCAGACGAGTACCCAACTCATCGTGAAACTTCTTCCAGAACCTGGAAGTAAACTGCACGTCTCGGTCTGAAATCACCGAAACTAGCACTCCGTGCCGAACTACTACCTCTCGGATATAGATGTCGGCCAACTTCTCGGCCGAGATACTCTCCTGGATCGGTATGAAATGGGCACTCTTGGTCAACCGATCCACTATCACCCAAATCGAATCCACTCCCCGTGCAGTCCTGGGAAGCTTGGTGATGAAGTCCATAGTAATATCTTCCCATTTCCACATGGGAATGTATAACGGCTGCATCTTGTCGTGTGGCCTCTACTGCTCGGCCTTGACCTTCCTACAGGTTAAGCACCGCTCTACGTACCAAGCTACGTCCCGCTTCATGCAGGGCCACCAGTAATCGGGTCGAAGATCTCTGTACATCTTTGTTGCCCCGGGATGAATCGAGAATCGGGATTTGTGCGCCTCCTCCATCAGAACCTGGCGCACACCCCCATGGTAGGGAAACCATACCCTACGATGTAGAGTCAATAATCCTCGGCAGTCGTAGTCGAAGGAGGAAACCTGAACCACAATACTCTCGCTCTTCCGATGTTCCTCCTTCATAGACTCCTGCTGGGCCTCTCGGATCTGCTCTAACAGTGGAGTCACTACTTTCATCCGCATGCAGATGTCTCTGATCGGCGCTGCCTTATGACTAAGCGCATCGGCCACTACATTGGCCTTCCTCGGGTGGTAAAGGATCTCACAATCATAATCCTTCACCACATCTAACCACTGACGCTGCCTCATGTTCAGATTCGGCTGATCCATGAGGTATCTCAGACTCTTATGGTCTGTGTAAATGGTACATAGAACCCCATAGAGATAGTGTCGCCAAATCTTGAGGGCGAAGATGACCGCCCCCAACTCCAAATCGTGTGTCGGGTAGTTCGCCTTGTGGGGCTTCAACTGCCTCAAGGCGTAGGCGATGACATGCCCTCTCTGCATCAGTACTGCGCCCAAGCCCGAAATAGACGCGTCGCAGTATACTACAAAATCCTCCACGCCCTCTGGCAGGGCTAAGATCGGCGCCTCACACAATCTCTGTCTCAGTGTCTCGAACGATGCCTGCTGCTCAGGACCCCAACGAAAGACTACGACCTTCTTCGTTAGCCGAGTCAAAGGTACGGCTATCTTGGAGAAATCCTGGATGAATCTCCGATAATAGCCGGCTAGTCCCAGGAAACTCCGAATCTCAGATGGAGAATTCGGAATCTCCCATCTCATCACGGCCTCCACCTTGGCCGGGTCGACCAGAATACCGTTTTGGTTGACAAGGTGCCCAAGAAACTGCACCTCGCGTAACCAGAACTCACACTTGGAGAACTTGGCGTACAAGCTCTCCCTCCTCAGAGTATCCAAAAACTCTCGCAGATGCTCCTCATGCTGCTCCTGCGTCTTGGAGTATACCAGGATATCATCAATAAAAACTATCACACACCGATCCAGCATCGGTCTGCACACGCGGTTCATGAGGTCCATGAACGCGGCATGAGCATTGGTGAGCCCGAAGGGCATCACCACGAACTCGTAGTGGCCATAGCGAGTCTGAAAAGCAGTCTTCTGTACATCCTCATCCCTGACTCGCATCTGATGGTAGCCTGATCGCAAGTCTATCTTGGAAAACCAAGATGCTCCCTGAAGCTGGTCGAACAAATCATCTATCCTTGGGAGTGGGTAACGATTCTTCACCGTTACCTTGTTCAGCTCCCGGTAATCTATACACATGCGATGCGACCTGTCCTTCTTCTTGACAAACAGAATCGGGGCTCCCCAAGGCGAGCTATTCAGCCTGATGAATCCCTTGTCTAGTAGCTCCTGCAGTTGCGTAGACAACTCCTACATCTCGGGAAGAGCCAACCGATATGGTGCCCTGGCTATCGGAGCCGCACCAGGGACTAGGTCGATCCTGAATTCCACCTGTCGCTCCGGAGGTATCCCAGGAAGCTCCTCTGGGAACACATCCGCGTAGTCTCGCACCACCGGAACATCACTCACCGTCACCTTACCCGCCTCCCGGGTATCCATAACATAGGCGACATACCCAGTGCAACCTTGCTGTAGGTAGCGCCTAGCCCTCGCTGCTGAACATAATGTCGGTCCACGTTGTGGCCTCTCGCCGTGGATCACCAACTCTCCCCCACTTGGGGTCCTGACTCGCACTAACTGCTGTGCGCAGTCTATCACCGCCCCATTGGGGCTCAACCAATCCATGCCTATAATCACCTTGTTCCCACGCAACGGAATGGGAACCAAGTCTACCAGGTAGCGCTCCTCGAATAGCCTTAGAACACAATCCCTGTAAACTGCTGATGCTCACACCGATCGGTCATCGACAATCTCAACCTCTAAAGGGCAATCCAACATGTTCGAAGACTCAGGGAAGCTCTTGCTAAGTGCAAGAGAAACAAAAGATCGAGTGGCACCTGAATCAAACAACACCTGCACTGGGATACCGTTCACATGGAACGATCCTAAACAAGACATACCATATGGCACATCAATATCATAAGAAACATAAAATAAAAGATAGAGGGAAGAAATCATACCCGTCACCACATCGGGTGCGGCGCGTGCCTCCTCGGTAGTCAACTGGAAGGCCTGACTCCTTACCACTGGAGCCTCTGTCTTGCCCTGCCAGCCATCAGTAATCCACAGGGTCGCTGGAGCTGGCGCCTTCACTGGCGCTGCTGCTGTCAACTGAGGGCAATTGGCCTTTTTATGGACTCGCTGGTTGCAGTGGAAACACAGCAACTCTGATGTCTGGAAAGTGGGTGCAGGGGCGGTACAATCCTCGTTGAAGTGTCCCGTCTTGCCGCACTTGTAGTAGCCTGATGATCCCATCCTACAAATCCCCTCATGAGTCTTGCCGCACTTTCTGTAGCGGCCCCGGCCCTGCTGGCCCTTCGACCTTGAGTCGGATCCCTTGGGCTTCTTCCCCGAAGCCTCAATAACATGTCCCTCCTTTGCCTTCCTCTTACGGATATGTTCCAAATCAATCTCTCTCTCTCTCTCTCTCTCTCTCTCTCTCTCTCTCTCTCTCTCTCTCTTTTGCCCTGGCGATCATGGAATCCAGGGTAGGACAAGCTGAAAAGCAGACATGCTCCCGAATATCGGCTCGCATCATGTCGTGATAGCGAGTCCTCCTCATATCCTCATCTCCCGCATACTGGGGTACCAATAAAGCCCTCTCTCGGAACTTGGCGGTGATCTCCGCCACTGTATCAGTCGTCTGCCTCATATCCAGGAACTCCCGGGCCAATTGTTGGAGCTCCACAGCGGGTGCGAACTCAGCCCTGAACCGGGTCACGAAATTCGGCCATGTCATAGCCTCAATAGCCGAGGCTCCCAGAGAGTCACCAATCGACTCCCACCAATCTCTGTCCCTGTCCCTCAAGCATCCTGCTGCATATACAACCTTCGACCCCTCGGGGCAGAAGCTAGTCAACTGCGCAGACTCAATGTCTCCAATCCATCGTCTGGCAACGATGGGGTCCTTCGCCCCATGGAAATCCGACGCACCACTGCCCCTGAAGTCCTTAAAGGACACCGTGCGTGATCCTGACTGGCTGGCCGCCAAGTCACTCCTGAACGCCCTGAGTCGATCCTCCATCAACTCAATGATCCCTTCCTTGATCGACCCGAAAATCACCGGGGTCGACTCAAGGATACCTCTCGTGATCTCAGAAGCAATGAACTCACGTAGTTCCTCATCAACTGGCTCGGTACCTGCTCCCGTACCTGATCCTGAACCGGATCCTGTTCCCGAACCTCCTCCTCCATGACGTGTGATCATCACCATTCTGAAACATAACACATAATTGTCAGAATCATATATAAACCTCGGGAGGTATCACACACTCTACAAGTTTCCTGGTTCTATCTCGGCCCTCCTTGACTCGAGTACGGATCCTCTGCTTTCAGTAGTACTGGCCCATACTACCTTCCACATCTATCCGTACTTTCCTCAAGGATTGCTTCGACTTCACCAAGTGCCTTCTACTACTGTTGCACTCTTTTCCAATCTCGTCCTAGGCTTACCCTAGGGTAACTCTCCGACCTACTCTCTGCCATCAGCTGCATAAGGAACCCCGACTACCTTTACCTAACTAGCTTGCGAATACCATTACATATTACTAAGACCAGATAATTCTTTGAATGAAAGGTCCTACCCCACAACGGTTGGACTCAAACAAGAGCTGCGTAGTAGAGCCAAACCTAACCTTCTTAAATTATTTCGTCCTTTCAATATGTAACTTAACGTATTCGTTTACTAGTTAGCTAAAAATAACTAGAACTCCCGAAGCACAAAGCAACAGCATTCGGGCATTGAGTAACCCATTCCAATCATCCTCTATCCGAGCTATCACATAACTGACTAATCAGTAACATCTTGCAGCTCAAAAACACATATAGCAGGCATATCAGGCATCTTCCTGGATCCTTAGCCCTAATCTAGCATGCAATTCTCATTCATGTACAGTAGGCATACAAGGCATCCTTCCTAGATCCTCTAGCCCTAATCTAGCATGCATTTCTCATAATCATATCATATCATAACATGTATGGGCATCTTGGGGAAAACTTACTTGAGCTCGGCCGGTCGCGCACATCACACATCTTGTTCTCTTTCAAAGTTCTTTTCTCTTTTCAAAACTTCTTTTATAAAAATGATTTTCCTTTTTCTGAAAAATTTGATACCAAGTCCTCAGTTTGAGTCCAGACACACTCAAGAGTGTGCCCGAATCCCTCAAACCAAGGCTCTGATACCAACTTGTAACATCCCATTTTTCAAGTCCAAAAATTTCGATTTTTGGTATACAATATAGAAAACATTCATAAGAAAATATCACGAAGTCATATCATTTCGTAAAAACCATAATCTCATGTCTGAAAATCATATCATAAAAATAGTGACGATGTCAGAGTAAAATCCCAAGAAATCTCATAATGCGGAATCCAATGTGTGTATGATGTGCAGCTACCGCGCCGGCTCCTTCCCCTTCGCTGAAGAGGTACCTGAAACAAAACTAAAAACTGTAAGCATGAAGCTTAGTGAGTTCCCCCATCATACCACATACCATACAAACACATGACATACATACTGCAGGCATATCTGGGTGCCCGACCTACCCCTTCGGTCCTCTCGACCGGTGACCTTGCCTAGCATTTCTGGGTGCTGGCCTACCCCTTCGATCCTCTCGACCGGTGACCTCGCCTAGCATTTTTGGGTGCTGGCCTACCCCTTCGGTCCTCTCGACCGGTCTATCACATACAGTCACGTAATCATAATCTAACATAGCTGGGTACTAAGCTACCCCTTCGGCCCTATCAGCCGGTAACTTGGGGACTATTTTCCCCTTACTACTACCATCATCACGTAACATCATATCATGCTAACACATAAACATAACAGGTAGTAGCAAACCTAGATGAATATCACAAAGACATTCATCCAACATACAATTCCTACTGGTGGGCCGGCATTGTGGTCGTAGACCCACCGCTACTGGAAGGTAACTCACCTCGATGTCGTGTAGTATCCGAACTGTCCTCGGCGCGAAGGTCGGCCCTACTCGACTCCTCAATCCCTACACGACAACCTTCAAGTCATCAAACCGAACATACAACCCAACCAGGGTCAATACCAAAACCAGGCAAGTCAACATTGGTCAAAGTCAACGCCCAGTTGACCTGACTCGCCGAGTTGGTCTACCAACTCGTCGAGTCCATGCTCCAATAACCCGAACCAACCCCGTCACCACTCGTCGAGCTTTGCGAGAACTCGTCGAGTTCTCCTTCATTCAAACCATCGAGACCATCTTCATTCGACTCGCCGAGTTCTTCCTTCAACTCGGCGAGTTCATCTCCCTCATAAGAACGTGTCCAGTTTATGACTCGCCGAGTTGTATGAACAACTCGTCGAGTCCATCTTCAAAGGTTGGGAGATTGCCTTGGACTCGCCGAGTCTGTTCATACACTCGTCGAGTCCCATGATTCCCAGATCCCTTTACGAGTCTAAACATTTACGGGACTTCCTTCCCGAACCACTAGTCCAACCACAGAAGGGATTTAGTGGTCACTACACACCGACTCGCCGAGTTCCAAGAATAACTCGTCGAGTCCCTTCTTGACCCTTACTATACAGTCGATTTAAATGGGTCTTAACATGTCAAAACCATAGATCTGGCCTCCTAATGTCCATTTTATACGTAAAGTTCCAAACTTGGTGCACATGCATGGGGTCTTTGGCTCAAAAATCCATAAACGGTGCTCTACAATGTGCATGGGGATCTCATGGCCATATAGTTGGCACCTTTATGCCATGAGACCCCTCCAATGACTCATATATGAAAGTAGAACCCCATGAATCACCTCACAAGTCCGAAAATGGCTTAGAAAGCCCTAAATGCACCCAAAATCTAAGCTCTAAAGATGAACAACCAAATGGAAGACCAAAACAGGGGACATTTACCTTGATTGAGCAGAAGATGGAATAAGATCTTTGGATCTACAAGCCCCAACTCGAATTCCCAAGCTTCTTCCTTCCTTTCAAGCTTCACAAACCACCCAAAAGCACCAAAAATGGCCTTAGATCACTCAAAGTGGCTAGGGTTTCGATATGAGGTGTTCTGGGAGCAAAAGGGACGATGGAGGCTGCAATAAGACGTTTAAATAGGGTGCAAACCCTCAAATTTAGGGTTTCACCCAAACAGCACCTACTCGCCGAGTCAGCCCCGCGGATCCCGTCTCTACTCGACGAGTTAGGCCATCAACTCGTCGAGTCCCAGAGAAAAGACATAAAATTCATAAATAAAATACATACCAGTAATCCGGTGTTACATTTATAGTTGTATATCTTGTATGGTTAGATATACTAGTTTACTATAAACAATGCTCTGATACCAATCTGTCACACCCCCGAACCGGGACGGCGGAAACGTCCGGGGGCGGGTGACTTCATCTTGTAATATCATCACAATTGAATATGAATGAAACATAGCAACTAAACATCATACATTACAATATACCCACATTCATTATTTTACATATTGTACTTGTTTATCAATTACAGAAAAATAACATAAAGTATGATTGCTCAAACAGTAGTAAAACGATCCAGATCCAAGGCTCGAGTACCTGTTCACTGAGTCCCTGAGAATACAAGTCGTTTTGAAAAGCGTCAACATAGAATGTTGGTGAGTTCATAAGCATGTTTGCAGGAAAAACTTTGTAATATCTTTTCTTATAATAAGTTGTAAAACTCCAGAAAATCCAATATTTTCTATAAAAAGTAGTTTGTGAGTTTTGTTCCAAAACCACGTATAGTTGCATGCATGTTCTTTGTTTTCCTTTGTTTGTATTAGAAAGAGTGTGTTCCGAGAAAATCCTATATTTTCTGTATATATAAAAGAGTTGTGGTCTTAAAACCCTAAGACCCGAGTGGTGAAATCAGTTTACAAAGTGTACGAAACATAGTTTGGTGTTTTGTAAAACTAGTAGAGTGTAAATTCTTCGTAAATTCAAATAATGGTGTTATTCTCTATGTGAGTCGTTACAACCATACTAATGACTAAACGCCTGGCTTGCCGTATTTCAGGCGTCAGTTTCTAAGATATTTGTTACCCTAGACAGACCTAGTCTAGCTGTAGCGAACAGCTCATGTGTGGGGGTGTCGTATAGATCTATACACAATTACCTCGCTCACCCTCCAGGAGACTCCGTAACAGGACTTACCACGTACGCTAGGTAGGTACGATTAAAGGAGAGTCTCACAAGAGCCTTAACAAATTTACATGAATTATAACTCCGTTTTTACTTGCAATATAGGATAATTACGCATTTAAATAATTATAAGCCCTTTGAAAGTGTGGTTTTCCAACCCATACCGATTATAGTTTATTATGTTTGTTTGTCAAGACAATTTATGTGATCATATGTATAAATACATATAAGATAACATGTCTAGATGTTTTAAAACCATATAATCTTGCACCAAACACTAGTATAAGAACTTTTAGCATGATAAAACAATTTCTTGTTTTTGACTTTTCTGTCCCCGTTTTTAGAAAAATTATAGAAAAATCATCGTAAGTCGAAATTCGGATCCGTAAACTCTGAGAGTTTGGAGAATGAGTCTACTTTTTTCATATTGTTTATTATAATTCTTAATGTTCTTAAACCGGTGTGAAAATGTTCATCTTCACAGACTGGTCCGAAATTATTCCTAAAATGATAGACAGTTTTCTAAAAATCGCTAAAAATTGTAGAAAAATCGTATGAACGCGTAAGAGTAGTCATTAGAAAGGTATAAACCTGATATATTTTCATGTAAAACAGTTTTGAAAAATATTACATTCAAGGTGGTCAAAACAGTCCGTAAATAGACTATAACGTTTCTGTGGAAGGCTGGGAATTAAGTTTATGTTATACATGTTTGCACACAAGACTCATTTTTGCTATTTTTGGAGTGTATAACCCCATATTTACATTTTTCAAGCAATATATATGTTAACAACACTTTTCTCATGATTTTTATGAAGATCTATGTGATAAACTTCAAGTTCAAGTAAAAACCCAAAAGTTAAACACACAACACAATGGTTCATGCAATTATCGAATGGTTAACCGAAACTTTGACTTGTATCCCCCCCCACGCCCCAAAGAGTATGAAAACATGACAAATTGTGGGGGTATGAAACTCACCTTGGGGGATTTTTCGAGATGTAGGAGGAAGAAGAGAAGAACTTTCGAGCCTTGCTTGCTTCCTTGAAGAGATTTGCGAAGTTTTGGGGCTCTAGAGAACATATACACGAAAATAGAGTTGTTTGAGGAATGATCTTAGTGTAAGATGGAAATAAAACATCTTGAGTGTGATATAAACTTACCAAGTTATGAAGGATTGAAGAGAGCTTCTTGAGACACACTACACACTCACGATTTTTAGAGAAGAGGGATGAAGAAGTTTTTGAGAGTTGAGAGGAAATGAGAAGTGTATGAGTTTGAAATGAAGAATGGAGAGGGGTTAGGGGGGGGGTGTTTGGGCGATGAGGGGGGAGGGGAGGGGTAGTAGAGGTTGACTTTAGGTGGGATTGATGTGAAGTTCCTAGTTGTTTGTTGGACATTATGCATGGATGCATGGAGTACAATATTGAGGTGGCATCATATTTGTCCCAAATAGTTTTTTTTTCTTTTTTTTTGTTTTGTTTTTTTAGGTGGGCTAACCGATCGGCCCACAGGAGAAAAAAAGAGAGAAAATATTTTTGGGCTTGAAGGGCAATCGAGAATATATTGGGCCCAATAAGAATTTTTGACCCATTAAGGCCCATTTATGGGTTTTCGGCCCAAAAAGATTTAATGGAAGAGTTTTCGGCCTAATAGGAGGCCCAATATTGATTTTCGGTTCAATAAGCCCAAAGAAAATGATTTTCGGCCCAACAATGGCCCAAATATAGGTTCTCGGCCCATATAAAGGCCAACTAGGGCTATTGGCCCAATAGCGGTTTTTACGGCCCACAAGATCAATTGGAGGGCTGCCGGCCCATTAGGGCCCAATAAGAAGGTCTTGGTCCACTAAAAGGTTTGGACCGAGAAGGCTTGGTTTAAGGCCCAAGGTTGAGTGGATATAAATTTTTGGGTTAAGTTCTTGGGCCTACCCGAGGAACTTTTCGACTTGAATCACAATTTTGGATGTATAAACTTGTATAGCATTGAAATTTGGCTTATACCATAGTAGGGTAACAAGATTACACAAAGGAATTATCTTGTACAAAAATAGAAATCCTAGCCCTAATTTGCTAGTTGTGATAACCTCCGTCGCCTACAGCCATGAATTGAGTAGAGCAAAGCAGCTACAACGGGGTGGATGGGTAGTGGCTGAAGGAGGAAACACCACATGTGCTTTGGCCGGTGAAGGAACAAAGACACAAGCAGTAGGTGGCTGATGTCGCCGGCAGCAGTGGTGAGAGGGGCTGCTCTGGTAGCTCCTAGTCGCTTCTTCTTTTCTGATCCACCAAAAAACACGAGGGAAGGATTTTGTTCGGCTGTTGTTGCTTAGAAATCGTCACTGGGATGTTTGGTGGTGTTTCTCGATGTTAGAAGGGGAAGAAGGAGGGGCGTTTTCCCTTTCTCCGGTGGCCAAGATACCACACACTTCCGATGGGAGGTGATTACCGAGAACCCAAAAAAAGAGAGAAAAAGAAGGAGGGATCGAATATGGAGAGGGTGAGTGGAGTGAATTAGTGTAGAATGAAGATTATAGCTTCCATTTGAAGCTAAGGTTGTATCATTGATGTCTTTCTTGACTTTTGAAGGATATTTTGGGTAATAGTAAAATGTAATGTATTTTTATGCTGTAAATCATGTTTCTCGATTTACGTTCCCTCATACGATCTCATTAAATTTTTGTGAAACTGCCTTAAGAATCTGATTTTGGTCGAGATTAAAAATGTGATAAAAATATTATAAAATAGTCGATCATAGTCTGAATTCAAAAACGTGCTCAGAAACTTTACGAGGTTCGTAGCTATTCCAAACGAAACAGTGGACAGTTCGTTTCAGGAAAATCAGAGAAATACTGATTTTTATCACTTTAAAGATGCGTAACTTTCTCATACGATCTCCGTTTTGGACATTCTTATATCTACAAAATTAGGAGAACATAATCTATTCAAATTTATTATATTTAACTCTCAAATACACTTAATGAAAAAGTCTCAATCGTTGTGATTCCAAAAACGCAAACGGAAATCAATTCTAATATACCAAACTCCAGGAATCTATGTTTAAAGTTTCCCTATTAATAGGATCAGATTCGACAGATTTTAAGAATCTGATTTTGGTCGAGATTAAAAATGTGATAAAAATATTATAAAATAATAGATCATAGTATGAATTCAAAAACATGCTCAAAAACTTTATGAGGTTCGTAGTTATTCCGAACAAAACAGTGGACAGTTCGTTTCAGGAAAATCATATAAATACTGATTTTTATATCTTTAGAGATGCGTAACTTTCTCATATGATCTCCGTTTTGGACGTTCTTTATATACATAAAATCAGGAGAACATAATCTATTCAAATTTATTATCTACAACTCTCAAATATACTTAATGAAAAATTTTATTTTTAACGTCACAAATAAATTTAATTTTTGGTAATTTTCGGTTCTATTCTCAACGATAAACGGTTTGAGTAGTTCGAGACGTTTTAAAGGTAATTATGAAAATAATATTTTTAGTATAAATCATAACATAAATTTTACACACAGTTGGTCCTTAACATATAGCGGTTCGCGGTGGTTTGACCGCTGAACTCTAACCAATTTTACCGGTTGTTACAATCATAATCATAATCATGATCATGATCATGATCCTAATCATAATCATAATCGTATTCATAATCATAATCATAGTCATAGTCATAATCATAATCATAATCATAATCATAGTCAGAATCATATTCATAATCATAATCATAATCATAATCATAATTGATGTGCGTAAAATTATACATATTCTAGTTTTAACCAACTAATTAACTAACTAACTATTACGCCTAAGGCAGTGGACCTTATCGTAAATAGTATATCACGAATTGTCGGGTATCGATCACACAGAGAACGGATTTAGTATACTAATATAACTACTAAATGATTAATCTAAAAGCAAGCAATAATTCAATAGGGGTTTTATCTGATTTTTATAGTTTAGAAAAACTTAAGCACTCAACTAAAACAGTTTTACTCAGTATATTAAAAACACTTTCATTTAGTTTTGAATCCTCCTCTTTCCTATGTTTAGTTACTATTTATGGATTAATAAAGTTGGTTACCAATTGTTATGCAATTAGCAATTTTGGTCTAGTGTACTAATATTTTCACCAATTCATGTACTACTAAGTATGGCCATACACAAGCAAACACGAAATTTGATATTAATTGTAATTGAGCTATGTAAGATTTAATAAACACAATTATGGTCACAATATGTTCTCCAGCACAATTAAGTTGGTTACTTTTATCACTTATCTAGATGTGGTCACTCCTAGCTCTAGCAATTTAATTGTCACTAAACTACTAGGTAACAAGTTCATGTAATTTAATGGTCACTAAGCTACACAAAACTTGAATTTAAGCAACAAAGTCTCAATCATTAACATGCTAGGTAATGAAAATCAAACACAACCATAAATCCAACTTTAATAAATCCATAAAACAATGAACTAAACCATAGTTATAAGGATTCATCTAGCTAAACGAAAGTAACGAGTTTAGCTACTCATAGCTGAAATCAAACACATAAGTTCATGAAAAACTGACATGATTAATGCAAACCGAATATAATGAATTGATCTTCAAATTCTCCTTCCTCAAACCATTTCTCCTTCAAAGGTAAGATTTTCGTAGGTTTCTTCCCTCCAATTCGAATATCTCAGAGTATCTCTCCTCTCAAAAACTTCTTAAATCGATAATGCAAAGGAGTATTTATAATTTTCCAAAATACGTGGCTCACGTCGTGAGATAAGGGTCTCACGTCGTGAGCCGGGTGTTTATCTGTATCGAGCAAGAATTCTGACTTCCGCGTACTTATCTTCTAGAAGCTTGATCATCACGTTGTGAGCATTGATATCTCACGTCTTGACTTTGGCTTTCCAGCTATATTTCTCTTCTTTTAAGCTCCAATCCTCCAAAGTTCCAATGCTTGTCAGTTCTGGTCCATATTCTCCAAGAGTGTTCCATTTGGCTGCAAAGTACAATTTAATTCAATAAGTATCACATATATTTGCAATTAACCAAAATATTACTTAAAATGTATTAAAATATTGCCTAAAAATGTGTATAGATATGTCAATATCAAAATACCCACACTTATCTTTTGCTTGCCCTCAAGCAAAACTAATTTTTTAGTTAAACTTTCATCACCAATATCACATAAGACAATACATTTTGAACTTAGCCATTACACCAAGACCTCAATGTGCATATTTGTGTCTAAGGTTCCTAAAAACTTCCCATTCCTAAATACTCACAATCCTTATGAACCTTCACCCCTTAGTTTATACGACACTCATTTTTGCAACCCTCCGAATCCATCCCCATAAATCTTTCTTAACCTCAAGGTATTTTTGATTAAGCTACCCAAGCGTACATAATATCTAGAAAGGATTACAATTTTGATACCACAATGGAGCTCTTCAAATTCATCTCTTCTTTGATATTTGCTCTTTGATTTCTTTGAATTCACCACATTTTTTTTTTGATTTTTGGTATCTTCAACTTTTTGATTCTTTAGAATTTTTTGATACTTTTGATCTTCGGAATTTTTGATACTTTTGATCTTCAACTTTTTGATTATTCAAAATTTTTGATACTTTTGAATTCACCACATTGTAACGTTGAAATATTAGAGTAAAAATTCCATTTAGTGACTCACGATGTGATAAGAGAAGTTTATGACGTGAGTGTGGTTTAGATCAATTCTAGAAAACCTAATGGCAACGACCTCACGACGTGATAATAGTGGGTCACGTCGTGAAAACTGGATGTAACAGAATGCAGTTTTTGCAATAATTCGTCTATTCAAATTAGATGCAATTGAACTTCTTAATGGATTAAGACTCTTCTAAGACCCTTATTTTCCTGAAACCCTTTCTTCCTCTAATCTCTTTTCACACACGAAATTCACCCCACACTTATCAAAAATTATGGGCTTCGACTCTTTTCTCTAAAACGCACAGATTCTCTCGCTCGCTTTCTCTTTTTCTTTTTTCTTTCTAATGATACTCTAATAACTCTGCAACAAAACAAACCACTTGTGGAAAATCGAAAACAATCATCAAACATTTGTTACATGTCCTTAAATCATGCCAAAATAAAAAAAAGAACTCACAAAATAAAACACACCCAAAATAACTAAGAAAATAACATGACTAAAAATAAAAAGGATAAATATCATTCTTTATCTCCGCCATCTCTAGTTCTGCTCGTTCCGGTGTCATCTCCCTGATGCGACCAATACTCTCTCCATGAAGGACAAATTGGGTATTGATTTACTAAATTAGGGTGTTGCTCAATGCTAAAGTGTTGAATCATGTTCTCCATAGTACCACCTATCCAATTCATGCTCATGCTCATTCTGTCAAAATACTCGGCCATCGTCTCATCACGAGATGGTCCTCCTCCCATGGGCGCATTTTGTTCCACCGGTTGACCTCTCTCACCTCCCCCTCTCACGTTCCTTATTCCTCTTTGTCTCGGTTGCTCCTCTGGTTGAACAATTTGTTCATCTTCATCTTCCGGGGGTATGACATATCCCCCACCTACATTTACCACAACCCGCATAATACCCAAAATTTGAGTCGTCAAATAAGAGTCCTTGAAACGCGTCAAATTCCGAACAAAATTTAGACTCAATATTCCATATGAACGTATGAGTCATGTAGCCAAATGACCACCCGTAATAGGACTATCGGCCGAGAATTTACCGCCTTTGTGCCCAAACACCTTGTTAGCATATAAGGAAGATCACAAAAGACTCCCGGCATGATAATACTCCGAAGATAGAAAAGATTCTGGGATGGCACCTTGTCACCGTGATGTTTGTGATTTATGGTAAAGGTGATCAAGCGATGCAAGAACCTATGGATGGGTGATCAAATCTATCCTTCGCAAGAATTTCACGAATTATACTCATGATTGGAAATGGATCTCCAAAACTGTACATCAAGTAATCCCGTAGTGAAGTCTCGAACACAACCCTGTTAAAATAAGATGAACTGTGGTGATTGTGTTCCAGCCTCTGTGTACAACCCCATTTGCCAAGCAAACTCACGAAGGCTACATTCTCGATAAACACCTCCCAATCTAAATGCAAGAGCCCGGTTGTATGTTAGGTCAGTCGTCCGTTCTTCAAAATTAAATGTGGCAAAGAACTCAACGGACAACTCTATAAAAACCGGCTCTTAAATGGAAACTAGATTACACCACCCATTGCATTGGAAAGTGAACCCGTCTCCTACATATAGCTTTCTCCAATATCGCTCCAATTCCGTCACCATTCCAACCCCACTAAGCCACGACCAATCAATCGCGAGTGCTAAAGCGAATTCTCGATTATATAACCAACCCAATTTATTTGCATAGTTATTCATCATGGACTGCGAGATGTTTTGTGGAAATCGATATGGTAGATGTACACTAGGAAAATCAACATGTTCTTGTTCTTCAGGAAATGCACGTCTCGGTCCCATGGTACCTGAAAAATTAACAGCAAGTAAAGCCAACAACACCACCAAGCAGTTAAAAGAAACAAATAAACTAGAAGCCCAGTTTTCACGTCGTGGTTTTGAAGACCACGTCGTGAAAACAATTCGAACTGCGCACTGCCATCGGTCCATTTGTGGTCAAACCAAAATCAAATCAATGAGAGGGGTTTGTTTCAGCTATTATTCTAATACTATTAAACATGCATGCATCAACGATTTAAAAAAAAATCGACCCAATTTAAGCAATTGTACTTCAAGAACAAACCCTAACTTCTAAATACTAAGAATCTAAGGAAATTAAAGGTTAATGAACTTATAACACATACGTTTGTTGATGCTAACATAATAGACAAGTAGGAAAACAGATTCGTGGCCGAAATCGAAATAAGGGGGACCAGTTCTATGCTCATGACGTAATGTTTGAGAATAAAACAGTCAACTGATAGTGACTTATGTTCTGATGATACGTCCGTGACTTAAACTACTCACGTTGTGGGCTTGGGCTCACGTCGTGGTACCGCACTGGGCTCGTGACAATTGGGATGTTGTGATGTTGGGTTGTTTGGTCCTTAAATCCAAATTTATATATTTTTCTTTTAAGTTAATTGGTACATTCAACATTAAATATGTTTTTTTTCTTCTAAAAATACTTTTAACTTGAGATTATGATCCCACACTTGATTTAAAAATTTTGGAGAATGAAAAAGAAATTTATCCTAAAATGCAAAACAAAGAAATAAAAGAAAATGAGAAAAGAAAATTCAAACCGAGCTCGGGTTGCCTCCCGAGAAGCGCTTCTTTTGATGGAGTCATGATCCGGACTCTGTGCCGCCCTACGTGGTATTGTTTGGAGATACGATCTCCATATACACCTTCTGTTCCCTCCACCTTTTCTTGTACGCTTGCACCCTTCGTAAATAGGCTTCTTTAGAATTTTCCTTCTTCAATTTAGAATCGCATTCCTCGTGTTTCCGCTTCAACCCTTTCCTCTTTTTAGCAAGTTTAGGCTCTCCTTTTTTCTTTTTGTAGTTCCCGAGCTTCAACATCCACCTTGTCCAAAGTTAGCTTGCTCAAGTCTCGTATAATTTTTTCTTCTTCATCCTCACTTAAGACTATAAGTTCTTCACTCTCTTCATCTACTGGAGACTTTGGAGTTTTCAAAGCAAAAACCTCAAAGACCACTGGAATTGAAGCTCTTGTCTTGGTACGCTTGACTCGCTCTCTCGTTTGAATTTCTTTTCCATCAACTTTTCTAACTCCTCAAGCTCGTTTTCTTCATCCATATAGAATACTTCATTTTGAGCTTTATCTTTCTTGAATCCATCTTCAACTCCAACAGTCATCTCCTCATTTCCCACTCACAAAGTAACATTTGACTCGCGAATATCCACCAAAGCTCGCACGATATTAAGTAGTGGGTGTCCAAGGATAATTGGGACATCGTCATCCTCATTCATGTCTAGTACGACAAAGTTGATTGGAAAAACAAAATTTCCAATTTTTACCAAGATTTTCTCAATTATGCCTCGAGGATGAGTCACCGAACGATTAGCCATATGAATTGTCATCCTTGTAGCCTTCAATTCTAGAAGGTTGAGCTTTTGGTAAAACGAATAAGGCATTAAATTTATACTCACTCCAGAATCATCTAAAGCATATGTTTTCGTGTTATTTCCAAATTTACATTGAAGTGTAAGGCGTCCGGGATCTCTCATCTTCTTTGGTATTCCCTCCATAATAACCATGGAACTTTACTCACTAAGAACTACCTTGGAGGTCTTCTCTAGTTGTTGGCGAGTGTCGAGTAAATCTTGAAGAAATTTAGCGTATTCAGGAATTGGTGCTAAGGATTCAATAAAAAGAGTATTGATTGGAATACCCTTGACTAGTTGCATAAACTTTTTATGTTCTTCTTCCAAAGGATGCACTTGAGATCGAGAAGGAAACGGTAATGGAGGTTGATAAGTTTGAGCACAAGAAAATAGTTTCTGCCCAGACTGAGCCCACGTCGTGAGGATTAAATCCTCACGTCATGAGGTCAGTATTTCAGCAACATTTTTTCTTCTAGTTTCTTTCGCTTCAGCTATAGACCAGGCTGCTTCGTGTCATCTTCCAATGCTTTTAATAACTTAGAGATGGTGTCTTCTTCAGTGGTTATGGCCATGACATGTGGTTGTGGTTTATTATCAGGATTTGTTGGTGGTAACTGTTTGTTAACTAAAGTAGTTAATTGCCCGAGTTGAGATCCAATATTTTTAATGGACGCTTGATGATTTCTCATGGTAGCATCAGTTTCATCGTGACGTTTTTCAGAAGCTTCCATGAACCTATGAAGTATCGACTCCAAGTCCACTTTTTTCTCGGGTTGTGGTTGTTATTTTTGGTAAAAGCCTCGACCGGTTTGCCGATATTTTTCTTCATTTTGTTTCTTATACTAGTCGTATGACAACCATTCTTTATTTGGCTTCCTCCAATCTTCATCGAATCGGTCTACACTAGAGTAGCAAGCTTAAGCCTTTCTATTCCCATTTTCGTCCAAATGGCAATCTTTTGTCAAATGTGGCCCATTTCAAATCTCACAACCCACACGTATTGTGTGTATGGATTGGTCCACCTTAGCCATTCATCGATCCATGTTGCTTAACATTGCCAAAACAACCACCATGTCTTCCGAAGTGCCACTTCCTATTCCTCTCGTTCCTTCATTACGAGGGTTGTGGTACTCCCGTGAATGCTTTGAAAATTCCTCAATTTCGTGACATTTACCCCATCGTAAAAGATTAAGACTTGTTGTTGCACATTAAGATCATTTTGGGGACAATTTCGAAGTAACCCCTTGTAGCTCTTCCATGCTTCATATAGTGACTCACCTATTTGTTGCTCAAAATTAGCTATAGCCTTCTTTAGTTTAGACACCTTTGATGGAGGGCAAAAATTTTCTAAGAATTTTTCACGCATTTGTGCCCATGTAGTGATTGCACCAGGTGGAAGTCCCTTTAACCAATCTTTAGCTACTCCCTTGAAGGTAATCGGAAGCATTCTCAACTACACTGTTTCATGTGGAACACTTGGTATGGTGAAGTAATCAGCGATGTCATTGACTTCATCAAGGTGTTTATAGTCATCCTCATGATCTTTTCTGGAGAATGGAATATCCTTAAGTGCGGAAAGGATGTGTTCTTTAGAATCAAATATGGTGGTAGCAAAAATTACAGGTTGCACAAGGACGGGACTGGTGTCCTCTCGAATTCTCTTCTTGTATGCCTTCATATAAATGTCAGCAATGGCTGCCATGTTGCCTTCACTTTCGGGTTCACTTATGTAACGCCCCAATTTTTCTACTAAGGTACACCCAAATTTATCAAAAATCATATAAAAGTTTTACAAATAATCTTAGTGTACAATGGCACTCGGGCATACAAGAAGTTATCACAAGGATCCTGCTGGCAGCCAGCACAGGATCGAGTCTGGCGTCACAATAAATCTACCTACAAAACTGATCATCACAAAAACGTAAGCCTCACGGCTTAGTGACTAAAAACTACTAAAACATAATCAAATAAATCATAAATCATACAAATAATGTAAATTATGTATATTCCACATAATTGTCACATATGTAATCATTTCATCAAAGGATTCATTTTTTCAGTAATAATATATCTAGAAAATACCTATCCAATCAATAATCAGTATCTCACTCATATTAAATCTCATGCTCAATGACCAATATATCAAGTGTGTTATATCTTCCAATCATAATATATCTATCGATCAAATATTAATCTATTAATATAATCCAATCTCTCATCTATAATCTATTTCTCAACATTTCCTCAATCTCTCAATCAACAATTAATATTCTAAATAATAATAATCATTATTATCACAGCTATGGATATTAGAGTAGCGTACTCACCTAGTAAGTCGACAGGCTTATTCCAGTCTCAGTTTTACTCTTCCACTATTTATCAGATCGTCACACGGTAACACCTATTATTAAATAATAAGTCCCTCAGAATCTGTCCAGACTCACTAACAGTTATAATAGGCTTAACTCGTAAGCCCATGGCTAAATCTCTCATATCGAGTATTTCTCAGGCAATAGGGTTTATAACCCTTTTCAATCAAACATGATATTAATCATAAGATTTTCTCACTAATCTCACCAACAGGTTCATAACAACTCCATATCACGGATACTCGTAACCCTTACATGGGTCTAATATATCTAATAATAATCAAATATCATAAATACAACTTATCTGGTAAAATATACCTCACTGTATCCCGCAAGTCAACTCTGTATCACCCGTATGTAAGCATAACATCTCCGGTATAGACTCTCGAGAATGGCTCCCAAGCAGCACCTCTCCTTACGTACGCCAAAATACTTTAAAACTACTCAAAACATTCATATTTATACTCTGGGGATGCTCACGTCGTGAGCATATACCTCTCATGTCATGAGAAGTGTTTAGACCGGTTTCTGCCACGTGTCCTACTCTTTCGCCATGTGTTTTCTTCGATTCATGATGCTCACGTCGTGTGGAAACATCCCTCACGTCATGAGGGTCAAAGGTTTGACGACTGACTTGATTTTTCTTTGACTTTCTCAATATAGCAGCGTACTTTCATCAAATCTTCAAATGATCATAACTTTATCATACAGACTCCATTTTTGATGATCTTTATATCCACATAATCCTCTCAACGAGCTCTATAAGATTATTTAATTATCTTTTGCTAAATATCATTTCTAAAAATAAAGCAACTCAAGGCTTTATCTCATTTATTCAACTCATCATATCTATATTTCGTAAAATAATACCTGTTACGAAAAACTAGGTGTTACAATACTTCCCCCATTCAAAAGATTCTATCCTTGGAATCTCTTGAAATATCGTGCTACTAATCTAGGGTAAGCTAAATATTCATATCACATATATATCATTATATTCTCTTACGCTACTCTTATATTATCTAATCTCATACTTTTATTCTTATATGAATCTCAGGTTTCTCATCCCATCTCATAATTGTTCAAGGCTCATATGCTTCTCATCTCATTTTTATACTCTGTTACAGATTCTAAATAGAATTATTATATAACTCTTATTGTCTCATGTCTTCTGTAAGTTTAAACAACTTACATAATTTCTCATATATATCTAGAATGGCGATCGACTTTAATTGGTAGGGAAAAAGGTCCTGACAATTACAAATCAATACTTATTATTATTAATATTTTTCCCAAATATTAAAATCAATATCCTCGATTACTCAGATCGTGATTAATAACTCATATCAATAATAATTGTTCAATACTAATATTCAAAATGTTTCTCTATTACTCTTCTCATATCTTATATTTATCTCAACTCATTATCATAACTAAAGCCAACATTTCTCTTAGTCTTCCTTAATAATCATTTGGCACTTGACTTACGACTCATCCTAAAGTCACAAGTGTAAATACTTATAACAATTATCATTCAAAAATCACTCAAATCAATTTCAATCGCATTAATCTCTATGATACATATAATGTGATTAATTTACTCAAATAGTCACAACCACTTAGATTAACCACTCAATTTACTCAGGTCAATTTCTTAAATAAATCTCTTAGATTACTCAAGTTATTTATTAATTAATCACTTTACTCAGATCAATCGAGTCAATCATTTAGATCAATATTACTCATTCAAATCAATTACTAAAATTGCTCGAATCAATAACTCAGATCAATTGGACCAATCACATGGATCACTCAGATCGATTACTCAGATCACTCATCTTAATAGATCAATCAATCAGTCACTCATATCAATTGAATCAATTACTCAACTCAATCGATTACTCAGATTAACCAGATCATTTACTCACATCAATCAGATTAATTAAATCAATGACTTATATTAACATCAATTTCTCATATGAATCATTCAGATTACTCTAATCAATCACTCTAATCGATCACTCTAATTAAATCAATCACTTAAATCAACCTTAATTGTTTAGGTCAATCTCTCAGATCAGTATCAATCGCCCAATTTAATCACTCAGATCGCTCAAATCAATTGGAACGACTCCCCACATGAATCACCCTTACTACCCTCGACTTAGGATAATTTCCCAGCAAAAGGTATGGTTTTTCTCAATCCTTCCAGCCTTGTAACTCAATCATACAAACTCCAATTTGAACAAAATTTAGATCGTTAGAAAGCCTGTTAGGAGTACTACAAATTTCATATAAATTGCTCCATATGAATATGTCTAAAACTGGAATTATTCATCTATGAACATGAAGGTCTTGAACATTTAAGCAATTTCACGTATTTGACAAACCAACTTGAAATAATCATATCTTATCACTACACATCCGCTCTGTCTGATTCTTCTTCCTGTGTATTTTTTTTGTTATATAGATCATAACTTTACTTTACAAAGTTATTCCTAATCAGCTATAAATATTGAGTTATTAGGCTTCAAAGTTGACACCTTGCAGCTGTCATATTTAACAAATCAACCTCTAATAACTTTTTGTCTAACTTTGTAGGTTTGTACATTCTTCATTAGAACTCTCTCTGTTTTTTTACAGTTTAAACACTCAAATTACACAATCAACCAAATCACTCACTCTAATCAATCGCTCGGGTTAATCACTCAGATCGGTTACTTTGATCAATTTATGTAATTGATAATTGTATGTATCATAATCATACATAATGCCACAATCGTAATATCTTATTTTTCCTTGTAATCAAACCTTGTCGTTTATCAACTCGTAACATTTAACCTAATATCACATCACAATATCAGCACGTGACTTTCCAATAAATATCGAATAACAATGTCAGCCCATGACAAATCAACGACTAACAACGGTGTTAGCCCGTGACATATCAACAAATAGAAACAGTGTCATCCCATGACACATCAACAAATAGCACAGTCTTATTCCCAAGCAATTTCAATCTCATTTCTCAATCTCATTCCCAAAGGAATATCAATCTCATATATCAATCTCATTCCCGAAGGAATATCAATCTCATATATAATCTAATCATCTCTCATCTCGACAAATTTCTTACTGTAATTTCTCACTTCATATCAACTTTAGGAGTTATATCTTTACTCCAAATCATACTCTAATACTACATCTTATTTCTATTTCGTTATTCTCTAAATTATCATAATTAATATTAAGAAATCTGCTTTTATTCCATGATTATCATCCTTGTCATTATCAATAAGCCTTCCACATAATGGATATAAACTAGATACTCAGCAAATCGCAATATTATAAATCATATCTTCGAATATTATTACAGGTTCATAACTCATCCAAATTAATCTCTCAGTTCGTTCAAACCATTTTCTCAATTTAATCTCTCGTATTACTTAAATCAATGATTAATTAATCATTCAAATTTATTACTCAGATCGCTTAAATTGATCATTCATATTAATTACTCTAATTGATATTAATCACTCTAATCAAAAATTAATTTCTCAGATTAGTCACTCAAATCTATTGATTAACTACTTTAATCAACATTATTTCTTTGATCAATCACTTGGATCGCTCACATAATTTAATCAAATCAATCACTCAAATTAATTGGATCAATCACTCCTATTAATATTTTTTCACTCAAATCAATTTCTCAAATCACTCAATTTAATATTGTCTACTCAGATCAATTACTCGGATCAGTATCATTTACTCAAATCAATAACTCAATTCGATCATAATATATCTCATATTAGGATTAGGTCTCGTCACCTCTCAGAGACTCAATCACAAAATATCGTCTACATGTAAGAAAAATCATCTACATGTATGTCAAATCGTCTACATGATATAATCATGTAAGTCTATGATTTTAATCAAAATTCTCATTTGGTAAGACCCAATCACCTCTCATGGATCTTTGTGTAAATCATATGATCTCGAGTAAAAGTCTTCATTTCTCAAATCCAATTTCATCTATATTCTATGTCTCTTTCTCTCGATCTCTCTCTCCTTCTCTTTTTTGTCTCTTTCTATCTCTATCCTAACTCATTCATCATCCCTCTCTCTCTGTCATGAGTCTCAAAATCTGTATGAAAAGTTTTCTACATCTTTATCTCTTTCTTATTATTAATCTTGATCACATTATCTCGTTTTAAGAGTAATACTATCACTCCGTCTCACACTCTCATACTTTATCTAATCTCATGCTCTAACATCTCTTTTAAACTGAGCTCCTTGATTCAGAACTCATCATTATAACTCTCATATTATCTCAAATTTAAAAGCTATAGAATCACTTTAGTTTTATACTATTGTTTTCTATACACTCTTGACTCTATAGATATATTTAAATATATTTTAACTCATTTTTATCACATATCTCGTCATGATAAATTTCGCGTCACCTCGCAATTCGTCATCATAAATCATCATATAGTAATATGATTTTTAATTTGTGTCGTGGGAAACTCTCATCGCGTCGTAGCTACTCAGAGTACATCATCTACTAAATCTTCATGGCTATGCCATGTCGTGATCTCCACCTTGGTACGTCGTGATCTCCACCTCGCCACGTCGTGATCTCTACCTCGGCACATCATGAGCTTACACTCGTCACGTCGTGAGCTTCACAAATCAACTATAGCATCATACTTTAATTCTCACGTCGTAAGTGTCAAAGTATATTGCTATTTCTTGATCTAGCTGCATCTCGTATTTCCAATCACTGGGCCGCATGTCTCGAATTGTCTCACCTCGTAATTTCTGTGAATCTCGCAGTCATACATCACAACTCCCTCCAAAGTGCTCCACGAAATTATTTTATAGGGAAATAATAAATTATTATAAGTATAATTATTTGCCAAGGTTGTAAAAATCGCTCGACGTTAGCTAGTCGGTGGACTGAGGTTAAGGGATTAATTGGCTAGGCGAAGATTAATCGGGGGATTAATCGGGGACCATTAATTGCTAATTTGTTAGATTTTAAAAAATTAAATATGACTAATATCATATAAAAGTTCATAAATACCACTAATATCATAACAAAATAGGTTAATATGATAAATACAACACTAATCATACCTCAAATAGTTTCTATTGAGATATAACTTCTTCAAAGTGTTAAAATTTCATCGGGTTCTATTGTTTCAGTAATTTTGTATGCATGGATTAATCGTTAGGCGCTCTCTAATCGGTCGAGGAACGCCTAGGGATTAATCGGGACCTAATCGGGATTTTTACAACACTGTTATTTGCCTAAAGGTTCTCTAAATGTCTGATAGCCAATTAACTCATAATCATCAAATCAAATCAATTTTATCTAACACATTTATCAAATCAGTCAAATATCATCTCTACTCTTAAGGTTTAAGTTTAGGAATCTACTATAAGAACCTAATTCACTTAAACCTCGGCTCTGATACCAACTTGTAACGCCTAGATTTTTCTACCACGGTACACCCAAATTTATAAAAACTCATTTAAAAGTTTTACAAATAATATTAGTGTACAATGGCACTCCGGCATACAAGAAGTTATCACAAGGATCGTGTTGGCAGCAAGCACATGATCGAGCCGGACGTCACAATAAATCTACCTGTAAAACATATCATCACAAAAACGTAAGCCTCACAGCTTAGTGAATAAAAACTACTAAAACATAATCAAATAAATCATAAATCATACAAATAATGTAAATCATGTATATTCCACATAATTGTCATATATGTAATCATTTCATCAAAGGATTCATTTCTTCAGTAATAATCTATCCATCAAATACCTGTCCAATCAATAATCAGTATCTCACTCATATTAAATCTCATGCTTAATGACCAATATATCAAATGTGTTATATATTCCAATCATAATATATCTATCGATCAAATATTAATCTATTAATATAATCCAATCTCTCATCTATAATATATTTCTCAACATTTCCTTAATCTCTCAATCAACAATTAATATTCTAAATAATAATTAATTATTTAATAATCATCACAATTATTACAACTATGGATATTAGAGTAGTGTTACTCACCTGGTAAGTCGATAGGCGTATTCCAATCTCACTTTTACTCTTCCTTTATTTATCAGCTCGTCACACGGTAACACCTATTATTAAATAGTAATTCCCTCAGAATCTGTCCAGACTCACTAATAATTATAATAGGCTTAACCCGTAAGCCCATGGCTAAATCTCTCATATCGAGTATTTCTCAGGCAATAGGGTTTATAACCCTTGTCAATCAAACATGATATTAATCATAAGATTTTCTCACTTATCTCACCAACAGGTTCATAACAACTCCATATCACGGATACTCGTAACCCTTACATGGGTCTAATATATCTAATAATAATCAAATATCATAAATACAATTTATCGGGTAAAAGATACCTCACTGTATCCCGCAACTCAACTTTGTATCACTCGTACGTCAGCATAACATCTCCGGTATAGACTCCTGAGAATGGCTCTCGAGCAGCATCTCTCCTCACGTACGCCAAAATACTTCAAAACGACTCAAAACACTCATATTTATACTCTGGGGATGTTCACGTCGTGAGCATATACCTCTCACATCGTGAGAAGTGTTTAGACCGGTTTCTGCCACGTGTCCTGCTCTTTCGCCATGTGTTTTCGTTGATTCATGATGCTCACGTCGTGAAGATACATCCCTCACGCCGTGAGGGTCAAAGGTTTGACCTTTGACTTGATTTTTCGTTGACTTTTGTCACACCCCCAAACCGGAACGGCGGAAACGTTCGGGGGTGGATGACGTTATGTGTAGTATCACAACCATTGTATCATAGCAATCATAGCAAACACAACCATTACATTGAATACATATATGAAAAAGGTTTACATTTGTTTAAGTCTTGTTTGAGTACATCAAAAGTGTAAGTAAGAATATAAAGACATGACTTTAGTTGCTCCAACTTCTCAAAACTCCAGGAGGTACCTGCCTACTGATTTCCTGAGAATACAAGCAGTTTTGAAAGAGTATCAGCATAAAGCTGGTGAGTTCATAAGCGATGTTTTGTAGTGAAAATATATTAATGACTTTGTAGAAATGTTTGTATGTTTCCAAGAAAATCCAATATTTTCTTAAGTAATGAAAAGTAGGCTTAAACCCTAAGATCAATTGTAAGTTCGTTATTGAATTCTGTTCTTATGTCTGAAAGTACTTGTATGTATGCCTGGTACCACCAGCTGTATCGTATTGTTTTGTATGAAATTCCTGGCTACCACCAGTATTGTAAGTAATGTATAGTATGAAAACCCTGGCTAACACCATTATGTATAGTAGTTTTATTACTTAAAATAAAACCATTGAAGTATGAAATCCCGTAAACAAATGATTAGTTTATACTTATTGTGAGTCGTATAACCATACTTGATATGACTTAGTGACCTTTACAACGTTCTTCAGACGTTAGTTAAATGACATTTGTCACCTCAGGCATGCCTGCCTAACTGTAGCTAGCAGTTCAGGTGTGGGATTGTCAATCCCGAATAGATCTATTCACAAATCTCACGCTCTCCCTCCAGGAGACTCTGGTTATACTATGATAGGATTTAATTCAGTACACCTAAGGGTACAGTTTTGAAGTAGAGCCTCACAATGTTGTACAATCTAGTTTACATGTAATTCTGTAGTGTTCTCTTGTATTAGAATCCGTTGAATACTGTATACGGTAATAATTATACTTAAATAATTATGAAATGTCATGCCCTTGTAGTAATGTATACCATAAACTAAATCTACCATAGTTTATATGTTTAGTAGTGAATAACTCTGAATTCGTAAAAGTTATGTATTGAAAACCCCAAACTATACCTATTATAGTTTGCATGTATAGTGTAGATGATGTGAATCATCTGAAAAACTATGCAATTTTTGTTGTAAGTTGAAAACGTCCCTTATGCTCAACATAGTACAAAAGGGATAAAATATCTAAATATTTTATACAAATATGAAAATCGTTTGTCTGTATCAAATTGCATAAGTTTTATAGTTGTTAAAAGTCCTTTTGTATTAGTTCACAAAAAGCATTTGTGTTTGGCTTGTATTCCCCCCTGAAAATGTTTAAAAATCGTAAAAGCGTAGGGGTATGAACTCACCTCGAGTGAGTGGTTTGTATGAAAGGTCGATATAAGTTGTTGAGTGTCAAGTGAAGCCTCGAACACAATTGGATCATATTTAACATGTAATAACACATATAGGAGTCAAATTAGGGTATTTCACTACTAGACATGATGGGAAACCACTCTAGGGACTTGGAAACACTTGAGCTAAGTGTCAAAACCATATGTGATTGAGCGAGGGAGGTGTACGGCCACCCTAAGGGTGTGTACGGCCATGGGTGTGCGGCCCATGAGTGTACAGCCGTACACTCATGAAGAGGTGTGCTTTTGAGGTGTTTCCAAGGTTCTAACTAGCATCCAAGAAGTGTTCTAGGTCCCAAGCTTAGTTGTAATGCAAGTTTGAGGCCTAAAATGATCTTCAAAGTGGGTTTACGGCCCTAAGAGGTGTGTACGGCCGTACAAAGGGGTGTGTGGCCGTACACCCTTCATGTTCATGCCAAATTTGTTGACTTTAAGGTGAATCAAGGCTAGGATCATGTCCAACTAGAAGATAGGGGCCAAACTCTCACTTTGGAGGGCCTTTAAGGTGTGTACGGCCAACCTTATGAAGGTGTGCGGTCGTACTCCTTCAAAGGATGAAGAACATGATGAAACTTGATGAACCAAGGCTTGAATCAAGAGGTCTTTCAAGTATAACAAGCTAAAGGATGGAATACTTACGTTTTTGAAGCCTTGGAGGGTTCATGGTTGAAGAAACTTGAGAGAGAATGAAGTAGTGTGCAACCAAGGGAAGAAAGGAATGAAGGAAGGAGGTCTACCCATATATATAGGGGTGGGTGACCCACCACCTTGAGTGTGCGGCCATGGGGGGGTGTACGGCCGTACACATGGGTGTACGGCCGTACACTCCTCCTAAAGGAGTGTATGGCCCGATTTGCTACTTTACGACTTGATAACTCATCCCTAATCTCAACCTTGGTTGTACTTAAGCTTAGAACACTTATACGAGCCCTTAAACAGTGCTAAAAGATAACAGAAACGAGTTTAACATTGATTGAAATGAATAGTTGTACAAGATAGAAGTTCCGGGTTGTCACAACTTTCTCAATATAGCAGCGTACTTTCATCAAATCATCAAACGATCACAACTGTCATACGGACTCCATTTTTGATGATCTTTATATCCACGAAATCCTATCAACGAGCTCTATAACATTATTTAATTATCTTTTGCTAAATATCATTTCTAAAAATAAAGAAACTCAAGGCTTTATCTCATTTACTCAACTCATAATATATATATATATATATATATATATATATATATATATATATATATATATATATATATATATATATATATATATATATATCGTAAAATAACACCTGTTACAAAAAACCAGGTGTTGCTGCTTACTTCTTTATCAGATTCTGCTTTAGGCTTGTAATCGGATTCCTTTTTGTTAGGAGTCTTCTCAAAGCTTTTGAATGTGCTTTCGTGTTTCGGGATGTTGCTTCGTCCTCCTACGTACTTGTCCTTCTTTTTATGAAAAGCTGACTTTGGATCGTCGAATGGTAGTGTCAATGGTGTCTTTGATCTGCAGGTCATATACTACTGAAACAAAAACAAAACCAAAAATGTTAAAACGAACTAAAATTAAATTAAAAAGTCCTACTGAACGATTACCACGACACGGTAATAAGTGCCACCTCGTGGTATAGCAGATAAACTAAAACAGAAAGCAAAAACGAAATAAAACCTGAAATATCAAAGCTTACGTCGTGAGTTCATTAATTCAGAAAAATTAACTAATGCTAAAAAGTAATTGTTTGCAGGTTTTACCCCACAAAAAAGATCGATTAACCTAAATAAATTAAATTAAAAACTAAAATAGTCGCTCCTCGGCAACGGCGCCAAAAACTTGATGGGCGTAAAATTATACATATTCTAGTTTTAACCAACTAATTAACTAACTAACTATTACGCCTAGCGCAATGGACCTTATCGCAAATAGTATAGCACGAATAGTCGAGTATCGATCACAGGGACCGGATTTTTTATACTAAAATAACTACTAAAAGATTAATCTAAAAGCAAGCAATAATTAAATAGGTGTTTTATCTGATTTTTCAAGTTCATAAAAACTTAAGCACTCAACTAAAACAATTTTACTCAATATATTAAAAACACTTTCGTTTAGTTTTGAATCCACCTTTTTCCTATGTTTAGTTACTATTTATGGATTAATAAAGTTGGTTACCAATTGTTATGTAATTAGCAATTTTGGTCTAATGTACTATTATTTTCACCAATTCATGTACTACTAAGTATGGCCATACACAAGCAAACACGAAATTTGATATTAATTGTAATTAAGCTATGAAAGATTTAATAAACACAATTATGGTCACAATATGTTCTCCAGCACAGTTAAGTTGGTTACTTTTATCACTTATCTAGATGTGGTCACTCCTAGCTCTAGCAATTTAATTGTCACTAAATTACTAGGTACAAGTTTCTGTAATTTAATGGTCACTAAGCTACACAGAACTTGAATTTAAGCAACAAAGTCTCAAACATTAACATGCTAGGTAATGAAAATCAAACACAAGCATAAATCCAACTTTAATAAATCCATAAAACAATAAACTAAACCATAGTTCTAAGGCTTCATCTAGCTAAACGAAAGTAACGAGTTTAGCTACTCATAGCTAAAATCAAACACATAAGTTCATGAAAAAGTGACATGATTAATGCAAACTGAATATAATGAATTGATCTTCAAATTCTCCTTCTTCAAACGATTTCTCCTTCAAAGGTAAGATTATCGTAGGTTTCTGCCCTCCAATTCGAATATCTCAGAGTATCTCTCCTCTCGAAAACTTCTTAAATCGATAATGCAAAGGAGTATTTATAATTTTCAAAAATACGTGGCTCACGTCGTGAGATAAGGGTCTCACGTCGTGAGCTAGGTGTTTATTCGTACCGGGCAAGGATTCTGATTTCCGCGTACTTATCTTCTAGAAGTTTGATCCTCACGCCGTGAGCATTGATATCTCACGTCGTGACTTTGGTTTTCGAGCTAGATTCCTCTTCTTTTAAGCTTCAATCCTCCAAAGTTCCAATGCTTGTCACTTCTAGTCCTTATTCTCGAAGATTGTTCCATTTAGCTGCAAAATACAATTTCAATCAATAAGTATCACATATTTTTGCAATTAACCAAAATATGACTTAAAATGTATTAAAATATTGCCTAAAAATATGTATAGATATGTCATTATCAATAATCATAATCATAACAATAAAAATAACAATAACAATAACAACACTAACAATAATAATAATAATAATAATAATAATAATAATAATAATAATAATTGTTATTATAATAGTAATAATAATACCAAATATAGTACATATCTAACAAGAGTGGTGTTAATTTAGGAAGTACTTTCCTATACTCGATTAAGTAAGAGACTTTATTAATTAAATATCTTACAATGGGAATGTGGTATGGCATTATGAAGACACTCATTTATATATGGATGAAATGTCAACTCGATAAGCTGAAATGAGTTGGCATTTTAGTTCAAGGGTCAATGATGTTATTGTCAGGGAACTATCTCTATCTTAACCAACACTGCTGCTACTTTTATAATCGTAGTCTTTTGAATATTTAATTTAGATGCACAAATTCACTTTTAACTTATAATGGAAAAACGGTTTCAAGAGTTCATTTTGACGGTTAACGATGTTTTTGACTTTTAAAGAAATTCTAGATCCACCAAGCTTGGGTTGTTCAAGTGGTTGGGATTTCATCAAAATAACATAGAGATATACTGAGTTTGAATCTCAAACTTGGTGTTGGAACGTAAAATGTGAGGTGTCTTAATATGGGTGTGTGCTTGGTTTTCTATAATAACTATATATAGATTGGCTTCTTCAAGTGTTGATCATTTTTATTAGAGTGGGGTAATTCTTTCACATTCTTGATTTTTATACTGATATGGTTCTGTTTATATACATACATATTAATCCATTTGAACAAGCACCGAAGATATATATCCAAGTTATTTCATGTAACTTTCTTATGCTTTTATGTGTAGGAAGAGTATTTCAATGAATTCATAACATATGATCCACGTCTGTGACCTGAACTGAAGCTTTATGGTGACACATAAAGATAATAAATGACTTCTAATAGTCTGCCAACCCTATTGATTATACCAAGTTGCTCAGATTTCATGTCGTTTAATTTGGTATTATCTTTTCCCACCCATCAAAGGGCCAATGGTCTAGCGGTATGGAGTGATCATCTCATATGAGAGGTCAGGGGTTTAAGTCTCGGTGGAGACATAGGTGGTCATTTAAGAGTAGATTAGTTAGTTTGCCGTTTAAAAAAAAAAAAAAAAAAAAATTTCTTTTCCCACCCAGATGCTTTAAGATATAATCAAGTGGACTGATTTCAACAAAAGAAAACCCTAATATCTACTGTGACTAGATTGACTTGGACTGCTTCCAGATTCCCTTTGCATGTTCTAATTGTCAACTTATTATCATATGTTGAAAGAGCTCAAAATGCTACCTTGTTGTTAATATAAGTACTCATACGTTATTAGTGCATTTTGCGCATTGTATGCTTGATATAGATGTGCAAGTAGTTCATAATTACAAGCAACTACCTGCAAATATGGTGCACATCGAGCACAACCAGATTAGCCTTTTCCTTCTAATTCTGTCGTGCTTTTTAAACCATGCATTATGCGCACACTCCATTTCATCACAAAACCAAAACATAAACATAAATAATGATATATTAATAGGCGTGGGAATCATTCTAGATATGGAGTCACCAATGGGGAAGGCCATTCACAGTTGCATTACCATGGCGATATCTGATTTTTATGCTCTTCGTCACAGCTATAAAACAAGGATAGTTATTCACACTAGGGACTCCGAGGGAGACCCAGATAAAGCTCTTTCAGCTGGTAAGCTCTCTAGTTTAGTTCTTTCAACTCTCATTTTCATATAGATATAGAATATATTAATTTATGTTTTTTTTTATTTGTTTCTTTTTACTTGCGTGAGCAGTATATAATCTGCTGAAAAAAGCGAAGGTGCAAGCTATCATAGGCCCAGAAACGCATCTTCAGTCAAAGTTATTGTCCCTGTCTGCTAATAAAGCTAAAGTTCCTATATTTTCTTTTGCTAGTCCATCCTCAAGGGAACACCCATACTTGTTCCAAATCAAACAAGACGAATCCAGTATGGCCAAAAGCATTGCTGCTCTGGTGAAATCATATAATTGGATGGATGTTATCTTTGTTCATGAGGACACGGATGATGGCATGGAGATCTTAAGGTATCTGGCCGAGTCATTCCAAGATAAAAACATCCGTATCAGTTACAGATGTACCATTTCTGCCTCAGCCACGCATGATGAAATCACCAAAGAGTTACGTAAGATCAAGACTTTTCACACAACTGTAATTATCCTACATGTGTCACCTTCACTAGCATCTAGCCTTATCATAAATGCAAAAATGTTAGGAATGGTTAGTGAAGGATATGCATGGATTTTAACTGAAAAAACAGTTGACCTCTTGCGATCAACGAACTTTACTGTCATTGAGTCATCACAAGGGGCACTAGGTTTTAGGTCGTATGTTCCACAATCAGACAGGCTTCACGATTTCTTTCACAGAAAGAACTCCACCTCAGTAACAAAAGAAGTGCCTGTGCCTGCCTTATGGGCATACGATATAATTTGGGCACTTGCCGAGTCTGTAGAGAAGGTTGGAGTCCCACATAACGGTTCTATGCTCTTACATGAAGCTTTAAAAATCAGATTTAAGGGCATAAGTGGTGATTTTCAACTTAGTGAAGGAAAAGTAATATCCAATGGATATGAGATTATGAATGCGGTCGACAATGGTGAGAGGAGAGTAGGATATTGGACGCATTCACAAGGAATCAGGAGAGCACGCCCACATATTAAGAGCGACCGTTTGTATCCTAGTCTAGGTTCTGAAGCTGTTGTCTGGCCCGGAGGGTCTACAACTGCTCCAAAAGGTTGGGTCTTTCGTGCAACTTCCAGTAAAAGGTTAAAAATCGGTGTTCTGAAGATAAAAAACTTTAAGTACTTCATGGATGTAGATCATAACGTTGAGACCAATGTTACAACTGCCACTGGATTCTCCGTAGATGTATTTAATACTTGCATTCGTGCATTACCATATGAAGTTCCATACACATTCATTTCATTTGATAATGGCACTTACGACGATCTTGTACAGAAGGTGTACAATGAGGTATATATGTTTCTTTATGTCTGCAAATTTAACATGAAACATATGATTTACTTGGAAAGACATCTAATTTTGTAGTCTATGACTTTGCTTCCGGACAGGAAATTGATGCAGTCGTGGGTGATTCAACAATCTTGGCCAACAGATCTGAGTTTGTTGACTTTACAGCAACTTATACCGACTTGGGTGTAGGAACACTAGCCAGAATCAAGAAGAAAGACATATGGTTCTGCTTGAAGCCGCTGATGAACATTCGTATATGGCTAACTGCTATTGGTTGTGTTATCCTCAATGCCTTTATTGTTTGGGGTATTGAACGTATGGATCCAGATTCCGAAGTTTCACGTGGAATCGTATCCTGGGCGTCCTTCCTATTGATCATCTTGTTTGCTCAAAGTTCTCCCTCTTTCTCTCTAAGATGCTTTTACTCACTGAAATAGAATTTACTAATCAAGATCTCACAGTGATTTGCATTTGTATTGTAGAAGAGAAGTTGTCGAGGAATCCATCAAAAATTGTAATGTTCGTTTGGTTCATCGTGGTGTTTGTCTTGTTCACGGGCTACACTGCAGTTTTTACTTCATTGTTGACAGTAGAGCAATTTGAATCGGCATCAAAGGGAGGACTTGTGGGGTTTCATGGAGGCGATTTTATGAAAGGAGTGACAGTCAACAATCTGCACTTCGAAAATTGGAAGCACAGTCCATTCTACTCATACGAGGCTTATGCTCATGCTTTATCAAAAGATGGTGATGCTGATGCCATTGTTGATGAAATTCCGTACATCAAGATGTTTCTTAGCAGGTACTCTGGTGATTATGGCTTGGTCTCCTATCGACCTATCACTGCTGGTTTTGCCTTTGTAAGTACCCCTTCCTCTTCATGCTCAGTTTCCCCCATTATCATCGATTGCATGAAGTTCCATTTTTTAGCTTTATAGCAAAGAGTGTTCAAGATGTATAAAAAAAACACTTTAAAACATTTTTCTTAAACCATATGACAAACATAACTTTACATTTTTCTTAGTAACACGACATAGATGCGTGTTTCATATTGTAATATACGCCTATGATTGACATGTATCTTATTCAGATATTCCAAAAAGGTTCGCCGCTTGCTGAAGACGTGTCAAGAGAAATCGCCAGGATAAGATTAGACGGAACTCTAGAAAGTTTGGAGAACAAGTGGTATGAAAACCGTTTATCTCTTCCATCCAGAAATTCTACAATACCCCACGCCTTGACACTTGATAAATTTGGTGGTCTTTTTATTATTAGTGCGGGCACTTCTACTATGATCTTTATATTCTCTTTATGTTACCTAATTCGTACTAGATTCGTGATTTGATGACTAGTATATGTTTTTTACTTTTTTTATTAGTAAATGCCTTGGGGAGATGACCAAGAAATGCTAGATTTGATTTAACAGTTAGTAGGTTATTAATTGATTTTTTGTTGGATCGAATAAAATCTTGAGTTGGTTAGACTCTCTAAAACATGTATGGACTCACATCAATTGCAAAAGTTATTTGGAATAAGAATACTTGTTGGGTTAGTACAAATCATTGGAGGGAGTTTTTGTGCTCATAATCATGTTGTTTGTTTATACCATTCATGGGCGGATACAAAGAGGAATGGGGGTGAGGAGATGCCCCCAATGACTTCAAATTTTGTCCAAGAAATATATTAAAAAAATGATGAAAATTTCGGTGCCCTCATTGAAATAAAGTGGGTGCCCTCAATAAATTAATGACAAAAGTCGAAACTTGGAATGGGCTAACTAAATTGGATTGGCTACAAAAATGATAGAAAAAAAAACCCAAATGAAATTAATTTAAACTAAGTCCAAATCCATTTCAAATATCCCATAACTTTTTGTTTTCTCATTTTTCCTTTACAGACGACGCAATAACAAAATATACAAACAAAAAAAAAATTGATGCTTCCCATTTCTTTGTCTCCCTAAGAAAATACACCATTTACACCAACAAAGATTTTTTTTTTTTTGTCTCCAACCTTTATCCACATCTTACAAGACAATAATATCACTATACCTTAATAGTTTTGTTCGCTTTGTCTTCACTTCACTCTTCTCACTTCTTCAAATCGGTAACTATTTTGCCCTAAATTTTTTATTTTTGTACTTTAATACTATAAGCAATAAAGTTCTAATTTTATGATGGTGTAAACTTATGGTTGGATTATGAACTTAGTTCATTTATTATGTCAAATGAAATACAGTGAACTTGTTTGAATATATTCTAAACTAGCTGTGAAACTCATAATTTATAAAAAAAAAGTTAAATATGAAGATCTAAATAATTGAGAACTTTGAATTTATAAGAAAATAATAAAAATAATGAATTATTAAAATTGAAATGTTTTTTATCTTTTAAATTTAAATAAAATAATTTAAATAAATAAACAAAAGAAACTAATAAACTTTAATTTAAAAATTTTGAAATTAAAAGGTAAGCTCATTAATGAAATTAATATCCATTTATTATTATATTTATTGCAATTATTATATTAAAAAAATTTTATATTATATTTAATAAAATAAGAAAACCAATCAAATGACATGTGGAAAAAATATTAATTCAAAATTACCACAAATTAATATTTGTCAAATTGAAGGAGAGCATGACATGTGGCAAAAAAATTCTTTATTTTTTAGGGATGATAGAAATATGATACACAGTGAATAATTTATGATTTATTCAATATCTAGTTTTCATTTATTGTTTGCTAGATTAGATAATTAATTGTTTTTAGGTTTTGAACAATAAGTTAATTAATTATTGTTGTGTTGTGTTGTGTAAATGTTGATTATTAACAGAAAAATGCAAAGATGCAACAATAAAGTATCACCCTCCGGTTCTACATTTTCTAAAAGGAAAACACCATCTGATTCAACAACTGCAAATGATATCGGTACTTCTGTTCTGGTTCATCAACCTACTTCTAATTTTACGCCTATTAATGTAGTTGATTTGGATGATCTTCCTAGTGATCCCTCTAAAAGACCAAGAATCTTGAGCTATAATGTTAAACAAAGAGATGAAATAAGACGTTATTACTGGCTTAAAGGACCTTGTCCCTACATGGCAAGCAGCTAAGAGGTTTTGTCCCTACATAGTTTAATCAATATGGTAAGTGGCTAGAGATCATATTGGACAACAAGTCGGTAATGATGCATTTGTCACCGAGGGCTTTGATGGTTGGAACAAATCGAAAAGACTTTTGACGCATGTTGGTGGGGTTAATAGTTTTCATGATAGAGCCTTAAAAAATGTGAAGATCTAGTGAAACAACATCAATCTATTTATGTTGCCTTTCATAAGCAAAGTGAAAGTGAAAGAAAAGAGTATCGCATCCGATTAAATGCTTCCGTTGAGGTGTGTAGACATCTACTTAATAGTGCATTACCATTTTGGGGACATGACGAGTCGGAAACGTCTTTTCATAGAGGACAATTCTTGGAAACAATAAAAGTAGTTCGAAAACTTTGTGAGGATGTTCGTAAAGTTACATTAGAAAATGCTCTAAAGAATAATCAAGTGGTTTCACCAAGTATTCAAAAAGATATTGCTTATTGCTTTTCGCAAGAAATACTTAAAGCTATCTTTCAAGAAATTGGTGATGATGTATTTTCACTATTAGTTGATGAGTCTAGTGATGTATCAAAGAAAGAACAAACGGCTGTGGTTTTGCGATAGGTTGATAAACTTGGGCTTGTTAAGGAGAGATCTGTAGGCGTTATTCATGTCATGGATAAATCTCCAAAATCTCTTAAATATTCCATAGACTCTTTATTTTCTCAATATGGATTGAGTATGAAAAAAGTAAGAGCACAACGTTATGATGGAGCAAGCAATATGCGAGGTGAGTACAATGGATTGAAAGCTTTAATTTTGAAGGATAATATTTCGGCTTTATATGTACATTGTTTTGCTCACCAACTTCAATTAGTGGTTGTGGCGATTGCAAGAAACCACACCGGTGTTGGAAATTTCTTCGATATGCTTTCCCTCGTTATGAATGTGGTTTGTCTTGCTTGTCAACAAAAAGATATGATTCGAGAAGGTTATAAAAAGAGAGTGCAAGAAGCAATTGGTAACAATGAAATTGAAACCGAGATAGGGTTAAACTAAGAGCTTTCACTTATACGAGCCAGAGATACACGATGGGGTTCTCATTATAAAACAATGCTAACTTTGGTTTCTTTATTCCCGAAGGTTCTTAATGTCCTTGAATATGTTGAAAAGCAAGGTAAAAATGGATTTTATCGGATTCAAGCACATGGTATTACTTTGTATTTCGAACATTTGATTTTGTGTTTTATTTTCACTTGATGTTGCACATTTTAGAGCTTACAAATATGTTGTCTCGAGCTCTTCAAAAAAATATCAAGAAATCCTTGAAGTGGTTTCATTGGTTCAAATGACAAAGAAAAAGTTACAAAAGTTTAGAGATGATGGATTTGAAGATCTTTTAAAGGAAGTGTATACTTTTTGTGAAAAAGTATGAAATTAAAAAAAAGTAAACATGTCGGAAAGTTATGCAAGGAACCAGAGAGAAAATACTGACATCAACAATCTACATCATTATAAAGTTGATATCTTTAACATGGTTCTTGATATGCAACTTCAAGAGTTTTGTGAACGTTTTAGCGTAAGCTCCGAATTGCTTACAAATATGGCGGCTTTGAGTCCTTGTTGCTCATTTTCTCAATTTGACGCATCAAAGTTAGTACACTTGAGTATGTCATATCCAAATGTTTTTACGGAGGTGGAAAGGAGGAATCTTGTGCAACAACTTGATTTTTATTATGATGTTGTGAAAAAAGATGCTCGGTTTTCAAAGTTGAATGGAATTGCCGACCTTTCTAGAGTTATGGTGGAAACAAGAAAACACATTTCTTATTACTTGGTGTATCGATTAGTAAAGTTGGCGTTGGTTTTTCCCGTTGCAACTGCGATGGTTGAGAGATGTTTTTCGGCTATGAAGCTTGTGAAATCGAATTTAAGTAATCGGATGGGTGATGATTTTTTGAATTCAGCTTTGAATTATGTTGTTGAAAAAGAAAATTAGCTAAGATTACAAACGAAGTTGTAATCGAACGTTTTCATAATATGGCGAGTCGTAGAGTGCAATTATAATATGTATTTGAACACTTTTTATGAAATATAACTTTGTTATCTGTATTTAAAACCGTTTTGACCCGATTCGGAAAAAAAGTTATGTGATATTTTTTTTGCCCCCAACGTTTTAAAATCTTGGATTCGCCACTGCCATTCACTTCCATTTTTTCCGACGGTTTTTTTCTGTTGTATATCTTCAAGTCATTATCATTCCACCATTGGAATGGATGATTCTATCTTTAATGGTGGATTTAGGAAAATGGAAACCTAACTTGATGAATCATGATTCTAGACCATAAATTGAGTTGTATGCTAGCTTATATTAGTTGCATTATATCTGAATATATGATTCTAGGTGTGGCTGTAAACGAACACGAACGGGGGTTTGTTCATGTTTGTTCATTTAAGTTAGTCGAACAAATGAACGAACACGAATGGATAAATGAACAAGTTTTTTTATTCATATTCGTTCGTTTAACAAATTACATTGTTCATGTTCGTTCGTTTATGTTCGTAAACATGCTAAAAAACATAAATGAACAAAGATAAACAACAATAATTAAACATATATGATCATAAATGAACATATAATATAGTAATGTAATCAAACATAATTTAGCATATATGAACATAAAAGAAACTTATATGAACGAACATAAACGAACGTAAACAAAACAACATAAACGAACGTTTATGAACATAATGGAACGAACAAAACCATTGTTCATGTTCGTTCGTTTAACTAAATGAACAAGAATTTGTGTTTATGTTCGTTCACTTATTAAATAAACGAACATAAACGAACTTCCGTCGAACGGTTCACGAACAGTTCATTGTTTAGTTCGGTTACAACCCTAGTTTGTAGGTTTATTTGGTGAGTTGTATGTCTATATGATTGATCCTTGCGATAATTCAAATTTTTTTTATTAGTATTATTACCAAATAAATTTTTTTTATTTTTATAGTATTAGTATTTCTATTATTAATTATATTTAATAAGAAAACAATAAATTACCAATAGAAATGCATTTTTATAAAATAAATCAACTTTTTTATTAGTATTATTATAAAAATAATTCTATTATTATTACTATTAGTATTAGTAATTAAATAACTATCTACTTTTATAATTAAAATAATATAATTATTTACCAAATACTTCAATTCTTCTTATTATTATAGTATTAATATTTATTTTATTACTTATAATTAATAAGAAAATAACAAATTACCAATGAAAATGCTTTTTTAGAATAAATCAACTTTTTTTATTAGTATTACTATATAATAATTCAATTATTATTAGTGGTATTAGTATGTAAATAATGTAACGTCCCAAAAACGATTAAAAAATGAAATTTTAAAGGAGATAAAAGTCATATTCATAAAACCAAACATAATCAAACCACAATTTCATAACATAAATCCAAATCGGAGTATCAAAATATATTCTCAAAATCCTTAAGGGAGTAGTTTAGTTTGTCGTTTCAAAAAAATCCTTAAGGTAGTAGGAGAATATGTACCGTTACACATTTTCTTTTCCCTGGTCCTCAGAAGTACCCGAGACATTTAAATCCACGACTGTAAACCAAAGCTTAGTGAGTTTCCCAAAATACCCCACATAACAATACACATACAATGCATGCATTCCACGATCTACAACACCGGACTGGTTCGCCCCCTTGGCCTTCAACATATAGTTGGTCCGCCCGGATATCTTGGCCTTCAGCACACAGTCGGTCCGCCCTCAACTCACCTATAATATGCCGACATATACAAAGAAATAGACAATTACCAAAAAAACATTCATAGTGAACTATTAACACATCTACCTGCCTAACAAATCATTACAACATATCAACATCCTAACATACAGATGATTCATATTGTAGTACAAAGTATAGTGAGAAAACTCACATGAATTAAAACTGAATCTTATCAACCCTACTGACGGGGGCTAGATGAGCTTTTCCCTCTCCGAACACCTACATCATAAACCAATAACTCTATTTAGATTAAATCCTAATAATATATATCTTATATTTTATTTATACTTTTATACAAGTATTAGGGTATGGGTGTTTCCAAACACACACAAAACCCAAATTTGGAGCTTACTTCTTGTATTAAGCACTCACTATTGGGGTGTTTAGGTTACAATAACAATGTACCTGTGGAATTTATGTAACGTCCCATTTTCACAACCACAATTTTTCATTTTTATTAAGGTAAAACTTCACAATTATAAATCCATTTTAAGAAAACCATTTATTCCAAATTATATTTGTTGAAAATCGAAGTAATATAATAAACGTGGAATGCTCGATGCTGCTAATGAGTGTGTACTGTCAGCATTTGCCTTCCCACGATCACTGATAGAACCTGAAACATAAACAACTGGGTAAGCACAAAGCTTATTGAGTTCCCCCAAAACATCGCACACAACAGAACATATACAAGCATGCATACTGGGTCCACAGTCATCGGACTGGATTATCCCGAATATGTTTGATGGGTTTTATAGGTTATAAATCTTTGCATGAGGAAAAAAAACTTAACTCTTAAGTTCACATGCAACTTAATTGGATCTATGTTTACTCTATTGATAGCAATAAATTATGAACATCAAGAACCCTAAAGGAACTCTATAATAATCGAAATTTACATAGAGTTAAGGTTTACATACCTCTTGATTATTGTAGCAAATAATCACACAAATATCCTTCTTGAAAACCTTAGAAAGCAAGCACCAAAAGTTTAGTGCCTCTAATGGTTTGTATCTAAAACCATAGAAACCCTAGAATGATGAGGAGAGATAGGAGAGATGTATAATTTTTATTCTTATGCTTCTTAGGAATGTCATAAACGAAAATAATGAGCCAATGGGTCCAATTTATAGTTTATGTAACTTGAGGCAAAACAAGATTTGAATTGATTAAATAATAGATTTAATCATAATTCAAACCATTTCCTTTTATGCAACCAGGAGGCATCCAGAAACCCTAGGAAACCCTCCAAAACCGTCCATACTATGGAGGGTTCTAGAATTGCTTCTTTTGTTCAACTATTGAACAATTACAATTCACCCCTTGCGTCATTAATTAATTCTAATTAATCTCAAATAAATTACAGATTAATTCTGATTAATAATTAATTAATTGTAATTAATTTCCTATTAATTTATTAACCATATAAATTAACAAATCATTTATTTAACTATTAATCTTGTGTTAATTTATTAATCACATAACAAATTAACATATCAATTATCTATTTCCAAATTAATATATTAATCATATAATATATTGACAAAAAAAATTATCTCTCTCTCTCTCTCTCTCCTAATATCATTTGTAGTTATTTCTAGTTATAATGGCAACCCAAAAATGAATTTGCTTCTATTTTCAAGTCTATACAAATTTAGTTATGAACTTAGACACCTTAATCCAACAGTGTTGCACTGTCGCCTCAACCCAACCGCTCTTCTCGAGCCTCCATGCCTACGGCTTATTTTCGGCCCGCACCTGGTCTCTTGGCCTACAACACAGAGCAGGACTGCCTCAACCTCAACCGCCACAATATGTCAACATATAAACAAACAAGAGATCACGTACGCACATAAATACGGGCAACTACCAATCATACAACTAACTACCGCCTACTAGACCCTTCACAACACACTACTCCATTACCGGTAACTCTCCATGGAATGCACAACCATAAGGAACCAGAGGTGAGATAGCCACCCAAAAAGATGATCCTAATTTAGAGCCACAACTAAACAAAGAACGGTCAAAAAAGCCTAGATCAAGAGTTCTCATGCTATCCTACGTGGCAACATACAGCCCCTAAGGGATTCCACTAGACGATAACCAGCATACCACTACTGCTCTATCCTAACACACAAGGATATATATATATATATATATATATATATATATATATATATATATATAGGAAAAAGTGCATATACATTACGACCTCATCTAAGCTTAGGTACTAAACCTCATTAAACTACGTCGTTTTATTTGATAAAGATTGCAATTAGGGATTCATAATTAACACTTGATGTTGTAGATTCAATATTGAAGCAATAATTTTGATAGGGAAGCAAAAATGTTAATTATCTTTGACCTTCGTGATTGTAGAAAACAGTATTGTTCACTGACGTGAAGTAATAAACGATAATGGAGAAAAGAAAACACGGATGGTTAAACAATAATAGAGGAAAGAACTATAATGGTGAATTGTATATTTACCAAGTGAAAACTGAACCGGTTATATTTACTAAGATAAAACTGCATAATTTAGAGGTTTAGTACCTAAGCCTAGGTGGGGCTGTAATATATCTTCTCTATCCCCATATATGTATATATATATATATATATATATATATATATATATATATATATATATATATATATATAACATCTAACTACAGCCCATCAACATCCTATACACAAGGGCCCATAACCAAATCTCCAAGGAATGCATAGACATATGTTTCCAGAGGTGAGATAGACACTCGGACAGATGATCCTACTCTAGAGCCACAACCAAAGAAGGAATAGGCAAGAAATCCTAGATCAATAGTCATCAGTCTATCCTATGTGGCTAAATAAAACCCCTAGGGCATCCCACTACTAAATGATAACCAAAACTAGTGGGTCGGCATTGGTGCCTTCGACCCATGGGTACAGTGAGGAAAACTAACCTGAAACGAAGAACCCATAAACAATGCGATGTGCTACCCTTTCTGCACTGCTTGCTCCCACGATCCCTCTAACACCAAAACAAGGAAGAATCTTAATCAACATCCCAAATCCTTCAAGTTTGACCCAAAGTCAAACTGGTCAGAAATTCAACGGTGTAACGCTCTGTTCCGAATTGTTTCGCATTTCGGGGTGGTGATCAAGGATATCAGACTTAGGAACCTTGAGTAATTGAGATCTGGAATAATTTGGAGGTGGATGGTGTAATTAAGATGATCCGGGTGTTCGGTTGTTGTGGAGCCAAAGGGTATTTTGGTAATATGTCAGCTCGGGCTTTTATCGAAATCGGATTTTTATTCTGGAAATTGTAAGGAAAGTATGAGTTGATTAAAGTGTAGAGTTTGTCGTTACCTTTTCATGGATATAAGGATCTTCGAAATTGAATTTATAATGAGAAAGTTATGGCCTTCGGAGTATTTTAGGGTTTAAGGGAAACCCTAGTATGCGGTGCGTACCTAGGGAGTACACAGGGCGTACTGGTGTGAGGTTCGATACGCAAGGAATACATTGGTGTACGCGTAGCGTACTAGGAGCGTTTGATCAGGAATGCGAGACCTCATACGTTGGGCGTACGAGGAATACGCGGGGCGTACGAGGAGTTAGAAGAAACCCTAATTTAGGGTGGTGTACCCTATATAAGCACCTTAAGTCATTAGGGATGGCCTCTTTACCAGCCCCTAAGCCCCCAAAACCCTAGACATCTTTCCTTAGCCTTCATTGTTGTATTTGGAGCTCATTGTGTGCATCTTGGTGTGTTTTGGTTCATATTCAAGAAGGAGTTGATGGGTTTTGAGCATTACATCAATCCTATGGTGCACATGCAAACCCTAAAGCTTTGGATCTAGTTTATCTAGTTTTACATGCAATAATCATCCAAAGCTCATAAACCCTAGATCTAGCATACTATAATTAAAATTAACATGTAATTAGAGTTTAGATCTTACCTTGATTGTTATGTAGCAATAACAATCACGAACCACAAATTCCTTGACTCTTGAAAGCTTAGTGCCCCAAGTGTTGCACCTCTAATGGAGTCACAAACACCATAAGCAACAAGATGACTTAGGAGAGGGAGGAGGAGGCACAAAATTCGTCCAAGGCACTCTTGAGAAGCATAGGGCCGAATTTTGGGAGCCTTAGGGTTCCTTTTATAGGTGAACTGCTAGGGTTTCATTAAAAACCCTAATTAGATTGCTTAGCCACCAAGCAGCCTTTTAGATCCTTCCAGAATCATGGCCTGGATGATTTCTAAGTGGGCTTCCACCTTGAATTCGTCCACCTTATTCCTAAGGGATCTAAAGCCCAAAACCAATTATCTTATAATTGCAATTCCATTCCCCTAAGTTTAATTAATCTCTTTTGACCACAAAATTAAGTCTAAATTAATTATTGATCAATATTAATTAAACAATATGATTTCTCTTTTAATATATTATTCATATAATATATTAATAAATCATAATTAATCCTCTTTCTCCTTAATTCATCCTATCAGTTGCTATGGTGAAGGCAACCCAAAAGGACCATGCTCATAATCAGGTCAAGTACATACCAAAATAGTTATGGGCTTAAACACCTAATCCAACAGTCTCCAACTTGGATAAGTCTAATAACTATTTTGCAAGTACGACTTCAGAACCTGATCAGCAATCGTAGCTTTCAAAAGCCGCTGTCAACTCTGATCTTATCAGTAACGCGTCCTTTAGATAAGGGATCATATATTCCTCCATTCTAGATATCGTATGAACTGAGACATGGATTTTAATCATACTCTCTGTTCATGTGTTGTTTCCCAACTTCCGATTTATGACGACTGACATCAGACTACAATTGAACACATCAACTTAGTCCCGGCTTGGCCAAGCGCTTAGGGTGTCATCACTAAATCATCGAGGGGCCCACAGATACCGCTTTTATCCCACTTTGGGTAAAAGGAACGGATAAACCTCGACTCAAATGCCCGCTTGTACTTACTTATCAAATCACGCACAACAATATGCTTTATAACACCAAGTTACTGGTGCGTTTACATATTATTAATGTGCAACCGACTTGTAAATTACAACTCACATGTCGTGGTTTCAAGAATATAATATATTATCGTCTCACTAATCACCCGTGATAAAATCCATGAAGTGATTCAAGTGAGCGTAGGTTTAATCCAATACTCAAATCTTATTTCAGGAGTACTCATGAACACTGCATCAGACTTTTGTTATGTCTAAACGCTTTAGACAATCTACAGTCGGATTCATGACAGTCTAGCTTCAATACCTACTTCCAAAGTATTTATCGATTGTGGATGGTTTGAATAATCTTATCATTCGGGAAGTCAAAACATGCAAAAGTGAAACACAAGAATAATACTAATCCTATATGGCCCCAAACTTTTGAGTATAAATAAAACTCCTTTATTTAATCACCATATTGATTACTCATTATTCATTGTATAATGTTTCGGATAATCAACTTATTACTTGAATTATAACAACAATTGTCCCATGCTCCAAGCATGCACCCTATGTTTACCTATGGTCCTTACTTTGTGAAATAGATCTATTGAACACATTTCCAACGATACTCATTTCACAACTCCTAATCCTTGTCATAAGTGTAAGAATACCAAATTCTCGCCACTATTAGAATATGTTAGATTCTAACATTTTATGCAATGATCCTTTCGTAATGTCACAGCACCAAAGCCACCAGGACTTTTGCCAATGATATTACAAAGTGCTCTATTGGAGATTGTTACAAGGAAATTCCATAGATATGAAGTCTCACATTCAAAGTACATTCCTTTGAACATCCTTCTTGCATAAAAGTTTCTAATCTAGACATAGATTCTTAACGTCCAACTTACATTATGGAAACATTTCCATATTTGCCATATGACAACTCATTCTAGATAGAACCCTATCTATTCATAATAATGTTGATATGGTCCATCCATTACTATACTTCCAACTGCCCACAAGTGACCAATCCTTGGCAAACCTTAGATTGTACTTGACAGTTGTTTAACCTACTTTAGTCATATCCGATTCTTGTCCTTTTTCCCTCTTAACGCTATCGGCATTTGGAATAGACAGAACGGCCGAATATTACAGCATATGTAATCGATCCTATACCCGAAGTGTATGGGATACGATACATAATGTCTTACATAAATACATGATAGTTTTCCAGTCTCTAGCTATAATATTGCTATATATAGAATTCCTTATGTTGAATCTTTTCAACATACCATTCATATATGTCCTTTGACTAAATTTGATTAAAATTTCTCGATCTAAGCTTTTAGATTTGAAATGAAGTATAATATTCTGTCCCTTAATTATAGCAAAACAACTTTTCAACCCCTACAACTTTGCAAAGTGAAACTTTTGTTTTCTATAATTAATATTGCTAACTTGCAACACTTAAAATAATAATCATGCTCCCGCTAACATGATAATTATATCCATACCAGCATAACATTTATGCTCCCACTAGCTTTGACATGTATTCAGAAAGCAGTTGGACTTCTAGAAATCAATACTTATTGACTTCCAAAGTTCATATTTATAATACGATATGCTTCGATAAGCCTTTATCTAAGCTTCTCAAACTCATACACCTTTCCTTAGATAGCTCATATGTATGTCTAAACTAATTCAGAACTTATAGCAATAAGTTCTAAATGTTCAAACTAATTGCCAAATCTCACAATTCGAACTATGAAGAGGGATTCCGTAATCATAATCGAATTTGAGAACGCAAATATCACAATTGCTATCTCCTTAAAATCTCTCTTAGTGAAAGCGTTTCCTCACAATCATTTTCATGAAGGAGAGAAACCTTATGACACTTAGATTTTATGGTGTATGTGTTCCTATCCATGTTAATTTGTCATAACCATAATAATAAGACAAGGTTTGTGACAAATCCAAACTCATATGGACTGAACTTGTTCAATCTTTATTTCTTGCCTCATGGTAGCACTAGCGCCCACCATTGCTTCCAAGTTGTTAAGCAACTCACCTATACAAATCAATGAACTTTCATCAATCAAGGTGCTTTGCCTCTATGCATTCAAATGAGAACTCATTGAACTCACATGCATAGTTAACTTAACTGGAATGGCACAGAAAACAAGAATATATCAACTAGAGATTGATCAATTCTTGAAGCTTTTCAAGATCATTAAGACTCCCACTGACCTCTTGACATATAAGATTCCCTTGTCAAGAAACATTTCTTGACAAACAAATACTCAAGATTTAATGCGGATTCTTATCAAGACAACACTTCATACAATTGGTCTTAGTCGGTCTTTGTCTTATCCAAAACATCACAACTTACCAATGTCAAATGTGCAAGAATAAGAAAATCTTTCCTACTCCACACTTGATGAGTGTTTTAAACTTACTGAAGACGTGTCACTCAATATCACAATCTTGGAGTACGATTCTAAGACTTGATTTTGGAACGAAGTATGATTCACCTTTTGATTTAACCACTTCAATAATTCCTTATTCCTCTTCTTAGCCATACTAGTGCACTAATATTTACTTAGAGGATCAATTGTGATATGGTTTCATAATCAATGAGATGATCATAAAACATGATACTAAAGTACTCTCTCATCTTTTCAGATTGGAGAAACTTTTATCTTTTTGCCCAATTGATTCTTCTTATTCGTTCTGCCATTCATTGAAACTTTTCAGTGATTCAGAATTACACTTAATCTTGTAAGCATAACCACTTTTACTAGACTTTTAGTAAATCATGACGAATAATCTGATTGTTATTTGTGGTGGACTTGACCAGTGCACAACATTGCGTACCAGATCTCCTAGTCTTTCACTTGACTCACATACTTATGTGAACAAGGAATTAGTCTTAATTTCCTAAGTACCAAGATTTCCATACATCACATGACTCAAATCATATGATTCCAAGCTTCTGTCCAATTGAAACTTGGGCGATGGGAATCTTTCCTTACTTAGAAAATTACGACACTACCATAAATAACATAACTAAGAATCATATCCACTTAATATTGCTTATAATAGAAACACACAAGCATCAATTTTCACAAATGACATTGCAAGGAGATATAAATAAGACAAAACTCAAAATTTATTTTATTTATAAAAAGGTGCGTAAAACTTGTCCTTACAACGCAAATTTAAATGAAAACTATGCTATTACATATATCCTAACTCTTAAACAGCAGCTCAAAAATCTGATCTTCGAACCATGCGATCGAAATCCATTTCTTCGTGATCAGACTCAACTCACTTTTCCTTTAAGCTTCATTTCTTTTCTTCGATCTTAAAAAACATCAAAATGCAATATTATCACATCATGTATTAAGAATCTACAAATAGGAACTTAGTAGAGTTAGAAAGTGGATTTACCTGAAGCAGAGTCATACATCTTGACTCTCCTATCTTCGCGATCACTCAGGTAAATCTGGCAGCTTCACATCTAATGCCCCTTCTCTTGGAAATGGAAACAAATGGACTCTTTTGGAATAGCACATGGGACAATCTCAGATTTAGCCTTTCTCTTTACCATCTGGTCAAATGGTTTGACCTTGGCCAATCCTTTTCCACTGGGAAGAGAAGACTTTTCTGGACTTCCAATGTTGCCATTGTCAATGTCCATGGAAGTTTGGGAGGTTGATTTACTTGTCACATTTGCTTTACTAGTGTGCCAAATCATCTTTGATTCAGCAGCAATTAGCAAATAAGTCAAATCAATGAGGGTCATGTCGTGGTCCATCATATAGTAATCATCAATGAACTCACTATATGATTTAGGAAGTGACTGAAGAACCAAGTCAACAACCAACTTCCTTGAGACAGCGACACCTAACATTCCCAGTCTATCAATATGCAACTTCATATCCAAGACATGAGCATATACAGACTTTCCATCTTCGTGTTTGCTTGCCAATAGGGCTTAAGTGACCTTGAACTTTTCAAGTCTTCAAACACATGGGTCAGGGAGAAATAGTGGAGGATGTGGAGGAAGTGAAGCATGATTTCCATTTCCACAATCCAATCGTGGAACATCATCTTCAAGTGGAAAACTTTTCCAATAGATTCAGGAAGATCATAGTTGATAGACTTTGACATCTACAAAATGGTAGAAATTCAAGTTAGTTGATAAGAATCCTTGATATAACACCCAAATGAAAAATCAAGGCTAGGATCCAACACAATATTCTACAACTCGGAAGAGGGATGCCGTAATCCAGTTGCAGAATATTTGAAGGTAGGTAAATGACGATTTACCAAATTCCACCATGAAAAACGAAAATTGAAAATTAGGTTTTAAATGAATTGAAACTCCTAGATCTTTTGAGATTCATTGAACTTTTCAATGGCATGTTTAAATATCGATTGTGCCCTTCAAGTTTGTGACTGGGATGCCGAGGATCACAAACAAGGTGTGGATAACCATGCAAATTAGCATCGTAATCTCGAAGACGTCTATCACCTAATCAATGTGTCGGTTAACCACACACGCTCCATTGATCTATGATAATCTACGAGCCACCTATTTCCATCATTCATTGGTCCCATATTAGTGTGCCGGTTAACCACACACGCTCCACTAACGACCAATAAGGTGTAATGTGCAATTTCATGGATTAGCACCAACTCCACATTTTTCCTAAAGTAACTAAGATTTGGGAATTTATAAAAACGTTTAGTTACTTCGTATTTCATTATACTTATAATGGAAGGTTGTGTCCTATCCTACCAGTTCGGCTAACGACCCCCCACTAGTTAAGAGTGCGGTGGGTAAGAGTGGATGCCCATTCAATCGCCATTTTATAGGTAATTTCCTTAAACACCCCTTATAGACCAGCATCGTGAATGAGGCCTACTAACGGTAAGACTGACTCTTTACTTATACATATATAATATTAAACTTTTAATTTTATATACTATAAGGGTGTATTTTACACTTTTAAAATACTAGGTGGTTTAATCTAATAAATTATACCTTTAATTTTTAGGGAAATTGTTAGAAAAGTCACAATATTTTCAGGAAAGTTATACTTTAGTCCCAAGATTTTTTTTTTTAACATAAAAGTCTCGATTATTTCATTTTGGCTCAAGTTTACAAAAAAATCCTTTTTTTTCTTTTAACATGAAATGACATATTATCGTGTTTTTACAAATAATCGGGACTTTTATGTTCAAAAAAAAATCTTGGGACTAAAGTGTAACTTTCCTGAAAATATTGGGACTTTTCTGACAATTTCCCTAATTTTTATTAAATATAAACCATTACATTATGGATTTATTAACTCTTTTTTAATTACACAGTTAATTAATTTAATAAAACCATAAGGGTGTAATTCGAACTTTTCAAAATACTAAGGTTTTAGAATTTAATGTTTCAAAATTAAGACCTTTTAATTGAATTTTAAATTCCAAAACTTGAGGACAAGTTTTGAAACTTTTCAAAACCTTCTAGATCAAATTACAAATAATTCAATTAATCAAATAATTTGTGATTATCTAAATTTGACCTAATTCAATTTCCTTATAAGATAATTCAAATCAAAACTACAAATAATTAATCTTTATCTTATAAAACAAGTAATTATCTTAATTTTGACAATTATCTACTATTTGGATTAGGATAATCAATACCATAATGAAAAACTCAGATTTGATCTGTTAAAAAACGTTTTTGGTAATTATCCCAAGCCAAAATATGTCAAAATCCTGAAAAAACTGCCATTTGACCTGACACCACCTCGTGGTGATTTTACCACCTCGTGGTGATCAGGCAGAAAGCAAATACGAAAATTTTCCAGCTTTGAACAATTCATATTAGCATCAAATACATTAGATAAACAACTTATGCTCTGATACCACTGATGGGTTTTGAGCATTACATCAATCCTATGGTGCACATGCAAACCCTAAAGCTTTGGATCTAGTTTATCTAGTTGTACATGCAATAATCATCCAAAGCTCATAAACCCTAGATCTAGCATACTATAATCAAAATTAACATGTAATTAGGGTTTAGATCTTACCTTGATTGTTATGTAGCAATAACAATCAGGAACCATAAAGTCCTTGACTCTTGAAAGCTTAGTGCCCCAAGTGTTGCACCTCTAATGGAGTCACAAACACCATAAGCAACAAGATGACTTAGGAGAGGGAGGAGGAGGCACAAAATTCATCCAAGGCACTCTTGAGAAGCATAGGGCCAAATTTTGGGAGCCTTAGGGTTCCTTTTATAGGTGAGCTGCTAGGGTTTCAGTGAAAATCCTAATTGGATTGCTTAGCCACCAAGCAGCCCTTTAGATCCTTCCAGAATCAAGGCCTGGACGATTTCTAAGTGGACTTCCACCTTGAATTCCTCTACCTTATTCCTAAGGGATCTACAACCCAAAACCAATTATCTTATAATTGCAATTCCAGTCCCCTAAGTTTAATTAATCTCTTTTGACCACACAATTAATTCTTGATCAATATTAATTAAACAATATGATTTCTCTTTTAATATATTATTCATATAATATATTAATAAATCATAATTAATCCTCTTTCTCCTTAATTCATCCTATCAGTTGCTATGGTGAAGACAACCCAAAAGGACCATGCTCATAAACAGGTCAAGTACATACCAAAATAGTTATGGGCTTAGACACCTACTTCAACAGGAGTTTGGTGCAAGGTTATGGATCAAGGAAGAGCTTGTGGATCTTGATTATTCTCTTTATTTCCAGCTTGTTTGAGGTAAAAAGCTATGACCTTGCTCATTAGAAGTTTAGATCTAGTTTATATGGGTTTTGGACCCTTTTTGGCCCCATGGATGAGATCTAGTGGTTTGATACCACTCTAGGAGCTATGAGTTGCTACTCTTGGTGTTTTTGATGTTCAAGGTCCATAAAGTTGGCACCTTTAAGGTTTATAATCATCCATGCATGATATTATGTCCCTTTATTGGAAGTAGAGTGCCATATCTTGAATTTGGGTCCTTATGGGGCATGCAAAGTTACCAAGTCAGTGACTTTATGGTTCTAGACACTTATTCGGATTCAGATCTGTGGTTTGGAATTCTAGACTTAAGTATTAAGTACTTAAGGAGGATTTTGGCTTAATGGGTGAGTTGTAACATCCATAAAAATCATGTCAAATTTAAACTTTTTAAGACATTTCAAAACCGATGATTATTACAAAACTTGTTTTCAAAATAGTATAATGTCAGAGTATCCCAGAATCAAATCATAAAATCATGAAATATGAGGAGCTGTATGATCACGCCTTTGCCTTCCCGCGATCATCATAAGTACCTAAAACAATAATCGATAAATGTAAGCTCGAAGGCTTATTGAGTTACCCCCAAAATACCAACGCCATAATACATATCAATAACATATAAGAAAACAACATGCATAATGAGCCTTCAGCCTGACTGGACCGCCTCGCAGGCCTTCAGCCTATCTGGACCGCTCTCCGAGCCTTCGACACGTCTGGACCACCTCATAGGGCCTACAGCCTATCCGAACCGCTTGCAGGGCCTTCGGTCTGACTAACATGCCCTCCTGGGCCTATAGTCTATCCGGACTGCCCTGGGTATGTTGGCCTTCAGCACAAAGTAGGACCGCCTCAACCCAACCCCCAATCAAACAAACATGAGCACATAATATCATACGCTAGCATATATAACAGTCAAACCGATCTAACAAATCATCAATCATAGCAACATCCTATAACCAGGATACAGACCTAACCGGTCCCTCACATAGCATCATCCTATATACCAGGATACCGACCTAACCATGTCACTAAGCATATCACCATCCTAAGTACCAGGATGTAATCAATAAGCATAACATGCAATAACCCGGATACAAAACCGAAAAGGGCCGGCATTGGTGCCTTAGACGCTGTTGATATAGTGATGAGAACTCACCTCGCAAGTAGCTCGAAATGATAAAGTCAAACTCCACCAAATTTAGCTCCGAATCCAACACCTACATCCACCGATGACCCACTTCCATAAATTCCGAAATTACCAAAATACCCCCAGAAGTCAAACTGGTCAACCCTTGGTCAAAGTCAAACTCAACGGTCAAAGTCAACAGTATATGTTGACCCAACTCGTCAAGTGCACCTAGCAACTCTTCGAGTTCCTTAAGAACTCAGAAAGTCATAAAACCCTAATTGACTCGCCGAGTTTCCAACTAACCCGTCGAGTCCATACGTGTCCAGATGTCGGGGAAAACCCTAGCTGACTCGTCGAGTCCTTCTGCTGACTCGCCGAGTTCATGTAGCATCAAAAACGGTCAACCTTCATCCGACTCGCCGAGTCGGCTAAGCGACCCGTCGAGTTCATGCGTCCATTTCTTATTCAGATGTTTGTAAGTTACTCCAAAGCTCCAACTTATAGATCTAGCTTCCTAAGGCACAGATTCCACATAAAGTTGCAAACTTTACGTGCATGCAAGGTCCTACGTGCTTATAACACCAAAACCAAGTCTAGAATGGGGTTTAGGGCATGGTGAAGGGTTAATACTAGATAAAGCTAATAGCTTTCTGAATTTGGGGCCTAAAGGAGTCCAGATCTGAGACCATATATTATGGACAAGTTCAAACCCAAGAATGACCCCCTTTTCCCCAAAAAATGACCATATTCATGCATGAGAGGAGATCTAAGAAATGGAATGCCAAGGTAAAGACTTTTTACCTTCTACTAGAGGCCAACACTATGTAGATACTGGATCTACAAGGTTCTTCCCGTTCCAAGACTCCAAATCTTCAAGCTTCTTCAAGGAATGCACCAAAATACACACTTAGCCTCTCACACACTCAAGAATAGGGTTAGATCTATTAGGGTTTGCTTCTGGATGTCACAAGTGGCAAGGGTAGCTGGGGGAAAGGACTTAAGGTCCTTTAAATAGGGTGCAAACCCTAAAAATTAGGGTTTCATCTCCCAGCTCCTACTCGTCGAGTCCGGGTCCTCCGACTCGTCGAGTAGGTCCAATAATCCACGCGGGTTATCCCGCCTCTACACGACGAGTTGGGGGCAACCAACTCGTCGAGTAGGTCCATAAATATGTATATAATGCTTTAAAACTTGTACCTGGGAGTCGGGGTGTTACATGAGTACGTTGGGTGTACAAGTCTGTACGCACGGCATACAAGCCATATATCGTGTACTCTTAGCGTACAACCGAGTACGCCCTGCGTACTCAGTCAGATGGGTCTTTGCATTTTGGGCTTCGAGTTTGGGCTTTCTTCGGGTCTTGGGTGTTTGAGTTCTTATTGGGCCATTTGAGTGCAAGTGTTTTGGCCTAGGAAAATTGTTGGGCTTTAGGGTAAGGCCCATGTAGGGGTTTCGGCCCAATTTGGAAAATTGGGCCATAAATGGGCCTTGGATGATTAATTGGTTTTGGGCCTTTTGGATTGTCAGTTTGGACCTTAGTCTTGGACCAAACTAGGTGAGGGGTAAAATGGTCTTTTTACCCCAAGTATGGATTGTTAGATATGGATTGGAACCCAAATGTTAAATTGGGTGTTATTTTGTATTGATAGCTCTGGGATTCGTCGGACCAGCAGCCAGGGATTTTCAGTGAGATTCAGCAGTCGAGGTGAGTTTCCTCACTGGGTTTAGCGGATCTAAGGCACCAATGTCGGACCTTGTTATTTATATTAGGATGCTAGGAGTATGTGTGATCCTTGCATATGATATGTGTTGCTCTGTATAACGGGCGGGGCTCGATGTCGGGCGAGGCCTGATGTGTGTATCGTATGATATTGTTTATGATCATTGCATGAGTTAGTATGATTATGTGATATATGTCTATGTGTATAGAGGGCGGGGCCCGATGTCAGGCGGGGCCTAAGAATAATAGATCTATATACCAAGTGGGGCTCAAATTCGGGCGAGGCCCGAAGCCAATTGGGACTCGATACCGGGTGAGGCCCGATGGAGGGTGGGGGCCCAATATGTGGTTTATTATGTATGGTATTGGGTAGTTTGGGTAAATCACTAAGCTTTGTGCTTACGATTTTTAGCTTATGTTTCAGGTACTTCTGGTTCCAAGGGGAAGAGCATGTGATGACTGGATCGCACACACCATATAGTTCCACTTTTGTGATTTACTCTGATGGATATGATGTTTGATACACTTATTTTCATTTGGATTGTATTGATGATGTTCTTGGAATACTGTTTGATTTAAATTAAAAAATGAAATTTTTGGGTCATATTTTTGGGACGTTTCAAGTTGGTATCAGAGCCTTAGTTTGAGGGATTCAGACACACTCTCGGGTGTGTCTGAACTCAAACTGAGGATTTGGTAAACTTTTTTCAATAATGAAAGAAAATGTTTTATAAAAAGGTTTTTAATAAAAGAAAAAGGGGTGATGCATGTGATCGACCGAGCTCAAGTAAGTTTCTCCCAAAATACCCATACATGTTATCTGGTATGATTTGATTTATGAATATGTGAATCACATGCTAGTTAGGGCTAAGGATATGCACAGTTTTTGCAGGGTAGAATGCTATGAGAGATGCTTTTGTATGTATGGTGTTTGAGCTTGTAGACTTGCATGCTAGTTATGATCAGTCAGTGGTAGATTGGCCAGATATGTGATGCCTTGTAGCTTAGGAAGCATGGGATGCTAGATTAGGTATAATTCATATGTGTAAGACAATCAGTAGCGGGAGTGGGAGTTCCTAGTATGAATTGTGTATGTGGGATTGGATGCTCGTGGTTATTCTATGGATTAGGATGTTACTGCACGCATGCTGCTTACTTTGTGCTTTTTGGAACCCATAAGTGATGTGAGTTAGCTATTAAGTGATTATGTCAAGTCACATGTGGCAAAGGTTGGATAATCTCAGAGTAACGGATTTGACCCTATTGTGCAACTCTCGTTTGAGTCTAACCGTTGTAGGAATTAGTTTGTTACTCGAAGGGTTATCTAAGCTTTGTTGCAAGTGATTATGTTCATGAGGTAGCTAACTGACATTATGGGGGAGTTCTTCAGCAACTGGTGGCAGGATGAGGTCGGAAACCTAAGAAAGCCTATGAAGTGTTTCAGTGGGTTTGGTCGCGTTGTGTAGCGACTATTTGGGTATCTGTTTCAAAAGGTGAATTGGAGGATTTGGGATGATTTCCTGAGGAAAGTATGGATAGGTGTGGAAGTTAGTATTGGGCTCGTACTACTGAAAGCACAGGATCCATACTCGAATCGGGGAAAGTTTCAGAGAATCTAGTAAACCTGTGGGATGAGGATTCTTGAGTATGTCCTGATCATTGCATGTTGTTTTTTTTTCTTTTCAGTATGATGTTGAGCACTCAGGAAGGGGGTTCGGGTTCTGGTTCTAGCTCAGGTGCAGGTACTGAGCCGATTGATGAGCGCATGCGTGAGTTCATCTCATCGTAGATTACCCGTGGTATTCTGGAATGGACTCCTGTGCCCTTTGGTTCAATCAAGGATGGGATTTTTGATCTATTAGATGGTCATCTTGGCGCCTTTCGGGCCGAGATCGTAACGGGTCAGTTGGGGTCTCACCTGGAGCCCAAAGCTTGTGGATCCCCAGGATCCTTCAGGAATGAGGATCCCATTGTTAGCTATTGTCCTTTGGGATCGGAGGTGGGTTATGCACCATGTCTTCAGGGGAGTCGACCACATGATTGGATTTTTGCGGAGTTTTCTCGAGCCCTACGCGAGGAGTTACCCGATATCATTAGGCGTATCACTGATAAATTGGTCGCCAGGTTTGAGGGTCGGACCTCGGCTGTTCAAGTAGTTGATGGGATGGTCGGGGTGATGTGGGAGAAAGAGATTGGTTTGAATAGGAAACTGGAGAAGAGGAAGCGGACTCATGGTCTGGATCGACGATCTGAGTAGTTGGACGTTGTTGTAGCTAGTATTAGAGACCCGAGGGGCGGTGGTGGTTGCACGAATGATAAATATACACATGAGGATGTGCGCAACATGTCTAAGTGCGGCAGGTGCAGATGGAAGGGCCACCTTCGCCAAGAATACACATTGGAGGTAGAGTTGTGTCATCGTTGTCATCAGCCTAGTCATATCAGGGCAAATTGCCCCTGCTTGGTGGTTGGGGCAGCTCGGGTTCCATCGCAGGTACTTCGGCCAAGGACGATAGAGTCAGGGTTTCTTTAGACGAGATTGCGGGTATGTTATCTTTTGCCTTCTTCTTGGTTATTATTAGAATTTATATTGCTTGGGAACTTTGTTTCGATTAGGATAAGCATTATCTTCAGTTTGGTTCTCTGCTATTGTTTGGGTTATATTATTAAGGATTGTTGTATGCCATTATGCATGCCATGAATCGGTAGTGGATCGTATCTTGCTAAGAGGGTTTTAGTGTGTTCGGTTGTTGTTACGGGTCTTTGTCGGAATTGATTCAGGGGTATTGATTGATGGGTCCATGATTGGATTAATTGGTTAGTTCTTCAATGAGGTCAGGGTTCAGTCGTGTTAACATATATTCTGGTATGATCAAGCAGTTGTCCATGGAAGAACCTTTGGGTTCAATCACTATCGTTGCTAGGGTGGGAGCGGTAGCAAGAGGATAGTTGTGGCAGTCGTCTAAGTCGCTGGGTCTTTAGAAGTGCCAGGGGATTTTTTTTATGGCAAGGATTGTAGATAGTTAGAATTTAGTGATTCTTTGAGGATGGAATTTAGGGTTAAGATTCGCTAGTTCTGAGCAAGGGTATGGTTTTTAGTCTCCAGCATAAGAACTTAAGGATTTGGTGTGATATCATGGTAATCATTTGGGGTTATCGGGGTGTTAGGATCTCTGGAGTATCTATCTGAATCTCAGGAGTTGGGTGATCATTAAGTTTGGCTAGTAATGGAACACTAGTATTGGTAGGCTCATATCATAGTCGGTTCATGTTATACGAAGATAAGATGGGTTAGGAATCCATCAAGTTTCATGGAATAGGAGAGCTACGACGAGTCAAAGTAGGGGAGTATCGATCAGAAATTTCTGAGAGTTGGATCAGGTGTGAAACTAGGGTAAGTTTCGCATCTCATTCAGAGGGAGAGGCGACCCAAGTGGTCATCTGGGTTGAAGTTGTGTAAGTTGGAAGTTCAGGAAACTTCCAACAGCTGGTCGACGCCTTCTTTGTTATGCATAACAGGCTTATGGATGGATCCAGGTTGTGTTAGAGTCTCGCTGTCTGTTCTTGTATGATTAAGGACTTGGGATTCGAAGCATGACCCGAACACCTGACTGGATGTAGTTGGATGTAGGTTTCGGCTCAGGATGAGTGGGGTTGTGATGTTTTAGGTGTGGTAAGACCATGGGTGGTACCCATGGTTGGTTAAAAGTGTTGTAAGACTGTGATGGGATCATAGCATTCACCAGTTTGAGGTAGACTATCGTTGGATGTGGTCATGAGCGTAAATGGGGATCAGTTTGTGCCTTGGGCACGACGGTCAGGATTGTCGAGGAGTAATTCTTTTTTTTAGGTTGAGGACCATTGGGGTCTGGGGCGGGGCTGGGCCTGTGTAGCTCTATATGGGTGGGAACCGTGGGGGAGTCCCACTCCATGGTATAGTTTGGGTGGGACCTGTGGGCGAGGCCCGTGTCTTTATGGCAACATAGGTGGGACCTGGTAGAGACTGTTGGGTCAAGGTTTTGGACCTTGGGTTACTGTTGGATTTTGGTATAATACAACATCCTATGGTGCACATACAACCCTAAATACCTTGGATCTATGTTTTCACTAATTATACATGCAAATGGTTTCCAAGGCATTAAACCTATAACTAGCATGCATTTGACATAAACCATATAATATACTAGTTAGGGAAACATACCTTTTATGTGGCTTGAAGTCTTGATGTATTTGGCCTTAAGAGCTTAGCACCAATAGTATGAAATGCCTCAAATGGAATCACAACACACCTAGGACAAAGGTGGCTCTTGAGAGAGAATTCCATGCACCAAAACACCTCCATATTTCTCTAAGAAAAGAAGTGGTGATTTTGGCTATGGAGTAACCTATTTATATGTAGGATTCCAAGGGAAATGGGTATAACCCATAATCCATACCCATGGGTTTTATGATCCATGGTTCATGTGGCCCAACTCTTTATGTATCCATACATAAACTTGGTCCAACATGGATCATAAGCCCAACACATATAAATATAACTAATTATCATAATTAGTCCCCATATATTTAATTAGTCTCTTTTGATCACTAAATTAATTCCAAATTAATTCTTGATCGATACTAATTAAAACATATGATTTCATATTAATATATTATAACTTATAATAATAAACCATAAATAACCTTCTCTCAAAAGTCCATCCTAACAAATTGTCCTGATGATATGCAACCAAAATGGACCATGCTACTCTCGGGTCAAGTACATACCAACAATAGTTATGGGCTTAGACATCTAATCCAACAGTTTCCCACTTGGATAAGTCTAAAACTATTATTGCAAGTACGACTTCATAACCCGACTAGCAATCGTAGCTCTTAAAGCCGATGTCGAACTCTGAACAAATCAATGACGCGTCCATTAGATAAGGGATCATATATTCCTCCATTCTAGATATCATATGGACAGAGACATGGATTATAATCATTCTCTCTGTCCATTTGTTGTTTCCCGATTTCCGATTTATGACGACCGACTAATTGAACAAATCAAATCAGTCCAGGCTTGGCCAAGCACTTAGGGTGTCATCACTAAATCATCGAGGGGCCCACAGATATCGTTTTTATCCCTTTAAGGGTAAAAGGAATGGATAAACTTCGACTTATATGGCTTGTTCTACTACTTGTTGAATCATACACAAAGACACGTTTTATAACATCGAGTTACCAATGCGTTTTCGTGCAATCAATGTATAACCAACTCATAGTAACAACTTATATCTCTAGGTTTGAAGAATATAAGATATTATCGTCTCATGATTCACTCGTGATAAAATCCATGAAGTGATTCAAATAAGCGTGGGTTGAATCCAATACTCATAACTTATGAGCACTCATGAATGTTGCAGCAACTCTTGCTATGTCCACTACCTTGGACATCTACAAACCCGACTCATGACAGTCTTGCCTTAATACCTACTTCCAACGTATTATCGACTGTGGATGGTTTGAATAACTTAGTAATTCGAGAAGAACGACATAGTTATTCTGGAAGTCAAAACATGCAAAGTGAAACACAATAATAATCGAATCCAATATGGTCTCAAAACTTATGAATATAAATAAAACACCTTTTATTTATCACCATATGATTACACATTATTCATTGTATACCATTTCAAATTATCAACTTTATACTTGAATTAAAACACTAGTTGTCCCATGCTCCAAGCATGTACACTATGTTTTCTAAACACTAGTCATGCCATACACCAAGTATGCATACTATGTTTGTGCAAACATTAGTTATGCCATACACCAAGTATACACACTAAGTTTGTTTATGATCTTTACTTTGTGAAATAGATCGACTGAACATAAATCCAATGATTCTCATTTCACAGTCCCAAAACCTTATCGTAAATGTAAGAATTCCAAATTCCTACCATTTACTTAAATCTGTTAGATTTTAAACTTATATGCATTGATCCTCTTGTAATGATTATGCACAAAGTCACAAAGACTTGTCAACAGACATTACAGAGTATTCCAATGAAGATCAACTCCATGGAAACATCCTTCTTGCATTAAGTTTTCTAATCTTACACAGATTGAATAATTTCCAACTTTGAAACATTTCCATATTCCATTTTGACTATCACTTCTGAATAAGAGTTGCCTCCTTACAGAATAAGTCAATATGGTCCTTCCAAAATTAACATTATACTTCCAACTGTCCTTGAGCAACCAATCTTCGGTAAACCTTAGATTGTCCTTGAAAATTGCTTAATCATTTTAGTCATATCCAATTCTAGAATTTTCCCTTCTTAATGCCCTAAGCATTTGGAAAATTTAGAAATGATGAATATTATAGCACACGCAATCGATCCTATATCCGAAGCATATGGGACACGATTCATGATGTCTCACATAAAGACATGATACTAAACCAGTCTTTTGCTACAATATTTATATTTCTATTTGCCAAGTTCTCATAATTCAGATTATGAAAAGGGATGCTGTAATCATAATCGAATTTTAGAACGCAAATAATGGACCCATATATAGAATTTCCTTATGTTGAGCCATTCCAACACAAAATTCATATATGTATCCTTGACTAAAGATGATTAAAACCTCAATCTAAGCTTTTAGAATTGAAATGAAGTATAAATTCATCTCCCTTAATTATAGCAAAACAACTTTTCAACCCCTGTAAATCCACGAATTGAAACTTTTGTTTTCTATAATTAACATTGCTAACTTGCAATACTAAACTTAATAATCATGCTCCCACTAACATGATGATTATTAGCATAACACTTATGCTCCCAATAGCTTTGACATGTATCCAGAAATCAGCTGTACTTCTAGAAATCAATACTTTATTGACTTTCTTACCAAAGTTCAGATTTCTAATACGAGATGTTTTGATAGAACTTTATCAAAATCATACACTTTTCCTTAGATAGCTCACATGTGTGTCTAAATAATTTAAGAACTATGAAAAGGGATGTCGTAATCATAGTCTCAATTGTTTAGACCTTTGCCATTTCTCACAAGTCCATGTTAGTGTGCCGGTTAACCACACACGCTCCTCTAACGACTTTGAGAATGCAAATATCACAATTGTTGTCTACTTAAAATCTACTTAGTGAAAGTATTTCCTCACCATCATTTTCATGAATCGGAGAGAAACCTTATGACACTTAGATTTTATGGTGTATGAGTTCTATCCATATGAATTTGTCAAAACCATAATCACAAGACAAGGTTAATGACAAATCCAAACTCATATGGACTGAACTTGTGCAATCTTAAATTCTTGCCACCTGGCAGTACAAGGGCCTGCCATTGCTTCCAAGTTGTTATGCAACCAATTGAGAACTTTCAGAACTCATATGCAAAGCCAACTTTAACTGGAATAGGCACAGAAATGTCAACACGATAGGTTATAAACCTCAAGTCGTGTGCTAGTGATGAACTTCAGGTTTTTATCCTTGATTAGCTCTTGAGACTTTCAAGACCTATAGGACTCCCACTGTCCTCTTAACATATAAGACTCTCTTGTCAAATATTCAAGAGATAGTTTGGATTCTTTATCAAGACAAACATTTCACACAATTAGCCTTAGTTGGTCTCTGTTTTATCCAAAACATCACAACTTACCAATTTCAAATATACAAGAGTAGAACATAATCTACTCTTACATTTGACTAGTGTTATAAACCTTCTTTAAGGCGTGTCACTCAAGTTACAATCTTGGAGTGTGACTCTAAGACTTGTTTTGGAACGAAGTATGACTCATCTCCTTGATTTAACCACTTCAACAATTCAAGACTCCTCTTCTTAGCCATTAGAATGCACTAAGATGACCTTAGAGGACTAATTGTGATATAGTTTCTTAATCATTAAGATGATCACAAAACATGATACTAAAGTACTCTCCCATCTTTTTTTAGATTTGAGAAACTTTTATCTTTCTGCCTAATTTGATTCTTCACATTCGTTCTGACATACATTGAATCTTTTCCAATGTTTCAGAATTATACTTAAACTTGTAAGTATAACCATATTTACTAAGCTTTAGTAAATCATGACGAATAGTCTTATCGATCTTTTGTGGTGGACTTGACCAGTGCACAAGAATGTGTACTCGATCCTTTAGTCCTTTCCTTGTTCACATAAGGAATTAGTCTTAATTTTTCCAAAGCTAAAAATTCTCATTCATCATACTATACAACTTGCATGATTCCGAGTTTCGGTCCAATTTGAAACTTGGGTGATGAGAATCTTTCCTTATTTGGCAAATTTAGACACTACCACAAATGAAAGAATCAAATCCATTTTCCAATATTGCTCTTAATGGAATCATATAAGCAACAATTTTTCACAAATGCCATTGTAAGGATACTTAAAATAAATAAAAATAAAACCTTTTTCTTTTATTTTAAAACTTTGCGGAAAAACTTCTTATCCTTACAATCCATATGAAAACCTTGTTGTTATATATTCCTAAGCAATATATATCATAACTCTTTAAGTAACAGCCCAAAATTCTGATCACCGAACCATGCGACCGAAATCCATCTTCGCGATCAGAATCAGCATATACTTCCTTTAAGCTTCCTCTCCTTTCTTTGATTCTTAAGACATCAATATGTGACCCAGTCACATCATGTAATAAGAATCTCCAAGTAGGAACTTAATAGAGTTACACAATGGACTTTACCTAAAGTAGAGTCAAACTTTTGACTTTACCAGATCTTTCAGGTAAATCTGGCAGCTTCGCAGCCAATGCCCCTTCTTTTGGCAAAAGAAACATATGGACTCTTTGGAAATGGCACATGAGACTATCTCAGACTTATCCTTTCTCTTTACCATTAGGTCAAATGACTTGACCATGGTCGATCCCTTTCCATTGGGAAGAGAAAGCTTTTCTGGACTTCTAATGTTACCATTGTCAATGTCCATGGAAGTTTGGGAAGTTGATCTTCCAATCAAATTTTGCTTTACCAGTGCCCCAAGTCATTGCTAATTTAGCAGCATCAAGCAAATAGGTAAGATCATTAAGGGTCATGTCTTGATCTGTCATCAGGGTGTGACAGAAGAACCAAGTCAACAGCCAGCTACCTCGAGACTTCGACACCCGACTCTCCCGGCTTGCCAATAGGGATTGAGTGACCTTGAACTTTTCAAGTATTTGAACTTGTGGGATAGGGAGAATAATTGGAGGAGGTGGAGGAAGTGAAGCATGATTTCCAGTCCCATTAATGCACAACAAAGGGATTAATCTTACACCTTGATTGCCATGTGGGATATCATCTTCAATAGGAAAGCTTTTTCCTAAAGATTTGGGAAGACCATAGTTGTCTGAACTAGACAACTATAATGGTAGAAATTCAAGTTTAGTTGATTTAAAGTCCTTAATATAACACCCAATATGAAATATTAAGGCTAGGATCCACCAACCTATTTATAACCGGAAGAGGGATGCCGTAATCCAAGCTATAAAATAGTTGAAGGTAGGTAAATGACGATTTACCAATTTCCACCATGAAAACGAAATATAATTAAGTTTTAATTGGATTTGAAACTCCTAGATCTTTTGAGATACATTGAACTTTCAATGGCATGTTTGAATCTCGATTGTGCCCTCTCAAGTTTGTGACTGGGATGCCGAGGATCACAAACAAGGTGTGAATAACCATGCAAATTGACTTGGTACCCTCAACTTTATCACCTAATTGATGTGCCGGTTAACCACACACGCTCCACCAATCTATGATAAACTTAAGTTACCCTTCGCCACACATTGTCAGTCCCATGTTAGTGTGCCGGTTAACCACACACGCTCCACTAAGGACTTAACAAAGGTGCAAAGTGTAATTTCATGGGTTAGCACCATTTCACATTTTCCTAAGTAACTAAGATTTGGAATTTATAAGTGTTTAGTTACTTAGTATTTATCATTATACTTTTAATGAAAGGAGAATTATAGTCTTTATCCTACTCGTTCGGCTAACGACCCTCCGCCAGTCAAGGAAGTGGTGGGTGAGAGTGGACACCCATTAAATTGCCATTTTATAGGCAGTAACCTTATACCTCCCTTATAGATCGGCTTTGTGAATGAGGCCTACTAATGGTAAGATTGACTTTATCTTATACATATCTATATAATTAAAATTATAATAATAGTATAAGGGTTGAATTTTAAACTTTTAAAATTCTAAGGTCTAGTTTGGAATTAAAGTATACATGGGGGGTAACTTTACAAATTCCAAAACTTGAGGACAAGTTTTGAAACCTTTCAAAACTCTTGGATTTTTCATAACTTATGAGTTTAATTAAGGTTTAATGAAAAAAAAAATTCAAGTTCCATAACTTGAGGACAAGTTATGGAAGACATTAAATCATTTAATGATGACATTAAAAATAGTGACTCTTCTATTTTCATAACCTATGAGACTTAATGATACTTTAAAAAGAAAAACTTTTCACTTTCCATAACTTGAGGACAAGTTATGGAGTTCATAAAAACCATTAAGATCAAATATTCCAATTAACACAATAATCAAATAATTTTTCTATGATCTAGATTAAACTCATAAGTAAAGATAATTCACATCAACAATTTTCAAGAAATTAGATAATCATATAAACTAATACAAATCTTGAAACTTTGACAATTATCCTTTGAAGACTTTTGGAATTCATAACCTAAAGAGTTAATAAATGAGACATCTCACATCCATAACTTATGGAAGTTTCAAAACTCTTAAGATCATAACTTTAAAAAAAAAACTTTTGAGTTTCAAAATTTTATGACAAAATTTGTAACTCCTTAAAACCATTTAGATCAAACTTTTAAAACAAATAAAATAATCATATCATTCTATCTTTTAATAAATTGACCTAATTCAACTCTTGTAGTAAAGTGACTCAAATTTTATAAATAATTAGTTTTTCATAAAATCAAGTAATTATCATAAAATTTGACAAACATCTTGTTTTTTTTTTCTTTTTTTTCCTTCAACTTGAAAAAAAATACATTTGCATCAAATATAATAGAAAACAACCCATGGCTCTGATACCACTGTTGGATTTTGGTATAATACAACATCCTATGGTGCACATACAACCCTAAATACCTTGGATCTATGTTTTCACTAATTATACATGCAAATGGTTTCCAAGGCTAATATTAAACCTATAACTAGCATGCATTTGACATAAACCATATAATATACTAGTTAGGGAAACATACCTTTTATGTGGCTTGAAGTCTTGATGTATTTGGCCTTAAGAGCTTAGCACCAATAGTATGAAATGCCTCAAATGGAATCACAACACACCTAGGACAAAGGTGGCTCTTGAGAGAGAATTCCATGCACCAAAACACCTCCATATTTCTCTAAGAAAAGAAGTGGTGATTTTGGCTATGGAGTAACCTATTTATATGTAGGATTCCAAGGGTCATGGGTATAACCCATAATCCATACCCATGGGTTTTATGATCCATGGTTCATGTGGCCCAACTCTTTATGTATCCATACATAAACTTAGTCCAACATGGATCATAAGCCCAACACATATAAATATAACTAATTATCATAATTAGTCCCCATAGATTTAATTAGTCTCTTTTGATCACTAAATTAATTCCAAATTAATTCTTGATCGATACTAATTAAAACATATGATTTCATATTAATATATTATAACTTATAATATATTAATAAACCATAAATAACCTTCTCTCAAAAGTCCATCCTAACAAATTGTCCTGATGATATGCAACCCAAATGGACCATGCTACTCTTGGTTCAAGTACATACCAATAATAGTTATGGGCTTAGACATCTAATCCAACAGTTACAGGATTGAGTTTGTGGTCAGCGAATGGCACAGATGGATGTTTAGGCTGAGTAGCCTTGTTATTTGGACTCTCGGGAACCTGATGGCTGGACCATGTGCGAGACTAGTAGTCTCAATGATGGTTTGGGAATCTCTATATCCCGGTTTAAGGAGGGGTTGCAGTGAATCAGAAGGTTTTAGGCGAAATGCAAGTGTAGATCCTTGGATCTCGGGTTATAAGTTATGTACCAAGTTGGTTCTTGGTGGGATCTCGCATTGGGAATTGGGGGTATTTGTGTGCAAGGTCTTCATTTCAGTGGGATATCATTTAAGGAATATGCATGCCAAAGGTATCAGTTGAAGGATTCATGGTTAAAAGATGGGTTCAGTTTCGGAGGTAGATCGGGCTCTTGGGATTGTGTTTTTGTTTGGTTCTATCGGTGTAGGGGTGAGGCAAGTATGGGGTTTCGGATTTTCAGCAGCGGTATATTGGTTCGGTAGTTCAAGGAAGCAGTGTCTTGTTCAACACTAGAGGCTTTATTTCCCAGTTTGTCTCGCATTGTTCAAAATGTTCATGGATTTGTTATTATCATTATGAGTCTTTTCTTGAATTATCTAATCCCTTTGGTCAATTGGATTGGAATTAGAAATGTTACGATATGGGCGGTCTGTTAGGGCCTCAGACCAAGTCGAGACTTCAGATTTCAGGATGGGTAGATGTGGGTATTCTTCATGAGATTGTTTTAGGCTGTTCATTTCTGGGTTTAGAGAACCCTGCTAGGGTTAGGCTCGGTTGCCTTTGGGAAGGGTATTGTATACTCGGTGCGCGGTAGTGTTGCTTAAGCCTTTTGGCATGCTTGGGATGATAAGGAATGATTTAGAGGACAAAATCTAATTTAAGTGGGGGAGAGTTGTAACGCCCTGTTCCGAATTGTTTCCCATTTCGGGGTGGTGATCAAGGATTGGGTATTAGCAGACTTAGGACCCTTGAGTAATTGAGATATGGATTCATTTGGAGGTGGATGATGTAATTTAGATGATTCGGGTGTTCGGTTTGTGTTGTGGAGCCAAAGGGTATTTTGTCAATATGTCAACTCGGGCTTTTATGGAAATCGGATTTTTCTTCGGGAAATTGTAAGGCAAGTATGATTTGATTAAAGTGTATAGTTTCTCGTTACCTTTTCAAGGATGTAAGGATCGTCGAAATCGGATTTATAATGAGAAAGTTATGGCCTTCGGATTATGTTAGGGTTTAAAGGAAACCCTAGTATGCGGGGCGTACCTAGGGAGTACGCAGGGCGTAATGGTGCGAGGTTCGGTACGCGAGGCATACACTGGTTTACGCGTAGTGTACTAGGAGGGTCTGATCGGGGATGCGAGTACGCGGGGCGTGCGAGGAGTTAGTGGAAAGCCTAATTTAGGTTGTTGTACCCTATATAAGCACCTTAAGTCATTAGGTATGGCCTCTTTACGAGCCCCTAAGCCCCCAAAACTCTAGAAATCGTTCCTTAGCATCCATTGTTGTGTTTTGAGCTCATTGTGTGCATCTTGGTGTGTTTTGGTTCATAATCAAGAAGAAGAGGTTTGGTGCAAGATTTTGGATCAAGGAAGAGCTTGTGGATCTTGACTATTCACTTCTTTTCCAGCTTGTTTGAGGTAAAAAGCTATGACCTTGCTCATTAGAAGCTTAGATCTAATTTATATGCGTTTTGGACCCTTTTTGGCCCCAGGGATGAGATCTAGTGGTTTGATACCACTCTAGGAGGTATGAGTTTCTACTCTTGGTGTTTCCGAGGTTCAAGGTCCATAAAGTTGGCACCTTTAGGGTTTAGAATCATCCATGCATGAGATTATGTCCCTTTATTGGAAGTAGAGTGCCATATCTTGAAGTTGGGTCCTTATGGGGCATGCAAAGTCACCAAGTCAGTGACTTTATGGTTCTAGACACTTATTAGGATTCAGATCTGTGGTTTGGACTTCGGGACTTAAGCATTAAGTGCTTAAGGAGGATTTTGGCGTAATGGGTGAGTACGATGGGCGTACAAGTCTGTACGCATGGTGTATAAGTCATATAGCGTGTACGCTTAGCATACAGCTGAGTACGCCCCGCGTACTCAGTCAGATGGGTCTTTGCATTTTGGGCTTCGAGTTTGGGCTTTCTTCTGGGCTTGCGTGTTTGAGTTCTTATTGGGCCATCTGAGTGCAAGTGTTTTGGCTTGGGAAAATTGTTGGGCTTTAAGGTACGTCCCATGTAGGGGTTTGCGCCTAATTTGGAAAATTAGGCTTTGGATGATTAATTGGTTTTGGGCCTTATGGATTGTAAGTTTGGGCCTTAGTCTTGGACCATACTAGGTGAGGGGTAAAATGGTCTTTTTACCCCAAGTATGGATTGTTGGATATGGATTGGAACCTAAATGTTAAATTGGGTGTTATTTTGTATTGATAGCTCGGGGATTCGTCGGACCAGCAGCCATGGATTTTCAGTGAGATTCAGCAGTCTAGGTGAGTTTCCTCACTGGGTTTAGTGGGTCTAAGGCACCAATGTCGGCCCTTGTTATTTATGTTAGGATGCTAGGAGTCGGTGTGACCCTTGCATGTGAGATGTGCTGTTATGTATACCGAGCGTAGCTTGATGCCGGGCGAGTCCCGATGTGTGTATCGTATGCTATTGTTTATGATCATTGCATGAGTTAGTATGATTATATGATATATGTCTATGTGTCTAGAGGGCGGGGACCGATGTCAGGCGTGGCGTAAGAATAACAGATTTGTATACCGAGCGGGGCTCAAAGTTGGGCAAGGCCCGAAGCCGAGTGGGAGTCAATACCGGGCGAGGCCCGATGGAAGGCGGGGGCCCAGTATGTGGTTTATTATTTATGGTATTGGGTAGTTTAGGGAACTCACTAATCTTTGTGCGTACGGTTTTCAGTTTATGTTTCAGGTACTTCTGGTTTTAAGGGGAAGAGCTCAGGATGACTGCATCGCACACACCACATAGTTCCGCTTTTGTGATTTACTCTGATGGATATGATGTTTGATACATTTATTTTCATTTGGATTGTAGTGATGATGTTTTTGGAATACTGTTTGATTTAAATTAAAAAATGAAACTTTTGGGTCATATTTTTGGGACGTTTCACACGGTTTACTATCCATCACGACGTGACAATCTATTGGTCATGTCGTGAGCCACTAAAAGACAAAATAGTCGTGGTCCTTCGATCCTCACAACGTGACAAGCATAGTCTCACATCGTGAGAACTGTCTAAATGACATTTTGATGAATAAAACGTCTTAATCCGTTAAGCCATTAATTTACCTCCCTCAGAAGGCTTCCTAACACCCCACAAACCATAAAAAGTGATGTTTTAAGATCATGCATGTCCAATGCAAGACTTGAGCTCAAATTAGGGCATTTATGAAGAAAAGGAGATCAAAACCTCAAGCATGAGCTCAAACATCACCTAAACTTCAGATCCACCACATATAATCACCAAGGGACTCTAAGGACCCATAAAGTTGATAACTTTATGGAGTCCTAACAATCTAACTCATCTAACCATGGATAATCATGCATAAAACCCTCGATCTAGCAACAAGGAATCATAAAGCTTGAATCTTGGTTACTTACAAGGGTCCAAAGATGTTGCTAGAGGATGCAAATGAAGCTTCCAAGCTAGAGCTATGCTAAAAAGGTGATCCCTTCTTCTTCAAGCCACCAAAACACCACCAAAAAATCAAGAATTGCAATGAGAGGCTAAAGTTAGGATTTTTCTATGTTTGAGAATGAAGGAGACTATTAATGAACCCAAAAATGAAGTTTATGGGGTTTAAATATGAAGGAAACCGCCTTGAGCTGCAACCAGCCTCACGATGTGAGCAACATAATGTCACGTCGTGACTCTCATTTACACATGTCACATTGTGACCCCCTTATGGTCACGTCGTGACACCCATTTTTCCTAAAAGTCATCCATTGACTCCTCGATGCCCTAAACAAGCTTTTGTCACTTCATCTTCATGAGACTTCAGAATTCCAACTAGTTTGGCCAAGATGTAGTTTTTAAACTATTCATGAGCCTTGACCGTGGAAACAACAGCCTTCCATTCAGGTCTTAGCCCATTCATAAATGTGACCTTTTGTTTAATCATTTCATGCTTGAGATTATTTTTGAGCATTCTGCTCAACAGATGGTTGAAACGATTGAACGTCTAATTTAGAGTCTCATCAGATTTCTGTAAAAACGCTCGAAACTCACATAAGAGCAATGTTTGCAAAAAATGTTCCAGATCATCATCACTTGAATAGAGCTCCTTCAGCCTATCCCATATTTCTTTTGCAGTAGTACAAGCGCTCACAAGAGGAAACGTATCTGGAGGAAGAGCAAAACGAATAATTCTCATAACTTTTACGTTAGCCATAAGTTTATTCTTCTCATCAGTTTCAGCATCTTCATGTTCAAGAAGGAGTTTATTATATTCAACCAAAGTTTTGATCTTTTGTTTTGTACCAGAATACGTGTAAGTTTCCTCCGTTATTGCATGCCATATCGTGGTTCCATGTTCTTCGATTCCAAGAACATAGTCTTCGAAGTGCAACGCCCAGACTTCATAGTCTTGAGGAAAGATGATCGGAATCCTAATCGTGGATCCAACACTGTTGGAGAGATTGAACGAAAGAGCATGTGGATCTTCGTTGGCCATCTTAACAAGAATTCACAGTAATGGTTATAGAATCAGATGTGTAAAAACTTGAATCAAGTACTAGAGTTAAACTAGAAATTTAGATCTGCTTCCTACAACCGATTGAAGCGATTGAGACAACAAGAACAGATTCAAGGAAAACAAAAAACCCTAGTAAAAACTAGACTGAAGAATAGTTAATTGATTACACTATCTCCTGCTCTGATACCAATTGTGAGAACAATAGATAAGATCCTTTGATTCTATAAAAGAATGTGAATCAAGTCATGAACAATGAAGATCAAACATGTGCCTAATGCTTCGATTAATAAACTTTAGAAGAGTTCAACGTGAACTTCTCTGTGAAAATTTACAACGAAAATTAGGGTTTTACAAAACGTTACCCCTAATAATGCATGCATGCACTCTATATATAGGCTAGTCTATTAAAGTAAAACCGAGAATGGACGGGCCCCATTCCAGAATAATTAAACCTATACAAGTACATAATTGACACAACACAAATAAGCCCAACAATAACTAGCATTCAATATACTCATCTGGCCCCGCCCTGGCATCGGGCCCTGCCCGGTAAATATGCCATCATACAATACATGCACGAGTCGCGCAGACATCTAGCATCCTAACATATAAAAAATGGGCCGGCATTGGTGCCTTTGACCCGCTGATGTGCACAAATGTACCTACTAGTTTTAAATTTATAACCTAACAAACTTCTGCTAACTATGCACCTATAGGCAGTGTACCTAGTCAGATTTAGTATAGTTTTGGGTAAGTCGGGTATCGAACACAGGGAACGGTATTGATTAGTTAAGCTACTTACTATTAAATTAACCTAAAATTCTAGCAAAGTAATGGTTTTTATCTAATTTTGCAAGTTTAAATAAACTTAAATTCTCAAACACAATTCAATCAAGTAATAAGAACACTTCTGTTAGTTTGACTCCACTTTCCCTCAATGGTTTAACTATTAATTATGACAATTGTTGTTGGTTACCAATTAATGTATTATTAGCAATTCAATTCCAAATTAATTAATGTTGAATTAATTCATGTAGATCTATGCATAGTCACACATAATTTAACACAGAATTAACTATTAAGTAGAATTGGAGCTATGTAAGATTGAGTTAACAAACACAATTATGTTCATAATATGAGTTCTCCAGCACAGCCAAATTCAATACTTTAGTTACTTATCTAAGCTTGGTTCAATCTGATCTCTAATAATCTAATATTCACTAAATTACTAGGTAATCAAATTCATGTAGATTATTTGTCACTAAGCTACACAAAATATGAGTTTAAGCAATCTAGTATCAAATTAAGCATGTTATGTATAAACAATCAAACACAAGACATTAACCAACTAGAAAAGTCTCAATTAAAATAAACAAACCATGAGTTCCAACTTCATCTAGCTAACAGAAGCAGCTAGATTTAGCTATTCATACTAGCAATCAAACTAAAACAATTCATAAATGAAAGCATAGTAAAGTACCAAACTAGAAAGTAAATTATGATCTTCTCATTCTTCCTTGGTGCTATTACCAGGTTTCTAACCTTCTAAACCTCTGAAAATCGACTTCTGGTAACTCTCCTCTAGCCATCCAGCCTCCAAAAATCGTGAGGATCAAGGATATTTATAGTTTCTGATTTTGCCATCCTCACGTCGTGAGCAAGGAAGCTCACGTCGTGAGTTCGAATGTATCTGTATCCAACACGAATTCTTTTTGCTTCCGGATGTCTATCTTCTAGAATATCCATGCTCACGTTGTGAGCCTTTGTTTCTCACTTCGTGAGTACACCTTTTTGCTGAATTTTTCATCTCTTAAGCTTTCAACCTCCAAAGTTCCAGTTCCTGTCACTTTCAGTCCTTATTCTTCAAAATGACTTCTTTTGTCTGCAAAATGTAATTTAATCCTATAAGTATCATTTATCTATGCAAATAACCAAATTATTCGTCAAAATATATTCAAATATTGCCTAAAAATATGTATAAATATGGAAATATCAAATACCCCACACTTATCTTTTGCTTGCCCTCAAGCAAAACTAATTATTTTAATTTAGACTTTCATCACTAGCATCACAGAGAACAATCCATTTTGAACTCAGCCATTATACCAAGACCTCAATGCGCATATTTGTGTCTAAATCTCCTAACAACTTCCCAATCCTAAATACTCACAATCCTTATGAACCTTCACCCCTTAGCTTATACGATACTCATTTATGTAACCCTCCGAATCAATCCTCATAAATCTTTCTTAACCTCAAGGTATTTTTTGTTAAGCTACCCAAGCATACATAATATAGAAAAATTACAACTTTTGATACCACAATGGAGCTCGTTGGAATTCTTCACTTCTTCGAATAATTGATCTTTGATTTCTTTGAATTCACCACTTTTTTGTTTGATTTTTGGTATCTTCACTTTTTTATTCTTCGGAATTTTTCATCTTTTGATCTTCATACTTTGATAGCTCCAAAATTCTTACAACTTTTTGGGAATATCTCTCTATTTTTTCTTTTTTATATAACTCACTTTTTTTCTCTCAAATCCTACATGCTTAAGCAAGGGAGCTTAACTTCAACCTTTATTGGTTAAAGGTATTAGTCTAAGTGCAATGACTATATAAGCTCTCCTGGATAGATTTCAGGTTTAGGCTGCAAAACTTTTTATGCCATATAAACTACCAGATTACCTTTCATATCTCATGGCTTTTCACTAAGACTTGGGAAGCCACAAATATACTATAATATATATTGGCTCAGTTAAACATTTGAGCTCGCATTGGATCATCCCACGCAACACTAGCAACTTAAGTTCAAACTATTATTACTAGATTTAATATTTAGATTATTATTTCAAATCTATTCCTGAAATTTTTAAATTTCCTAATTTTCTAGCAATTTTACTTTTTCGACTCCCTACCCCACACTTATGACATACAATGCCCTAATTGTATGCATAAAGTAATATAAAGCAAGAAAAAGGGAGAAAACGGAACAGACTCCCCTGGGGTAGTAGTGGCGAGATCGAAAAGTGTGGATAACTGGAACATCTTGAATTTGGACATCTTCAAATATGGAACTTGGATCTTCATACTTTGATATATGTAAATGTGCCAGCAAAATATGAATTCGAGACTTCGGTCTTCAATAAATGTGGTGTAGAAAAAGTCTTCAAAGCATAATGGAATAATGTGGGAAAGCATACGCCACATCGCATGGTTGAGCCATAACTATCTCCATAATATTTCCAAGAAGGGCAATAAGGACCCATGTAGTGAATATGAATGAAAGGTCTTCGATATTGTTGAAATTGTGGATTCACGTCATGAGTAGTAATGATCACGACGTGAGGTCGCATGAAAGCGTATTCTGAAAACCATTGATAACGGGCTCACGACGTGAGAAATAAGTGCTCACGTCATGAGAACTGGGTGCACAGAAAACAGTCTTGCCAATTCTTCTAATAATTTGTGTAATTCAAGCATTTGTCCTAATAGCTTAAGACCCTTCTTAAACTCTATACTTCATGACTCTCTTCTCTAAACTTGCTTCTATCTTGACTAACACCACACTTATTTTTGATTGTGGGTCTCGACTCTCGACTCTAAATGACACGACTAATCGTGTTTATGCCCTCATGTCTCTAAGGCTCCTTAGTCGTGTTTTTCTCTAACCAATTCTGAAAATAACAACCAAAGGAAGTAAACAATAAATGTAACAATTCAAATAGTCGTTACACAACCAAATTAAACTAAAATAAAAAACAAACAAACTAAAAATAAACTAAAAGAAATAAAAGAAATAAAAGGATAAACTAATCATCGTCTTCATCATGATGTGCTTCACTAGTTCCGACTCCATCTCCTTGTCGCGTCCATAATTCTTCCCACGTTGGAATGTACGGGCATTAGGGAGGCATCGTAGGGGGTCAAACCATATTCATATGTATAAACATGGTTTCGAGAATTTGAGTGTTGTAAGTCACTCCCCCGCGAAGATTGTCCAAATATAAACCAACCCGGCTTTGAAACGGATCGGTAGGTATACCACCCTCAAATGGTTGAGGCGGTTGTTGTATTTGCCCTCTTTCTCCTCGGGCTCTTACATTCCTCCGCCTAGGCCTCGGTTGGTCTCCTTGTTCGGGTTATTCGTGTGGTTGCTCAACCCCTCATCATCACTATGTGGAATGCTCCAATGTGACCCCATGTTGACCACTACCTGCATGGTCTCAAGATAACCCAAAGAAAATTCATTCCCCTCCTTACAAGTAAGATTCCTTGTAATCCCAGGAATGATTACTCCATATGATCGTGCTAAACGGGTGACAAAATGGCCACCACAAATCGGGCTCCCAGGACGGGAACTAACCGCATGTTCGGCTCAGTACCGTGCCAAAAAGTAGGGAATATTGCAACAAATTCCCGGTTTCAAAATGGTCCATAAGAAGAACAAATTTATTTTGGTAACATTTTCTCCATGCTTTTTGTGATGAATGGAGAAGGTAATGAGGCGGTGGATCAATCGATGGATTAGAGACTTTATGTTGCTTTCGGGAGATACCCCCGAATTGAAAATTCCTGAAGCAATGTGATTCCAAAACTCATGCCCTGTCATACCCCTAGAATATGTTCGTGTAGCTTCCCGCAAAAATGCAGAAAATACTGGAGTCATTGCTTCATAAGCCTCATATAAACCCATCCTCCATGCAAATTCAACCAAACTGCATTCCCAGTATTCCCCTCCTAACCGAAAAACCAATGCGTGAGGGAAATTTGGGTCTTGCACGTTGTCTTGGAACACTACCTTGGAGAAAAATTCGACACATAGTTCCTTGTAAACCCTTTCTTGTATCGCAAACAAATTGATCCACCCGTTGCATGTGAATGTGATCCCCTTTCCCGCAAAAGTTTTAATAAGAAACGGGTTCAAACGATCAAGAAGTCCCACTTCCCTAAGCTTGTTCCAATTGATTGTGGGAGCCACCACAAACTCTCTATTATAGAGCCATCCCAATCTGTTGTTATACCGATTAAGCACTTCACGGGAGATGTTGGTTGGGAAGGTATAAAATGGGTGTAAGTTGGAAATTCCTCCTTGAGCCTCATTAACATCCCTCCTAGGACCCATATTCCTGCAAGAAAATAACAGAGGAACAAAACCAACAACATAGTAGCCATTAAATATTAAGCAGAATATAAAATAATTCTGAATTCCAGTATTCACATCGTGAGTTTTAGAACTCGTGTCGTGAAGACGGTGCGAAGGGCAGTCGGTCTCATTTTCAAAATCGAACCAATTTCCAAACAAATCAAGTGTAGATATTGATGGGTTTTCAGCATTCTAACACTCCTATGGTGTACATGCAACCCTAGAAACCTTGGATCTATGTTTGACTAAGATACATGCAAATAATTATTTTTCCAAGGTTCTTATCCTAACTAGCATGGCATGGGGTACTTGAATCAAATAAAACTAGTAGAATTACTTGCCTTGTAGTAGTAGTTGATTGCTTGGAGTTTGAGAGCCTAGCACCAATAATGTGGATGCCTCAAATGGAAGTCACAAATCACCACAAACTTGGAAACCTGAGAGAATAGTCACAAACTTCTTGAAATCGGCCCTCTTAGTTTACACACATCAACTAGTACAATTTCAAGAACCAAGGCCTCTTTTATATAGTGTGGTGGATTAGGGTTACATCCATGTAAACCCTAATACACATTTCTTTTCATTTCCATGAGATCCATGGGTTAAAGCTCCATGGAGTATCCATGGACTTTCCATGCAAGCCTAGCCCATTCCAAATAAGCATTAGCCCACACTATATAAATACAAGAGCCCATATTTAATTAGTCATACTTTTGATCTCTAAATTAATTCTAGATTAATTATAGATCAATACTAATTAAAGAATATGATTTTATATTAATATATTAGGACTTATAATATATTAATAAATCATAACTTATACTATTCTCAAACGATTATCCATAAATTGTTCGGGTGAAGTGCAACCCAAATGGACCATCATGGGTCGGGTCAAGTACATACCAAATATAGTTATGGACTTAGACACTATATCCAACAGTCTCCCACTTGGATAAGTCTAATAACTATAGTTGCAAGTATGACTTCAGGAACCGATCAGCAATCGTAGCTCTTTAAACTCTCTTGAACTATGAAGCGCCATTTTAGATAAGTGATCATATAATCCTCTGTTCTAGATATCAGCCGGACAAATACATGGAACATGGTCTTGCTTATTGTCCAGCATTTGTTTCCCGATTTCCGATTTGTTTGACATAGAACTTAGCTGAACACATCAATTTAGTTCTGACCGGGCCCGGTACATAGGTCAAAACAAAATCATCGAGGGGCCCAGATATCGCTTCTAATCCTAGAAGGAACAGATAAACTTCGACTCATATGTTTGCTTTACTACTTGTTGAATTACACACAAAAGCACGGTTTATAACATCGAGTTACCAATGCGTTTTCGTGCAATCAATGCATAACCAACTCATAGGCAACAAATCATATCTCTAGGTTTGAAGACTTATATGATATTACCGTCTCACGATCACTCGAGATAAATTCCATGAAGTGATACAAGTGAGCGTGGGTTGAATCCAATACTCAGAACTTATGAGCACTCATGAGTGTTGTAGCCCCGCTTTGTCTAACATCTTAGACCTCTACAAGCCAACCCATGACAGTCTTGATTCATATCTACTTCCAACATATGACCGACTGTGGAGAGTTTGAATAATATGATATAAACCATAACATAATTATTCTGGAAGTCAAAACATGCAAAAAGAAATAATAGTAAACGATTGACAAGAGATAGCAACACTTTACTCATAAATAACAGCTTTTATTTATCATCAAATGTCAATTACATTTTACAAATTTCAAGATTATCTAACTACTAAAACTAATATCATCCTTCAGCCCTATGCTCCGAGCATGCTGGAGATGCTTAGCCCGAGTCAGTCCCTTCGTGAGGGGATCTGCTGGGTTCTCATCCGATGATACCCTCTTTGCCACAAGGATTCCTTCTTCTATTCGATGTCTGATGAAGTGATATTTTCTGTCAATGTGTCTGGATCTCCCATGATCTCTTGGTTCCTTGGCTAAGGCAACCGCACTATTGCTGTCATAGAAAATCTCCATTGGCTCCTTTATAGCTGGTACAACTCCAAGGTCTCCGATGAAGTTCTTTAGCCATATAGCCTCCTTTGCTGCCTCGCTTGCTGCTATATACTCTGATTCACAAGTGGAATCAGCCACTGTCTCCTGCTTGGAACTTTTCCAAGTAATTGCCCCTCCGTTTAGAGTAAAGACCCAGCCCGACTGAGAGCGGAAATTATCCCTGTCAGTCTGAAAGCTAGCATCACTGTACCCTACAACTCTCAAGTCCTCACTGCCACCGAGGGTAAGGACCCAGTCCTTAGTCCTCCGTAGGTACTTGAGGATATTCTTTACCGCAGTCCAGTGTGCCTTACCAGGGTTCCCCTGAGACCTGCTAACCATGCTCAAAGCAAAGGCTACATCAGGTCGAGTACACGTCATAGCATACATGATCGATCCTACAGCTGAAGCATAAGGTATTCGACTCATTTCTGCTATCTCAGCCTCAGTACTAGTGCTTTGTGTCTTACTCAATCTGGCGTTACTCTGGATGGGTAACTCTCCTTTCTTGGAGTTATGCATGTTGAACCTTTTCAACACTTTGTCCACATAGGTGCTTTAACTAAGTCCAATTAGACTTTTACTCCTGTTTCTCAAAATCCTTATCCCTAGGATATAGGCAACGTCTCCAAGGTCCTTCATAGCGAAACACTTCCCAAGCCAGGACTTTACTTCCTGCAGGGTTGGGATGTCATTTCCTATGAGTAGTATGTCATCCACATACAGTACCAAAAAGCTGACTATACTCCCACTAGCCTTGATATAGACACAAGATTCATCTTCACTCCTTGAAAAGCCAAATTCTTTGACTTTCTCATCAAAGCAAAGATTCCATCTACGAGGTGCCTGTTTTAATCCATAAATGGATTTCTCGAGCTTACACACTCTACTGGGGTACTCTGTACTGAAAAAACCCTCTGGCTGAACCATGTAAACATCTTCTGCCAACTTTCCATTAAGGAAAGCGGTTTTGACATCCATTTGCCATATTTCATAATCATGAAATGCAGCAATGGCTAACAGAACCCTAATAGACTTAATCTTGGCCACTGGTGAAAAGGTCTCATCATAATCAACTCCCGGAGTTTGAGAATAACCCTTTGCAACCAGTCGTGCCTTATAAGTGTGTACATTACCATCCATGTCGGTCTTCTTCTTGAAGATCCATTTGCACCCAACTATCTTACGATCAGGTACATTGTCAACCAAGTTCCAAACTTGATTATCATACATGGACTGTATCTCGCTATCCATAGCCTCTTTCCATTTAGCAGCCTCAGGGCCTGCCATGGATTCCGTGTAGCTGTTAGGCTCATCCAGATTTACCAGTGTGTTATCACTGATAAGTGTCTCACCTTCTGCAGTAATATGAAAACCATAATAATGCTCAGGTGCATTCCTAACTCTGGTGGAACGCCTCAGAGGTATAGATTCTTCAGTCGGCTCAACAGGAGTTTCCTCCTCAGGTTGAGGGCTAGGGTTTGAGGTTCTTTCACCACTTGACTCTTGAATTTCCTCAAGGTCAATTTGCCTCCCACTGTCTCCTTGGCTCATGAATTCTCTCTCTCTCTCGAAAGAATCCTCTTCTTGCTACAAAGACCACATTATCAATGGGTCTGTAGAAGATGTAACCAAATGATTTATGTGGGTAGCCGATGAAAATACACCTTTCGCTTCGGGGTTCGAGCTTATCGTGAGTCTCGCGTCTCACGAAAGCCTCGCAACCCCAAATCTTGATGTAGTCTAGATTGGGAACTTTTCCAGTCCACACCTCGTGAGGTGTTTTGGCAACCTTCTTTGTAGGGACTAGATTAAGGATATGGGTGGCAGTCTCTAAGGCATACCCCCAAAATGAGATTGGTAGCGAAGCTCGACTCATCATGGAACGAACCATGTCCAACAAGGTCCGATTGCGCCTCTCAGCTACACCATTCAACTGTGGTGTCCTAGGAGGTGTCAATTGTGAGACAATCCCACATTCCTTAAGATAGTCAAGGAACTCAGTACTAAGATACTCACCACCACGATCGGATCGAAGCATCTTAATGTTCCTGCCCAACTGATTCTCCACTTCTTGCTTAAACTCTTTGAATTTCTCAAAGGTTTCTGACTTATGCTTGATTAGGTAGACATATCCATATCTACTAAAATCATCAGTAAAAGTCACATAGAACCGATTAGCATCTCTTGTGGCGGTTCTGAAGGGTCCACACACATCCGTGTGTATGAGGTCCAACAAACCTTCACCCCTAGCACAAGTGCCAGTAAAAGGTGACTTTGTCATTTTACCAAGCAAACAAGATTCACAACTATCATCTGACTTTAGGTCAAATGACTCCAAGACTCCATCCTTTTGGAGTTGGCCTATGCGTTTCTTGCTTACATGTCCAAGACGACAATGCCATAAGGATGCTTTATCTAAGCTAGTGGAAGAGTTAATACACAATACATTATTTCCTAGATTATCTACAACATATACAGTTTCATACACGCCATCACAAGGTAATGCTTTAAAATAAAGAACATTATTAAAGAAAGCATCAATACTACCATTATTATTATCAAAATAAAAGGTAAAACCTTGTTTATACAATGCATGAAAGGAAATAACATTTCTTGCCATTTCTGGCGAATAATAACATTTATTCAAATCTAATGTAAACCCACTATTTAGCACTAAGGAATAAACTCCTATCTTGGTGACAGGTGAAGCTTTCCTGTTTCCCATGATCAAGTTTATCTTTCCCTGCTCCACATTCTCACTTCTTTTTAGTCCCTGCAAATCACAACATATGTGAATACCACAACCTGTATCAAGGACCCAAGACTTAGAATGAGGTGAGTTATTAGACAATATAGTGTATATACCTGCATGGTTGGGTTTTACTTTCCCATCCTTCAAATCTTGCTGGTACTTTGGGCTGTTTCGCTTCCAGTGCGACTTTTCATGGCAATAGAAGCATTCAGCCTCATTAGGGTTAGCAGAAGGAGTGACAAAACCTTTCTTGGTTTTGCTTGAAGAGGAGCCTTCAAGGGTCTTACCCTTGGTACCCTTAGAAGGATTCTTTCTCTTCTTCCCTTTGCTATGCCCGATTGCCAAGACATTGGCCGCAGTTGGAGTAGGAGTAGGAGTAGTAACAACCGACTTACCCTTTAGACCACTTTCGACGGTCTTCAAGAGTCCTTGAAGTTTGCTGAGGGTGACTTCTTCCTTGTTCATGTGATATGTCATGCGGAATTGATCATAACACGATGGCAAGGAGTGCAAAATGATGTCTATTGCTAACTCCTCAGGGAAGTTCACATTCAGCTTCAGTAAACGGTCCACATACCTTTGCATTTTCTGCATGTGGCCCGTGATAGGTTCACCATCCTTCATTCGGGTTGTTATCATGGAGGAGATTATTTCATATCGCTCTTGACGAGCACTTTGATGGTAGCGGTCCATCAAGTCCTGGTGCATCTCAAAAGGATAATAGTCCTCATAGGACTTTTGGAGCTCGGCTGTCATGGTGGCCATCATGATGCACGCCACTTTTGTAGCATCTCTTTCATGTACCTCATATTCAGCAAGCTCTTCAGGAGTAGCAGTTGGCTCGGGTACCTTCAGCTCCTTGTCGAGAACATATTCTTTGTTCTCATACCGAGTGACCATCCTGATGTTTCTGATCCAATCTGTAAAGTTGGACCCATCAAAGATGACTCTCCCACAAAGATTCATGAGAGAGAAGGAGCTAGTAGGGTTTGAGCCAGAAGCATTGTTATTGGAAGACATCTGAAAAGAAGAGGGAATAGATTAGATTAGATATAGAGATAGTCCTTAACAAAACACCCAAATGTAATATTAAGGCTAGGACCCAACACAATATTTTATAACTTAGAAGAGGGATGTCGTAATCTAAGCTATAAGATATTTGAAGGTAGGTGAATGACGATTCACCAATTTCCACCATGAAAAACGAAATATTTAATTAGGTTTTAATTGGTTTAGAAACTCCTAGATTCTTTGAGATTCATTAAACTTTCTTCAATGGCATATTTCAATCTCGAGTGTGCCCTTCAAGTTTTGTGACTGGGATGCCGAGGATCACAAAACAAGGTGTGAAGTAACCATGCAAATTACTTGGTACCCTTAATGTATTACCCCTCAATCGATGTGCCGGTTAACCACACACGCTCCATCGATACTATGATAAAAATTAAGTCACCCTTTACCTACCTTGTTAAGTTCAAGTTAGTGTGCCGGTTAACCACACACGCTCCACTAACGACTTAAACAAAGTGTAAAGTGTAATTTCATGGATTAGCACCTTATTCACATTTTCCTAAAATAACTAAGATTGGGAATTCAATAAAGTTTAGTTACTTTAGTATTATCATTATACTTTTAATGAGAATTTATAAGTCCTTGTCCTACCCGTTCGGCAAACGACCCTCCACCGATCAAGGAAGCGGTGGGTGAGAGTGGACACCCATTAAGTTGTCATTTTATAGGCAACAACCTTATACCCCCCTTATAGACCGGCTTCGTGAATGAGGCGTACTAGCGATAAGACGACTTGATCTTATACATATATAAATATTATTAAACTTATAATATTATAAAGTATAAGGGTTGAATTTTAACTTTTAAAATTCTAGGGGTTGGAACTAAAGTTTTTAATATGACTTTACATGTTCCAAAACTTGAGGGCAAGTTTTGTAAACTTTCAAAACTTTTCATTTCTCATAACTTATGAGTTAATGGTTATTAAAAATGAAGACTCTTCATTTTTTGTAACCTATGTGTTCTTTTAATGGTTATTTATAAATGTGACTTTTGGTTATCCATAACTTAAGAACTAGTTGTGGACTCCATTAAAACACATAAAGATCAAGAATTAATCTAATCAATTATTAGCACATAATTTCTATGATCTTCTAAACTCATATGTTTATGAATGTTCATATCAAAAATTTCAAGAATCGTAAGTACATATACAAAGCTTGAAATTTTGATACGAGCTTTTGAACAAAACTTCGATTTTCAAGTTTTTTTTTTTTTTTTTTGCATCAAGTATCAAATAAACAAACCTGGTTCTGATACCACTGATGGGTTTTCAGCATTCTAACACTCATATGGTGTACATGCAACCCTAGAAACCTTGGATCTATGTTTGACTAAGATACATGCAAATAATTATTTTTCCAAGGTTCTTATCCTAACTAGCATGGCATGGGGTACTTGAATCAAATAAAACTAGTAGAATTACTTGCCTTGTAGTAGTAGTTGATTGCTTGGAGTTTGAGAGCCTAGCACCAATAATGTGGATGCCTCAAATGGAAGTCACAAATCACCACAAACTTGGAAACCTGAGAGAATAGTCACAAACTTCTTGAAATCGGCCCTCTTAGTTTACACACATCAACTAGTATAATTTCAAGAACCAAGGCCTCCTTTATATAGTGTGGTGGATTAGGGTTACATCCATGTAAACCCTAATACCCATGTCTTTTCATTTCCATGAGATCCATGGGTTAAAGCTCCATGGAGTATCCATGGACTTTCCATGCAAGCCTAGCCCATTCCAAATAAGCATTAGCCCACACTATATAAATACAAGAGCCCATATTTAATTAGTCATACTTTTGATCTCTAAATTAATTCTAGATTAATTATAGATCAATACTAATTAAATAATATGATTTTATATTAATATATTAGGACTTATAATATATTAATAAATCATAACTTATACTATTCTCAAACGATTATCCATAAACTGTTCGGGTGAAGTGCAACCCAAATGGACCATGCCAGGTCGGGTCAAGTACATACCAAATATAGTTATGGACTTAGACACTATATCCAACAGATATTGCATATGATTTTGTCAAGTACCAGTTTTAAGCACATATTAGGGACATGCAACATGGATTTCGAACATATACAAGGGTAATTTGTAACGCCCCATTTCTGGTATGTAATTTAAATATAGTATTTTCCTTTCTTAAGAGGTACTCGACGAGTCAGTAGCCCGAATCGTCGAGTAGAGACGGGATTTGCACTCGTTTTTAGCGGGCGACTCGACGAGTCCATATTTCCGGACTCGGCGAGTCCGCCTGTCTAGATGAAACCCTAAATCCCTGGGATTGTACCCTATTTAAACGTCATTATAGCCTACCATCCCAGCCTCCAGCACCTTTAGAGCATTTCTCTATAAACCCTAGTCCCCATTGTTGAGCTCGAGTGTTTTTGTGCTAGCTTGGAAGTTGTAGAAGAGAAGGAAGGAAAGAAGACCAATAGAAGAGAAAGGAGATCCAGAATCTAGCTTCCATTTGCTACATATTCTGGTAATAAAGTTATCACCTTGCTTATTCTTCCATTAAACCCTCTTTTATGCTTGTTTATGTTTCTTTTGGAACTTTATATGATTCAAACTCGAGGATTGAACTCTCCTTAGGATGGAAACCATAGATCTGGATGTTATTGAGCTCTAGGAGCTCAATGTAGCTACCTTTATGCAAATATAACCTTGTTCCAAACCCTAAGTGATTATTGTTGGATGGTTTTGGTGTTTAAGCCCCATTCTCTTGTGCATGCACGTAAAGTTGGAAACTTTACGTGTAAAACCAGCCCTAGAAGCCCAGATCTATGAATTGGATGCACTGAAATCGACTAGAATCGACTATATAGTAATGGAATGCATGAGACTCGACGAGTCGTCCTTAGGACTCGACGAGTCGGTTCGTAATCCCCGATTATTTCCCCCTTTTAGTGTTGCGAGTTGGACGAGTGAAAGAAGATTTGACTCGGTGAGTTAGGAAGCAGAATTAGAGATAGAGGGACTCGGCGAGTCTACGCCATGACTCAGCGAGTCCAAGGAAATCTTCTTGCCTCAAGAAAAGACTCGACGAGTTGTTCATACAACTCGGCGAGTCACAGACAGGACGTGTTCATATAATGAAGGAGAACTCGACGAGTTGTTCATACAACTCGGCGAGTCAGATGAAGTTAGACTCGATGTTAGTATCGAAGAAGAACTTGTCGAGTCTTTGCCAAACTCGACGAGTAGAAGTGGGTAGAGGATTAGAAATGATGATAGGGACTCGGCGAGTTGGCGGCCCAACTCGACGAGTCCGGTCAATTGAAAGTTGACTTTGACCAAGAAGTTGAATTTGACCAGGATGTTGACTTTGGCCAGGGGTAAAATAGTCATTTTACCCTGAGATTTGTTATCAGTATTTGATTTAGTCTTTATGGGATTTGTAGCCGGGGAGTTCCGGAGCAGCAGTCAGACAGTTTCAGATTTAGCATCTCAGCAGCCAGCGTGACAAGGTGAGTTTCCTTCCAGTAGGAACGGGTCTACGGCCATAATGCCGGCCCGTTTAGTTAGCAGTAGTTCCGGACTTCGGTCCGATGCAGTAGTTCAGTGTGCTTGATGTCTTTGTGATTCAAGCATGTCTTTGTGTTATGTGTTCTGGACTTCGGTCTAATGCAGTATGCAGTATATGTGTTTATGCTAGTAGTTATGATTATGCTATGCTATGTTCATTCAGTTCCGGACTTCGATCCGATGCAGAGGGCAAGGCCCTGGTTAGTTCCGGACTTCGGTCCGATGCAGTTTCCGGACTTCGGTCCGATGCAGAGGGCAAGGCCCTGGTTAGTTTCGGACTTCGGTCCGATGCAGTTACCGGACTTCGGTCCGATGCACAGGGCAAGGCCCTGGTTAGTTCCGGACTTCGGTCCGATGCAGTTTCCAGACTTCGGTCCGATGCAGAGGGCAAGGCCCTGGTTAGTTCCGGACTTCGGTCCGATGCAGTTTTCGGACTTCGGTCTGATGCAGTGGGCAAGGCCCAGTAGTTGCTTTATATGTTATTGTATGGTATGTGGTAGTTTGAGGGACCTCACTAATCTTTGTGCTTACAGTTTCACTTTTTGGTTTCAGGTACTTCTGCTAGTAAGGGGAAGAGCTCGGGATGATGGCATGGTACACACCATAGCTTCAGTTTATCCTGGGAGTTTTATTTGGATATTTTTGATATGTTTTGACATCAGTTGATTTGATACATTCGCTTTTACATTTTGAGACATTTTGGCGTCCACTTCCATCACTCGGTCGATGGCTGCACGACCTTGCTCGACATTCCGGGCGATCCTTCGGACCATAATGGGTAGGACTCGGTCCGCTGAGCCTCCCTCGCTTATGTTGTAAAAGCTTCGATCTCCGTTGAAGGGTAAAGGCTGACCCTGCTCATCACTCCAACGGTTCAAGTTTGTTGCCCACAAGGGAGTGGGACCTTGAAATGCTGGACGGGGGTTGTGATTTGGGACTTGGCCTTCTTGGGGTAGGTTGTTGACCTCTGGTTCGGAGTCAGAGCCATCCGAAATGCCTTCTGCGAGGTGATCATCCAAAGGGATTGGGTGATCGTTTTCTGGCTCATCATCGAGCCACCCACCATTGCCTTGGTTGGGATAGTACGGATCGTCGGAGAGATGGAAGCCAGCCATGTTATCTACGCGAGAATAGGGGAAAAGAATAGTTAATAGGCATACTAATACAGACCCTTCTTAGATTGCACATAAGTAATTATAGTAACACAAAATACTCCTATAGTATTTTAGGTTTATGTTCTGTTCTAGTGTTCTCGTTGTAGTAGTGTTGGTAAGTTTTTAGACTTGTTGCAACACCACAATCATTCTTAGGCACATGCTAGTCACTCCTCGGAAAATATAGTTGATCAGACTATATCCCCCTAGATTTGACTATATGTCTCTAAGCCTAATTGTGTTGTTCAACAATCGTAATACTTTTGTCATGTTCTAGTATGATACTGACCTTGGTATGAATAGATGTATATATATACTTAGTTAAATATTTATTATTTAAAAGTATATATTCTTGGTCAGAGTGTTTTAATCCCGTTACGTTTATAGTTGGTATATCTTTCATGGGTTGATATACTCGATTCACTATAAACCATGCTCTGATACCAATCTGTCACACCCCAAAACCGGAACGGCGGAAACGTTCTGGGGTGGAGGACGTCATGTACAGTATCATAACAAAGCATAATAGTAAACAAGCAACAACATCCATTGCATTAATAGGATAATTTTAATACAAGCGTGTTCTGAATAGTATGTAAGACACCAAAAATGTATAATCAAAATAAAAGATGAGTCTTGTATGTGCTCCATCTTCTCAAAAGCTTCATCTGTACCTGCCTACTGATGACGTGAGAATACAAGTTATTTTGAAAGAGTTTATCAGCATAACGCTGGTGAGTTCATAAGTACTTAGTGTCTTTGCTTTTATGAAAATGTTTGTAACAACGTAGTATACATGCTCGTAACTGTTTGTAAATGTTAGTAAATGTTTGTAAATGTTTGAACTCCCTAGAAAATCAGTCTTCTACCAAGACCCGACTGTTTGTATGCTTTGTTCTTTTGTAGTGTAAGAGTTTTCCCCAGTGAAACTATCATTGCGAAAATATAGTTTACTTAAAAGTGTATGTGACAAGGTCACAAGTAATTGTAATAGGAAATTAATGTTATACCTCAGCAGTGACACTGCTGGTTATAAATTGATGAAACGCAAACTCCAGGTAGTACTAAATGTACAGTACACCTCGGGGGGTCCTAAGTAATAAAAATATAGACTCCAGGTGGTATTAAATGAACAATACGCCTCGGAAAGTCTGTTTGGCCTTTAATTCTTAATTGGTTAATTAAAGGTTTGAATGTGAACTCGTATGTAACCATGCTGATCGATGGCTGAAATACTGATGACCCTCCGGTGTCATATGTAGTATGGTGACATTCTGTCACCCCTTGGCCTTATCGACTGGGACTGTAGCTAGCAGTCGGGGTGTGGGAGTGTCTGTCCCGTATAGATCTATACACACAATGCCCGCTCTCCCTCCAGGAGACTCTGGTTACAAGGTGATACCACAATGAAGTGTCGTATCGAGAAGTAGTATGTCACATTCTATTTATAGTATTCAAATGTTTGTATAATAAACCATAGTGTAGTGATGTTTTCTCTGTACTAGTATATAGTATATTCTCTTGTATAATGTATAGTGTGTTCTCTTGTATAATGTATAGTGTGTTCTCTTGTATAATGTATAGTGTGAAATGACTCATAACTGTACTGACTTTTGTATGTGTCGTTGTAATATTAGTAGTAAGTAGTAAACCCTTAACTATACCTATTATAGTTAAATAGTAATGTTGGTTGTATACTCTGCTACTCAAAGGTACTGAACTGAAGTGAAAGATTTTATATCCAAACACATATATACGATATATAACTAAGGTTTCAACGACATTCGAACAAATAACAGGATACCCTAAGTCCACAACCAAACAAGGAACAAGAAATAAGGTGAGCTATCAGTCCTAAGTCCTTCAAATCTTACTTATATAAATATATTAGTATAGATATGAGTTTGACAATAATGTAAGTTTAAAAGAGTTTGAAAACAGTTTTAACTTCTAAAAGAGTTTAGTAAAAGGTTTCGAAGTGCTTGAAATCCATAAGTTTGATAGCAATCTTGAAAGTAATAGTAAATCTTTTTGTTTGTTCTAGTCACTAATCACATGTGATTAGAACCATGACTAGAATGTTTCAACTTGTATCCCCCCCCCCCCATAAAAGCATTTAAAAATCATTTCAAAGGTTGGTTAAGGGGTTATGAACTCACCTGCAGTGAGTGGTTTGGATTGAAGTGCTGGATGGGATGTTGAGTGTCAAGTGAAGACTTGAGCACACACGGATCCTATTTAACATACCATGACACATATATGTATCCAATTAGTCATTTAAAAACTAATTAATCAATTAAGTTCATCCTAAAACATGGATAACACCTTGATTCATGTGTTAGGAGTACCTAAGGGTTGCATATCAAGATAGTATGGCCTCACATTGGAGTTTACTGCCCATATGGTAACACCACATGAGTTTACAGCCAATGGTCACTTCCCCCATGAGTTTACGGCTGTAAACTCATGGTAATTAGTACCATGTCGTGCTTTAGGGATCTACAAGTCAAGGTTAAGTGTCCTATGATCAAGTCCAAGCCTTAGGAAGCAATAGGGGCACAATTTCACCACATTTTAGAGTTTACGGCCCAAGGACCAACTCTCATGGAGTTTACGGCCTAGGGTTTACGGTCCTAGAGGGTTTACGGCCGTAAACCCCTGGTAACTCCTACCATTTCGTGGTTTAATGTTCTTAGCTCATGCATGCAAGGTTCTAGTCCAATATCCAAGCCCTAGAAGATAGTGGTGGCACTTATGCATCACCTAATGGTGTTTACGGCCCAAGGAGATTGCCTTGGCCGTAAACCCATGTGTTCTTGGGGATTCTTGGTGTTTTTCAATGGTTTAGCAAGTAATCTAAGCACATAACTAGTTAAGAGGGGTGTACTTACTTATAGGAAGCTTGCAAGAGTGTTTAAGGCCCAAGAACACTAGTGTGTGTTCTTGGTGTTCTTGGTGTTTTGGAGAACACTTGAAGATCTATGAAAAAGAGAAGATTTCATGGATGAAATCATGTATAACTACTAGATGAAGTGTTATAACAACAAATCAAGAGAAGGAAACACTTACATTTTTGGAAGATTGGAAGAAATATGTTATGATACTTGAGAGAGAATTGTGGGTGTTCTTGAGCTTGGAAGTGAGAAGTGAGGAAGTGAGGAGTAAACTCATGCCTTAAGCATGAGTTCACGGCCAAGAGGAGTTTACGGCCCAAACTCCCAAAGTTTGGCCGTAAACACCTTGTTATGGTGAGAAATGTTTATTTGATACACATTACTTCCTAGAAGATACTTCCTTTTATTTGTTCGTTTGACGTATTTATTTTAAAAACACCCAAACGGACTTTAAACCGGCTAAAAATTTACAAAAATGAATTTGACTATTATTTGTAGTGCTTGACTGTAGAGTTTATACAAATGAAAATTTCGGGTTGTCACATCATCCCCCCGTTAGAGGGAATTTCGTCCCGAAATTAGAGTTCAAGCAACTAAGTTATTACATATAACTAAGTAAAAAGATGAGGATATTTCAGCTTAAACTGATCCTCGCGTTCCCAAGTGAATTTCGGTCCTCGCTTGGCGTTCCAGCGAACCTTCACGATTGGGATACGGCTTTGTTTCGTTCGCTTGACCTCTCTGTCCATGATCTCTACAGGTTCTTCCACGAAGTTGAGGCTCTCGTTGATCTCGATTTCGTCGAGTGGGATTACAAGAGTCTCGTCGGATAGGCACTTTTTCAAGTTCGAGACGTGGAAGGTAGAATGTACGTTACTGAGTTCGCGGGGTAAGTTAAGTTTGTAAGCTACAGGGCCGATTCTAGCGAGAATCTCAAAAGGCCCTATGTATCTTGGATTTAGCTTTCCACGCTTTTCGAAGCGTATCAAGCCCTTCCAGGGTGAGACTTTCAAAAGGACTCGGTCTCCCACCTGAAATTCCAAAGGTTTCCTTCGTTTGTCTGCGTAGCTTTTCTGTCGGTCTCTAGAGGCTTTCAATCGTTCACGAATCTGAACGATCTTCTCTGTCGTTTCTCAAATGATCTCCGGACCCGTGAGAGTGCTGTCAGGAACTCGTCCTCTAGCTAACTGAGTGTCACCCACCTCAGCCCAGCACAGAGGGGATCTGCACTTTCGGCCATAGAGGGCTTCAAATGGAGCAGCCTTTATCCTCGTGTGATAACTGTTATTGTAGGAAAATTCGACAAGGGGTAAATGAGTATCCCATGCCTTCCCGAAGTCGATCACACAGGCTCGCAATATGTCTTCTAAGGTTTGGATAGTTCTCTCACTTTGTTCGTCGGTCTGTGGATGGTAGGCTGTACTCATGTCCAGCCTCGTTCCTAAGGAGCTTTGTAGTGACTGCTAGAATCTAGAAGTGAGCCTACTATCTCTGTCGGAGATGATGGATATAGGAACACCATGCAATCGTACTATCTCCCGAATGTATGTTCTCGTGAGCTTCTCCATCTTGTCAATTTCCTTGATGGGCAGGAAGTGTGCGGACTTGGTCAATCTGTCGACGATGACCCAAATGGTATCAAGTCCACCCGTTGTCTTGGGCAACTTGGTTATGAAGTCCATAGTGATCCGCTCCCACTTCCACTCAGGTATCTCCGGTTGTTGAAGTAGACCTGATGGTTTCTGGTATTCGACCTTGACCTTGGCGCAAGTAAGGCATTTACTTACGAAGGTAGCGATCTCCGCTTTCATGTTAGGCCACCAGTATAACTTTTTAAGATCCAGATACATCTTATCTGAACCTGGGTGGACGGAATATCGAGTGTTGTGCGCTTCCTTCATGACCAAGTCTCTGAAGCCACCGTGTCTCGGTGTCCAGATCCGGTCCATGAGATATAAGGCTCCGTCACCCTTGACTTCCAAGTTCTTATCCATTCCACGTAGGGATTCTCCCACCACATTTTCAGGTTTTAAGGATTCGAGTTGAGCCTCCTTAATTTGTGCGGATAGATGCGAATGGATAGTCATAGTTAATGACTTGACTCTTCGACCAGAATATTCTTTCCGACTCAGGGCGTCTGCTACCACGTTGGCTTTACCCGGATGATAACGAATTTCGCATTCGTAGTCATTGAGTAGCTCGACCCACCGTCATTGTCTCATATTGAGCTCCTTTTGGTTGAATATGTGTTGTAGGATTTTGTGGTCTGTGAAGATAGTGCTCTTCGTACCATACAGGTAGTGTCTCCAGATCTTTAGAGCAAATACAACTGCTCCTAATTCGAGGTCGTGAGTGGTGTAGTTGACCTCGTGTGTCTTCATCTGCCTTGAGGCGTAGGCGATGACCTTACCTCGTTGCATCAGAACACATCCGAGCCCTTGATTTGGCGCATCGCAAAAGACGACGAAGTCTTCTGTTCCTTCGGGGAGGGACAATATCGGCGCGGTGCACAAGGCTCGTTTTAGCGTTTTAAATGCTTTCTCCTGCTTCTCTTCCCAATCAAAGGCCACGCCTTTCTGGGTCAATATTGTAAGGGGTTTCGCAATTCGAGAGAAGTTCTGTATGAATCTGCGATAGTAGCCAGCGAGACCTAGAAATTGATGAATTTCTGTAGGCGTCTTCGGTGCTGACCAGTTCTCAATAGCCTTAATTTTGGATGGGTCCACGTGGATTCCTTCTTCGCTAACCACGTGTCCTAAGAATTCGAATCTTCGGATCCAAAATTCGCATTTAGAGAACTTCGCATAGAGTTTCTCCGATCGTAGGGTTCCTAGGACTTGTCGCAGATGATCACTATGCTCCTCCTCACTTCGAGAGTAGATAAGTATATCATCGATGAAGACGATGACGAACTGATCCAAGTAAGGACGACATACCCTATTCATCAAATCCATGAATACTGCGGGGGCATTGGTCAATCCGAATGGCATCACTACGAACTCGTAGTGTCCGTAACGAGTTCGGAAGGCTGTCTTCGGGACATCCTCCTCAAGCACTCGTAACTGGTGATACCCGGATCTCAGGTCAATCTTGGAGAAGTAGCTCGCCCCTTGCAGCTGGTCGAATAAATCGTCTATGCGAGGTAGAGGGTAACGATTATTGACTGTAAGCTTGTTGAGTTCCAAATAGTCAATGCACATACGAAACGATCCGTCTTTCTTCTTGACGAACAAGACCGGAGCTCCCAGGGTGAGAAGCTTGGCCTTATAAAGCCCTTGTTGAGCAGTTCGTTAAGTTGACCGGATAGCTCCTGCATCTCGGCTGGTGCTAGACGATAGGGCGCTTTGGCGACGGGGGTAGCTCCTGGAACTAAGTCGATTCAGAAATCGACTTGACGTTGCGGGGGTAATCCTGGGAGTTCTTCCGGAAAGATGTCGGGAAAATCGCATACTATAAGGAGGTCTTTTAGGTTTTTGGTTTTCTGGTTCGCATCAACTACGTGTGCAAGGAATGCACGATATTCCTTGTGCAAGTACTTCTGGGCTTGGATACTCGAGACGATACGAAGGCTCGTACTAGGTTTGTCTCTGTAGATCAACAAGGTTTCGCTATTCGGTAGGTTTAGACGGACTGCCTTCTCGTAACATAGAATATCGGCACGATGGAGACTCAACCAGTCCATGCCCACATTGAAATCGAAACTCTTGATTGATACTGGTATGAGGTCGATTGGAAACGATTGGTTATCTAGCGTGAGAGTACAACCTATGTAAATCTCGTTAGAACTCTCTGTCTTTCCGTTGGCCATTTCTACGACGAAGGTTTCTTTTAGTGCTTGCGGTGCTTGATTAAGTAAGTGTTTAAACTTTTGGTTTACGAAGCTCCTCTCCGCCCCACTATCAAATAGAATACAAGCATATGAGTTATCGAGAAGGAACGTACTCGTGACTACTGTGGGGTCTGCCACGGCTTCATTGTGGCCCATAGCAAGTAGTCTTCCTACTCCTCCCGCATTCCCAGCTTTAGGGCAGTTTCTTTTGAAGTGTCCTGTCTCGCCGCACCCGTAGCAGGCTTGACTTACTCCTGCAACAGGAGCCTGGGTGTTAGGCTTGGGTGGTGCACTGCAAAACCGGGCGGTATGGCCCTTCCGGTCACAGTTGGTGCAGTGCATTTCCCGGCAGGGGCCGTTATGATGGAAATTGCACTTGGTGCACTTGGGTAGGGTCCCTGCATATGGCTTGGCTGGTACAGGGACTGCAGGGGTGGTGGCAGCATGGACAGCCACAGTCTGTTGTTTCTTGGAGGAGGGTTAAGTTGATTTGCCCTTCTTTTCGTCCCAGCATTTTCTCTTATTACTAGCTGCTTTGGTTGGTGCTGGGGCGGCGGTTGTGGTTGTTGTTTGAGTAGAAGGAGCTTCATGATCGATAAGCCTTTGGGCCAACTCCTTGGCACTATCAAAGGTCGCAGGCTTCGACGCTAGCACATTTTCTCGATACGGGGGTACCAAACCCCAGATGTATCTCTCGACTTTCTTGCTTTCAGTGGGGACCAGGTTAACACATAGTGTCACCAGGTCGCAGAACCTGGATGTATAAGCTACTATGTCGGAACCCTTCATTTTGAGGTTCCACAGTTCCTCCTCGAGCTTCTGAATTTCGCCCCTCGGGCAGTACTCCCTTGTCATGAGGTCCTTCAGTGTATCCCAGCCCATGGCGTTAGCTGCTACCAGGGAGAGTGCTTTGACATGGCCATTCCACCACGTCAGGGCCCTTTCGGTGAAGGTGCAAGCAGCGAATTTTATCTTGCTTCCTTCAGGGCATCAGCACATCTCGAAGATTGCTTCTGTTCTTTTGATCCATTGGGACAGCGCAATGATCCCTCCGGTTATATTGAAGTATGTCGGTTTGCAGCTGATGAAATCTTTATAGGTGCACTCCCGTACACGTGGTTGGGTTTCACCATGTCTAGAGTTTGTTCCTGTTCCAGCTCCACTTGCACCACCAGAGTTTACTTGGGCCATGGCTGCGGTCACAGCTGCGGTCACCGAGGCTTGAAACATCACCGCATCGAACTGTGGAGGGGGTGGTGGTGGTGGTGGAGTTTGGTTTGCTGGTCTGCCCCTGGTCGGACGCGGACGAGGCGGCATCTTTTACTGAAAGTTGATAGGAATGATGATAATAGTGAGAATCAATTGTAAGTATGATGAGAGTGTTTCATGGACTAAATTGCCATAGTCCAACTATCAGATAGAGGTATAACAACAGAGTAGTGAAACACAAGGTAAATACTTTCCCATAGATTAGATAACTGCCAATAGTACTGGTATTAATGATGTAAAATGAGTCTGGGAAAAATGACCTAACAGTAGGTCTTACATCAAACCATAAGGGAAAATGTTGGCAGCTTAGAAGTCTGGTTAGAGTACTTTTAAAAGCTAGAAATGTTTTACAGACAAGTGCTCCATAGAGCACGGAAAAGAAAGGCTATTCCTTAACCAAAAGAGAGAGATGAGTCGACATCTTCTACCGGCGACGAGTATCCCTCGGGCGGACCCTCAGATCTGCCAGCTGACGTAGAACTTCTTGAAGATGTCGCTCATGTGCCCTCTGGCGCACCCGGAGTTCCATGACTTCGGCTCGGGATGCAGCTAGTTGTTGCTGCAGAGCCTCGTTGGTTCTCCTAGTCCTTTCCATAGCCTCTTCAAGTTAGCGAATGCGGACGGTATTAACGCCAGAGTTGGCGTCCACTTCCATCACTCGGTCGATGGCTGCACGACCTTGCACGACATTCCGGGCGATCCTTCGGACCATAATGGGTAGGACTCGGTCCGCTGAGCCTCCCTCGCTTATGTTGTAAAAGCTTCGATCTCCGTTGAAGGGTAAAGGCTGACCCTGCTCATCACTCCAACGGTTCAAGTTTGTTGCCCACAAGGGAGTGGGACCTTGAAATGCTGGACGGGGGTTGTGATTTGGGACTTGGCCTTCTTGGGGTAGGTTGTTGACCTCTAGTTCGAAGTCAGAGCCATCCGAAAAGCCTTCTGCGAGGTGATCATCTAAAGGGATTGGGTGATCGTTTTCTGGCTCATCATCGAGCCACCCACCATTGCCTTGTTTGGGATAGTACGGATCGCCGGGGAGATGGAAGCCAACCATATTATCTACGCGAGAATAGGGGAAAAGAATAGTTAATAGGCGTACTAATACGGACCCTTCTTAGATTGCACATAAGTAATTATAGTAACACAAAATACTCCTATAGTATTTTAGGTTTATGTTCTGTTCTAGTGTTCTCGTTGTAGTAGTGTTGGTAAGTTTTTAGACTTGTTGCAACACCACAATCATTCTTAGGCACATGCTAGTCACTCCTCGGAAAATATAGTTGATCAGGCTATATCCCCCTAGATTTGACTATATGTCTCTAAGCCTAATCGTGTTGTTAAACAATCGTAATATTTTTGTCATGTTCTAGTATGATACTGACCTTGGTATGAATAGATGTATATATATACTTAGTTAAATATTTTATTATTTAAAAGTATATATTCTTGGTCAGAGTGTTTTAATCCCGTTACGTTTATAGTTGGTATATCTTTCATGGGTTGATATACTCGATTCACTATAAACCATGCTCTGATACCAATCTGTCACACCCCAAAACCGGAACGACGGAAGCGTTCTGGGGTGGAGGACGTCATGTACAGTATCATAACAAAGCATAATAGTAAACAAGCAACAACATCCATTGCATTAATAGGATAATTTTAATACAAGCGTGTTCTGAATAGTATGTAAGACACCAAAAATGTATAATCAAAATAAAAGATGAGTCTTGTATGTGCTCCATCTTCTCAAAAGCTTCATCTGTACCTGCCTACTGATGACGTGAGAATACAAGTTATTTTGAAAGAGTTTATCAGCATAACGCTGGTGAGTTCATAAGTACGTAGTGTCTTTGCTTTTATGAAAATGTTTGTAACAACGTAGTATACATGCTCGTAACTGTTTGTAAATGTTAGTAAATGTTTGTAAATGTTTGAACTCCCTAGAAAATCCTATATTTTCTAGTAAAATGTAGTGTTCTACCAAGACCCGACTGTTTGTATGCTTTGTTCTTTTGTAGTGTAAGAGTTTTCCCCAGTGAAACTATCATTGCGAAAATATAGTTTACTTAAAAGTGTATGTGACAAGGTCACAAGTAATTGTAATAGGAAATTAATGTTATACCTCAGCAGTGACACTGCTGGTTATAAAGTGATGAAACGTAAACTCCAGGTAGTACTAAATGTACAGTACACCTCGGGGGGTCCTAAGTAATAAAAATATAGACTCCAGGTGGTATTAAATGAACAATACGCCTCGGAAAGTCTGTTTGGCCTTTAATTCTTAATTGGTTAATTAAAGGTTTGAATGTGAACTCGTATGTAACCATGCTGATCGACGGCTGAATAACTGATGACCCTCCGGTGTCATATGTAGTATGGTGACATTCTGTCACCCCTTGGCCTTATCGGCTGGGACTGTAGCTAGCAGTCGGGGTGTGGGAGTGTCTGTCCCGTATAGATCTATACACACAATGCCCGCTCTCCCTCCAGGAGACTCTGGTTACAAGGTGATACCACAATGAAGTGTCGTATCGAGAAGTAGTATGTCACATTCTATTTATAGTATTCAAATGTTTGTATAATAAACCATAGTGTAGTGATGTTTTCTCTGTACTAGTATATAGTATATTCTCTTGTATAATGTATAGTGTGTTCTCTTGTATAATGTATAGTGTGTTCTCTTGTATAATGTATAGTGTGAAATGACTCATAACTGTACTGACTTTTGTATGTGTCGTTGTAATATTAGTAGTAAGTAGTAAACCCTTAACTATACCTATTATAGTTAAATAGTAATGTTGGTTGTATACTCTGCTACTCAAAGGTACTGAACTGAAGTGAAAGATTTTATATCCAAACACATATATACGATATATAACTAAGGTTTCAACGACATTCGGACAAATAACAGGATATCCTAAGTCCACAACCAAACAAGGAACAAGAAATAAGGTGAGCTATCAGTCCTAAGTCCTTCAAATCTTACTTATATAAATATATTAGTATAGATATGAGTTTGACAATAATGTAAGTTTAAAAGAGTTTGAAAACAGTTTTAACTTCTAAAAGAGTTTAGTAAAAGGTTTCGAAGTGCTTGAAATCCATAAGTTTGATAGCAATCTTGAAAGTAATAGTAAATCTTTTTGTTTGTTCTAGTCACTAATCACATGTGATTAGAACCATGACTAGAATGTTTCAACTTGTATCCCCCCCATAAAAGCATTTAAAAATCATTTCAAAGGTTGGTTAAGGGGTTATGAACTCACCTGCAGTGAGTGGTTTGGATTGAAGTGTTGGATGGGATGTTGAGTGTCAAGTGAAGACTTGAGCACACACGGATCCTATTTAACATACCATGACACATATATGTATCCAATTAGTCATTTAAAAACTAATTAATCAATTAAGGTCATCCTAAAACATGGATAACACCTTGATTCATGTGTTAGGAGTACCTAAGGGTTGCATATCAAGATAGTATGGCCTCACATTGGAGTTTACTGCCCATATGGTAACACCACATGAGTTTACGGCCAATGGTCACTTCCCCCATGAGTTTACGGCTGTAAACTCATGGTAATTAGTACCATGTCGTGCTTTAGGGATCTACAAGTCAAGGTTAAGTGTCCTATGATCAAGTCCAAGCCTTAGTAAGCAATAGGGGCACAATTTCACCACCTTTTAGAGTTTACGGCCTAGGGTTTACGGTCCTAGTGGGTTTACGGCCGTAAACCCCTGGTAACTCCTACCATTTCGTGGTTTAAGGTTCTTAGCTCATGCATGCAAGGTTCTAGTCCAATATCCAAGCCCTAGAAGGTAGTGGTGGCACTTATGCATCACCTAATGGTGTTTACGGCCCAAGGAGATTGCCTTGGCCGTAAACCCATGTGTTCTTGGGGATTCTTGGTGTTTTTCAATGGTTTAGCAAGTAATCTAAGCACATAACTAGTTAAGAGGGGTGTACTTACTTATAGGAAGCTTGCAAGAGTGTTTAAGGCCCAAGAACACTAGAGTGTGTTCTTGGTGTTCTTGGTGTTTTGAAGAACACTTGAAGATCTATGAAAAAGAGAAGATTTCATGGATGAAATCATGTATAACTACTAGATGAAGTGTTATAACAACAAATCAAGAGAAGGAAACACTTACATTTTTGGAAGATTGGAAGAAATGTGTTATGATACTTGAGAGAGAATTGTGGGTGTTCTTGAGCTTGGAAGTGAGAAGTGAGGAAGTGAGGAGTAAACTCATGCCTTAAGCATGAGTTCACGGCTAAGAGGAGTTTACGGCCCAAACTCCCAAAGTTTGGCCGTAAACACCTTGTTATGGTGAGAAATGTTTATTTGATACACATTACTTCCTAGAAGATACTTCCTTTTATTTGTTCGTTTGACGTATTTATTTTAAAAACACCCAAACAGACTTTAAACCGTCTAAAAATTTACAAAAATGAATTTGACTACTATTTGTAGTGCTTGACTGTAGAGTTTATACAAATGAAAATTTCAGGTTCTCACAATAGTTCACGTCGTGAGTTTTAGGACTCACGTCATGAATCCTGTCCGGGCTAAAAAAATCGGGCCAATTAAAAATACCACGAGGTGGGCTTTTGGGCCACGAGGTGGTGTCGATGTTTTTCATAAAAATTGTCCATTTTCTTATAAAAACTTTAATTTATTTTACCAATTAAATTTTAAGGACCCCACACTTGATTTTTTACCATATTTAAAATAATTAAGATGATTGGATGACTAATTATCCTAAAAACCAACTAAAAATGCAAAAACTAGATTAAATGCAAAAACGAAAAGAAATCCAAACCAGACTCGGGTTGCCTCCCGAGAAGTGCTTCTTTTTGAGGAGTCATGAGTCGGACTCCGTGCCGCCTCACGTTGAATCTTTCGGAGTGTCGATCACCAATTTCACCTTTTTCTCTTTCCACCTTCTTTTATACGCTTGAACTCGTCGAATATATGCATTCTTAGAGTTTTCTTTTTTAATTTTCACCTCATTTTCTTCAAGCTTTCTTTTAACCCCTTTATTCTCCTGAAGTTTATTTTCCACTTTTTCCTCATTCTCTAGCTCTACGGAAACCATCTTTTCATCCAAAGTTAGCATCTTTTCCTCGGAAGTAACCTCGTCTTCATCACTTGATACGTCTTCACTTTCCTCACTCACCCAAGAAGTTGTATTTTTATAAGCAATCACTTTGAAAACAAGTGGAACAGATGCTTTTGGTTTCGTGTATTTAACTTGTTTAATAGTCTTAATTTCTTCTTCCATTAGTTTATTCAATTCTTCAAGCTCATCTTCTTACTCAATGTTGAAGACTTCACCTTGAACATCATTTCCTTGAAAACCATCTTCTACTCCAAATGTAGCTTCTTCATCTCCAACTCTCAAAGTAAACTTGGATTCACGAATGTCAACCAAGGCTCGAGTAGTATTTAATAGAGGGCGACCAAGAATAATCGGGATATTGTTATCTTCTTTCATGTCCATCACGACAAAGTCAATTGGAAAAACTAATTTCCCAATTTTTATCAAAATGTCGTCCACAATGCCTCTAGGATATGTCACGGAACGGTTTGCCATGTGGATTGTCATTCTTGTAGCCTTTAAATCTGGAAGATTAAGCTTTTGATAAAACGAGAAAGGCATTAGATTTATGCTAGCTCCAGAATCAGCTAAGGCATAAGTCTTTGTATTATTTCCAAATTCACATGGAAGAGTGAGGCGTCCAGGATCTCCCATTTTCTTTGGTAACTCTCCCATAATTACTCTGGAACTCTGCTCACTAATAATCATCTTGGAATTCTCTTCTAGTTGTTGACGAGTATCGATTAAATCTTGTAAAAACTTGGCATATTCAGGAACTTTATCCAATGATTCTATGAAAGGAGTATTGATCGGAATACCCTTTACTTGCTTCATGAACTTCAAGTGTTCCTGCTCCAGTGGATGTACATTAGCTCGGGATGGAAACGGTAAGGGAGGACGATAAGCTTGAACATTGGCTGAATTTTGTTGTTCAGACCCACCCAACGGCGTGAGCTTTGAAGGCTCACGTCTTGAGCTCGATATTTCACAAAAAAAATTCTCTTCGAGTTTTGACCTTTTCGCCCTCGGTCCAGACTGTTGTGGTTCCACTTCTAAAGCTTCTAAAAACTCAGAAATAGCTTCTTCTTCGGTTTCAATCACCATGACATGTGATTGAGTCTTCTTGTCGGAAAATTGTGGAGATAATCTTTCATTCACCAAAGTTGTTAGTTGACCAAGTTGGGCTTTGAGATTTTGGATCGATGCTTGATGATTTCTTAATAATGCCTGATGATCAATCATTATAGCTTGTTGATCTTTCATCATGGCTTGTTGATCCTTCATCATAATTCTTTGATCTTTTATAGCTGCATCTGTCTCATCATGTCTCTTTTCTGAAGCCTCCATAAAACGAGCTAGCATGGTCTCTAAGTCAACTTTCTTTTCAGCTGGTGGTTGTTCCTTTTGGTAAAAACCTCGGCTAGTCTGCCTATATTTTTCTTCTTTCTACTTCTTGTATTCTTCATATGGCAACCACTCCTTCTTTGGCTTCCTCCAATCTTCATCATATTTATCTCCACTTGAGTAACATACTTGAGCCTTTTTTGTTCCCATTATCATCTAAGTAGCAGTCTTTGGTCAAGTGTGGACCATTACATTTTTCACATCCAACTCTAATAGCATGAATTGACTAGTCTATCTTTGTCATTCTTCTGTCCATAGTATTAAGCATGGTTAGCACAGCAGCCATGTCTTTAGAACTCCCTACCCCAATGCCTTTAACTCCATCATTCCTTGGATTGTGGTACTCACGAGAACGCATTGCGAATTATTCAATTAACTCCTTAATTTCACCCATATTTTTCTTAGTAAGTGGTCCTTGAGAATCAAGGAGTTGCCTAGTCATGACATTCACCCCATCATAAAAGATAGACACTTTTTGTTGTATGTTAAGGTCATTTTGAGGGCAATTTCTTAGTAACCCTTTATAGCGTTCCCATGCCTCATAAAGTGACTCACCCGGTTGTTGCTCAAAGTTGGCTATTGCCTTCTTGAGTTTAGCTATCTTTGATGGTGGGCAGAACTGTTCTAGAAATTTCTCACGCATCTGCGCCCAAGTACTAATTGCACCAGGTGGAAGTGCCTTCAGCCAGTCTTTTGCAGCTCATTTAAAAGTGACCGGAAGCATCCTTAGCAAGACTGTCTCCCTAGGAACATTTGGGACATTGAAATAGTCTGAAATGTCATTGACCTCATCTAAATGCTTGTAAGCATCCTCATGATCCTTCCCAGAAAATGGTACATCCTTAAGCGCAGTAAGAATGTGTCCTTTCAGTTCAAATGTGGCAGTTGCAGGAATTGCAGGTTGTACTAAACCAGGACCAGCATCATCTCTTGTTCGCTTCTTGTAGGCTCCCATGGAAATATCCTCATTGTTTGCCATCTCGTTTTCTGGCTCGTCTTCGGGTTCGCTATTTTCTAGTTCGAAACTCGGGTTCTGATTCGTATTCGGATTCTTGTGGATTAGGTATTAGATCAAAGCCTTCAACCTTGCTTTTGTTCTTCGAAGATGTACTTGACTCTCCCACATTCTTCCCTTTCTTCTTTCCAAAAACTGATTTTAGATCTTTAAAAGGCGAATCCTTATGTATTTGGTTTACTCCTTCATCCTTGTTCATTTTTTTGAGAAGGGCTGACTCAAGATCTTCAAGCGGTGGTACCAATGATGTGTTGGATCCTCAGGTCATGAACTGCAATAAAAACAAAATAAAAACGTAAAAGTGATCAAAAACTAAGTAAAAATTGCCTACTGATTGGTCACCACGACGTGGTAAAGATTACCACCTCGTGTTGTCGCAGAAAATCTAAACAGAAAAGAAAAATGAAAAATTACTGAACTCACGTCGTGAGTTTAGTACTGAAGCAAAAAATAATTTGAAAATTAACTTTTTGCAGGTTTTACCCCACAAAAAGGATCGATTAATCCTAAAGAAAATAAATTATCAATCAAATGAGTCGTTCCCCCGCAACGGCGCCAAAAACTTGATGTGCACAAATGTACCTACTAGTTTTAAATTTATAACCTAACAAACTTCTGCTAACTATGCACCTATAGGCAATGTACCTAGTCAGATTTAATATAGCTTTGGGTAAGTCGGGTATCGAACACAGGGAACGGTATTGATTAGTTAACCTACTTATTATTAAATTAACCTAAAATTCTAGCAAAGTAATGGTTTTTATCTAATTTTGCAAGTTTAGATAAACTTAAATTCTCAAACACAATTCAATCAAGTAATAAGAACACTTCTGTTAGTTTGAATCCATTTTCCCTCAATGGTTTAACTATTAATTATGACAATTCTCGTTGGTTACCAATTAATGTATTATTAGCAATTCAATTCCAAATTAACTAATGTTGAATTAATTAATGTATATCTATGCATAGTCACACATAATTTAACACATAATTAACTATTAAGTAGAATTGGAGCTATGTAAGATTGAGTTAACAAACACAATTATGTTCATAATATGAGTTCTCCAGCACAGGCAAATTCAATACTTCAGTTACTTATCTAAGATTGGTTCAATCTGAGATCTAATAATCTAATGTTCACTAAATTACTAGGTAATCAAATGCATGCAGACTATTGGTCACTAAGCTACACAGAATATGAGTTTAAGCAATCTAGTATCAAATTAAGCATGCTAGGTATAAACAATCAAACACAAGACATTAACCAACTAGAAAAGTCTCAATTAAAATAAACAAACCATGAGTTCCAACTTCATCTAGCTAACAGAAGTAGCTAAATTTAGCTACTCATACTAGCAATCAAACTAAAACAATTCATAATTGAAAGCATAGTAAAGTACCAAACTAGAAAGTAAATTATGATTTTCTCCTTCTTCCTTGGTGCTATTACCAGGTTTCTAACCTTCTAAACCTCTGAAAGTCGACTTCTGGTAACTCTCCTCTAGCCAGCCAACCTCCAAAAATCATGAGGATCAAGGATATTTATAGTTTCTGATTTTGCCCTCCTCACGTCGTGAGCAAGGAAGCTCATGTCGTGAGTTCGAATGTATCTGTATCCAACACGAATTCTTTTTGCTTCCGGATGTCTATCTTCTAGAATATCCATACTCACGTCATGAGCCTTTGTTTCTCACGTCGTGAGTACGCCTTTTTGCTGAATTTTTCATATCTTAAGCTTTTAACCTCCAAAGTTCCGGTTCCTGTCACTTTCAGTCCTTATTCTTCAAAATGACTTCTTTTGGCTGCAAAATATATTTTAATCCTATAAGTATCATTTATCTATGAAAATAACCAAATTATTCGTCAAAATGTATTCAAGTATTGCCTAAAATTATGTATAAATATGGAAATATCACCCGCTAAACCCAGTGAGGAGACTCACCTCGCACTGTCGAATCACACAGACGATCCATGGATGCTGGCTGACAGATCCTCGAACTGTCAATATCAAAACAACACCCAATTAACAATTCGGTTCCCCTCCATAACCATAAATCCATACTCGGGGTAGAAAGACCTTTTACCCCTAACCTAGCTTGGCCCAAGACTTAGGCCCAAACTTAACAATCCAATAAGGCCCAAATACCAAAACCATGCAAGGCCCAAAACATGGCCCGATTTTCCAATTTGGGCCCAAACCCATTATAGGCCTTATCAAAATAACTATCAGCCTAAAAACTGATGGCCCAACTGGGCCCAAGACAACTAAGCCCAAAAGATGGCCCAACTGAAGCCCAACATGCAAAATCCTTGCTTGCTGAGTAAGCGAGGCGTACCCATCTGTACGCTAAGCGTACTCGTTGTTTGGCTTGTATGTTGTGCGTACAGGCTTGTACGCCCAATGTACTCACCCAATAAGCCCAATCCTTCCATTAAGCTCTTAATGCATTAATCCAGAAATCCAAACCACAGATCTGAGTCCAATAAGTGTCTAGAACCATAAAGTCATTGATTTGGTGACTTTGCATGCCCCAAGAAGACCCAACCTCAAAATATAGCATTCTAGCATCATGAGAAGGACCTAAAATTATGCATGGATGGGTTTAAACTCGAAAGGTACCAATTTTATGGACCTTGAACCTCAGAAACACCAAGAGGGGCAACTCAAAGCTCCTGGAGTGGCATCAAGCCACTAGATCATATCCATGGGGTCAAAAAGGAACCAAAACTAAAAAATGATAGATCTAAGACATCAATGGTCAAGTTCATATCTTTATACCTCAAACAAGCTGGAAATGAAGCACATAATCAAGATCCATAAGCTCTTTATTGATCCTCAACCTTGCACCAATCTCCTACTTCTTGGATATGGACCACAACACACCAAAAATGGATACCATGAGCTCAAAATACCATCATGAAGGTTTAGAGACGATTTCTAGGGTTTTGAGGACTTTGAGGCTGGTAAAGAGGCCAGCCCTAAAGACTTAATGAGCTTATATAGGGTACATCATCAAAATTAGGGTTTTCATTAAGATGCACGCATGTCCCGCGTACACCATTGTACGCCCCGCGTACGTGCCTGAAGATATCGTACACCCTACATACACCGTTATACGCCCCGCATAACGGCTTTAGAACTAGTACGCCATGCATACATATATGTATGCCCTGCGTACTGCTTAACCCCTTAACCCTAATATACTTCGAATGTCATAACTTCCTCATTAACACTCCGATTCCGACGATCCTTATATCCCCGCAAAGGTAACAAGAAGCTCTAAACTCTAATCAACTCGTACCTGCCTTACCATATCCCGAACAAACATCCATTTTCCATAGAAGACCGAGCCGACAAATTACCGAAATACCCTTTGACTCCAAGACACAAACTGAATACCCTGATCATGCAATATACATCATCCACCTCCAAGTGAGCCCAAAACTCAATTCTTCAAGGATCCTAAGCCTGCTAATACCCAATCCTTGATCACCACCCCGAAATGGAAACGATCTGAAACAGGGCGTTACATCTCTCTCTCTCTCTCTATATATATATATATATATATATATATATATATATATATATATACATACATAGAGAAAGGATCATTTGAGAACTCAAAGTTTCACGAGAACCCGAGAACCAGACCAGGGCCGTTAGATCAAAATAATAAAAGGTTAGGATCCTTTGTGGTATTTTTGTAAATACTTAGGAAAAAAACAACACGGGGGCATGATAATTAAATGATTCATGGGCATTTTAGTGATGAATTACCCTGAATCAGGTCAACCCCACCATTTTATGTGTATCTCTCTCTCTCTCTCTCTCTCTCTCTCTCTCTCTCTCTTATCCCACCTCCTACCGTCACATCGCCTCCAAAGACGGGCCCTTCGCTCATGTTCTTCCTCATCATCGTTATCTTTGGTCGTCGTTGATCTGGAAATTGGAATCGATGTCTCGCCTTCTGTTCTGATTTGAATGCTCTAGTTGATCTCCTTCGTCCAAATCAATAACGTTTGATGAAATCGGAGATTTGTCGCTTGTAATTCTCTCACCGCCGATCTACTAACTGGAATCGATTTCTCGCATTTGTTCTGATTTGAATACTCTCGCTGATCTATTTCCTATAAATCAATATAGTTTGATGAAATTGAAAACATGCCAATCTAGTTTGTTGAAATCGCTATCCATTACAGCAATCAGAAGCAACCATAAATCAGCTCAGGTTCGTCTTTATCCAAAAACATCGGTGTGTCGTCTCCAATGACTGAGAAATATTCTTGTTGTTGATATTAGCCTCTTAACTTCATCTATTTTGGAGCTCGATAAGCTCAAATCAATTGTTAGCTCTTGAGACTGCTTTCAGGTTTCTCTTTATCTCTATTTCTCTCAATATCACATATCTTGGGCCCGAACACTTATCTGTTGGATAACTATCTGTTATTGATCGATCGATCGATCTGTTATTTGCAATTGTAGGTCTAATTTAATCCACCTGTTGTAAATTTTGATATGATTTTAACATTTAGGCTTTTATCAGTTTGAATGTTACAACTAGTTTCAGAAATTCGTGCTCGTGCTCAAGATGTAGAGGACAAAAAGAAAGGTTTGATGACAGTATGTCGACTTACAAACCAGGTAATCTCAGTTTCCACTTTTTACATCACAAAAACCACCTATTCAATTGAAAAATAAGTCAATAAAACAACATGTCATGGTTTGTTTTCTCTTCTAGTTTTCTAGATATTGTGTTTGTTTCTTTTAGCATGACAACTGATAGTGTCAGTGATCCATTTGCAGAGGAGGTTAGTGAACAAATTACAAGAGAATAAGACTTCAATTAGAAGTAAAAAGGTAAATAATATACATTAATGGAAGTATCTGTTGTATTGCTTGCCAATTATCATTAACTTGTATTAAAAGAACTACAAACAACATCAAATCCATTAACATGTTATGCTCATTGTGCAACCAATAGGTTACATGGTTGCTCCCTTTGCAAAGGTCAGGTTCATTTACTTGATACTCATTTCATTTCATTTCTTATTCTTGATTAAACCTTTCAAAGTGAATTTATTGTACTTAATTTGTATATCCACAACTTGTCAAAAAACTTTTTAAGGTACTTTTTCGTAGTGAACATTATATTGTATGTCCAACTTCAATGAAAATTAAGGTTAAGTTTATTAGCACTAACCTCAATCTTATTGGCAAATATTTCAATTTGTTAGCACTTATGTTGAAATAATCGGTATCATGTCCTTCATGCTTTATGAGCTTACACATGCAATTATTGACAAGGTTAGTGCTTTTATAAGTTGTTCAGGGTTTTATCACCATATCAAATAAACGAGCTTTTATACTAAGGATTTATATTTTGTTATTTGTGCTTATTTTTTTATGATTCTTGTTACTGGGAAACTTAATGTACCACTTTTGAAACTGCTTCTCACTAGTAAAGGATTATTTTTCATGTATTTATATTAAAAATATACATATTTATACCAAGAACATTTAATTTTCTTTTGGTAAAGGATTTTTTTTGACGTTATTGGTTTAAAATTTTATATATTTTTTTATTATAATTGATAAAAGATAGATTGTTATTTGTAAAAACAAACAAGTAAATGATATGTAAATAAGTTTTTTTTTTTGTCATTTTTAGGTATGTAACTAGAATTTAGTGAATTTAAAAAAACAATTTATATATTTGTTATGTTGTGGTGCTGTAAAAGCTAATGTGTTTAATTCACAAATGAATCATGCATTTTTTTAGTGTTCTTGCATTTATCAAAAAAAAAATTCTTGTAGATTTGGAAGAATTTATGCAAAATATTAAAGAGGTGAAGAGTAATAAATTGAAGAAAATATGGAAATCTTGACACGAAGACATGAAAACGGTATAAAATTTTGTAGCATTTTTTGTTTTTTATATTTTATTTTGTATGGAAAAAAAATACTTGTACTTTGTGTTTACACATGTAAATCACACATGTGATTTACATGTAAATCACATGTGATTTACATGTAAATCACATGTGCTTCACATGTATATCACATGTAAATCGCATGTGATTCACATGTGAATCACATTTGATTCACATATTAATCACATTTGATTAACATGTAAATCACAAGTGATTCACATGTAAATCACATATGATTCACATATTAATCACATGTGATTCACATGTAAATCACATGTGATTCACATGAAAATCACATGCAATTCACATTTAATCACATATGGTTCACATATGAATCCGATGTGATTCACATATTATTCATATTTGATTCACATGTAAATCACATATGAATCACATGTGATTCATATAAAAATCAAATGTAATTCACATATGATGTCATATGTAAATGTGATTCATATGTGAATCGCATGTGATTCATATGTGAATCACATGTGATTCATATGTGAATCGTCTGTGATTCATAAGTTAATCACTTATGTATTTTTGTTAGTGTTTTTGCATCAATCAATTTCTTTTTTTTTAATTTTCTTGTAGATTTGGAAGAAATGGTGGTGAATATTGAAGATGTGAAAATTGATAAATTGAAGAAAATATGGAAATATTGACACGAAGACATGAAAACGTTTTGAAATTTTGTTGCATTTTTTTTGTTTTTTGTATTTTAATTTGTATCGAATAAAATACTTATTCTATTTTGTTTATAGATTAGTAAATAAAGTGAGTTTTCATATGATTAGTTTTCATATGATTTCATTACAAATATTATAGTATATGGCATATGCATATATGCATTTGTAAAAATATGCATATATGTATCTAAAATGTTGATTTTTTTTGTTAAAAAATTATCGTATTTTTTAAATATTCCAGTTTTTTTTTTAATTTTATTGATTTTTATATGCTTTTAAAAAAATTGCAAGATTTTTTAATATTTTTTTCATTTTTTTTTTCAAAAATTCATGTTTTCTATAAAAAGTTAAAAAATCAGCACTTTTTAAAAAAAATTCGAAAAATACTATTTTTTTAAAAAAAATCCAAAACTTTGATTTATTATGTAAATTTTTAGACATTTCTATTAATATTGCCAATAACACAAAAAATTAAACATTAAATGAGATTGGTAAGATGACGATCATGTCCTTAATGTATTAATTTTGATATAACGCTCCACTTTTAGTTCTCGGGTTTTCGGGAAACCATGAGTTCTCAAACGATCTCACCCCTATATATATATATATATATATATATATATATATATATATATATATATATATATATATATATATATATATATATATATATATATATATATATATATATATATATATATATATATATATATATCCCTTTTATTCGTTTGTTCGTGTTTTCTTCTGAAAACCCAAACCACCGCCTCTCTCAATGTGAACATTAAAATTGACCCTCTCAATCTAGGGTCTGTCAACGACGGCCGACGACGGGGGTGGAGGTGAGGTCTCATCTTCATCGTTTTTTCTTGAAACTGAAGTCACAATCTAAAAAGTGGAGTCCACTCCTCTCTCGTCCCATTGAAATAAATACCAATGTCAGAGTCGCAGCTGATGCCAAACCAAGGGCAATGGCTGGATGAGATGTTTAATGAGGAAAGAAAACCTTGTGGGTCATCTATAATGGAGGTTTTTAGGAACAACAAAGCTCCAAATTCCAGCAAGTGGCTTGGTTTAATGGCGGATGAAGTGACTAATAGCGGTAACAAGAGGGAAGATAAAAGTCCCCCATTTTGGCTTCTCGATCAAACACACTCACTGTGTGTTCCTATTGTAGATTTGGGTATGATGCAGTGCTTGTAAATGGTTGGATCGATTTCTGCAAATAAAGTGAATTTGACACTACGTTTAGTGGGTGGGTGGTGTTTGGTTGTAACAGTTTTCTTCTTGTTCACTTGTTCTTGTTTTGATTTTTCTGATTCAAGTTTAGTACTTGTTCTTGTTTTGATTTGTCATGTTCATCAAGTGATGCAAATGTGATCGATCAACAAATCTGTTTTAAAAAGAATATGCAATCTCTTCATCAAATGATATGTTTTTGAACTCAACAAATCAAAAAGGACATAATTTAGGTATGTGGAATGTTGGTGAACCCAATTCAAGTTCTGTTTCTGCCCGAAACCAAATTGAATCCATACCAGATCGTGGGTGGTCTTATATGATGAAATCTTACCCTGTATCACCATCAAGTTTTGCTTTGTTATGTCGAGATGGATCATCCTACCATTTTAATGACAAAGAAAAAAAATGTATTGCTTCCAAGGTACAAATTTGAGTGTGTGTGTGTTTCTGACGAAGAAGATGATCGATTAGGTGAAGAGAGAAAGAGACTCTTTATATTAAATAATTATATTTTAATTTTTTCTATTTTTTTCAAATAAGGCAAAACTTCATGGTAGTGAAATGACGAAAATGTTCTTCAATCAACGGAGAAAAAATGACAAAATGAACAATAATGACCAAACATCAAAAGTTTTGAAATGATATTGAAACTTAAAAACTAAAATTGAGATTTCAAGATACCACACGACAATTTTTGAATATTTTATTTAGACAAAATTGCAAAAATGGTCCCTGTGGTATGCAAAATTTTGGGGTTTTAGTCCAAACCCCGAGTTTTTTGGATTCATGGTCTTTTTGGAGTGGTTTGTATGTGAAAATAGTCCCTCCGAAAATTGAAATGACTATAATACCCTTGGGGTATTTATTTTTCATTTTTCTTTCATTTTTTTAAATTTAATATTTATTTATTTATTTTAACAATTAAAAAATAATAGAGGACTCACATCTCTCTCTCTCTCTCTCTCTCTCCCTCCCTCTCTGCTGGGTCAAAAATATGGTTTATACTTTACTTTTCTAGGAAAATGTATTTTTATGTATGGGACTGTAAACAGCTTGGTGTTTACGGTTGTATATGTGTTTACAGTTGTGTTTACGGCCGTGAACAGGTTTACGGCCGTAAACTCGTTCACGGCCCATGCCCACCTATATATTGTATTAGTGGTGAGAAGTGCATGTGAGAGGAGTGTACGACCAAGAGAGAGAAGAGAGGAGCTTAAGTGTGTGTTAGTGTGTGAATCTTGTGTAAGGAATTTCATTCCAATCTTGAATACATCAAAGATTCATATTATACTTCTTCTCATTCTCTTCTATTTTGATCTGGCATCATCCGTTTGATTGAGATTCCGCACCATCAAACGGATCTGATTGATACACAAGCAAATTTGGGACTTACAATTGATATCAGAGCTTGGCTGTATCAATCAATTTTGTCAGATCTGGAGCGTATTTGTTCTTATTTTTGAAGGATTTCTGCATTTTTGGATAGATCTTGGGAAAATAAGGGGGGTTTGTTCTTTGCATTTTTGATAAAAACGAGTTTTGGATCGAGTTTTGGAGCAAAAAGGGGCAAAAATCGCTGTTTTTTTTTCGTATCTGAAGCTGGTTTACGGCCTCTGAAAAGGTTCTGGGCCTTTGAAGGGTGTACGGCCTTAGACCCGTGTACAGCCATAATCAGTTTACAGCCTGAAGTTCACGGCCCATAGTCTTTGATCATCAGCAGTGTACACTTAAAAAGGGAAAGGAAAAGTTGGGGGTGCCAGGGATCGAACCCGGGTCTCTTGCCCATTGCTTCGCCGCCTTACCACTTGATCTAGCAAGGAACACGTTACAAGCCTTCGAAATTTAAATCATATAGTCTTCGCAGTAGCAAGGAACACGTTACAAGCCTTCGAAATTTAAATCATATAGTCTTCGAAGTAGCTTGTTTACTTAAAAAAGGAGGAAACGTTTTGGGGGTTCCCAGGGATCGAAGTCGGGTCCCCTATGTCATCAAACTACACCTCTTCCATTTGATCTAGAATGGAACTCGTTAATCAGCTTCACCTTTTAAAATCTTAAGGCTTTGTTGTTTCTTCCCAATTTCGCAATTTTGTCACTTTCAGCCTAAAAAATCAATTTCCTTTTATTTAAAATTTCATTTTCAACCAAAATTTTTAGCTTTTAATTTTGACTTTTGACCTCAAATTTTGACTTTGACTTTCAAGTTTGACCTTTGACTTTAAAATTTGACTTTTTCGTTTAACTTTTAAATTTTAAAATTTAATTTTTCAGTTTGACTTTTAAGTTTGACTTTTTAAATTTGAATTTTAAGGTTGACTTTTGAGGTTTCAAGTCAAAGGGCATTTTTGGTAAACAATGAGTTCTTCAAATACCAAAGTCAATGAAAATTCTTGTTCTCAAACATGCATTGATAATGTTAAAAATTTACTTGAGCATATCGAATTATTACGTAGAGAGAACGAGGACCTAAAATACGAAGGATATCAACTCAGGAAATGACAGAAACCTCTAAAAGCACAACCAAAGTTGTAGAACTCGTTACTCGGTACCTGCTCGGCCGACTACCGAGTAGCGAGTACTCGGGAGTACTTGGGGAGTACTCGGATTTGGTCATTTATGTAGAAATATTTTTAGGGAAATTATATATGTCAAAATCATAAGTTGTTTGAAATATATAACAAAATTAGATACATGTGAATACATAAAAACTGAAAAACACATAATGGTCTCACTTCGTGAATAATTACTGAAAATTTAAGATATATATTTAGTAATAATCACATGTGTGTGTGTTAAATAATAAATCATTAAGTATATTATAATATTAATTATTGAGTTGACCGAGTTTTACAACACTGCTCAGGTCAGTAAGCGGTCGATCGGGGAGTACTCGGGATTCTGTAACTCGCCTCGGTAAGGGGCCGAGTAGCGAGTACTCGGAGGAGTAATCGGCCAACTCGGGGAGTTTTACAACACTGAGCACAACTAAAAGCCAAAACAAAAGATTTTAGGAAACTTCAGGAAGAGTATATCAATAAATGTGCAAATTATAGATTTGTGACAGAACAACTTGTTGAGTTAACTGTTGAACTTGACACATTGAAAAATAAGTTTGAAAATGCAGATTTTAATTTCAGAAAATTTGATGTGTCAATTGAAGTAGTTGCATCAATGATGGAAAATAGTTTGATATTTTAAAAATAACCAGCAAAAGCGTTTAGGGTATGATAAAGTGCCTCCTCCTTTTAATCACACCTATCAGTATAACCCTTTGACAAAAGAGGAAATGGATATAGAGGCACATCTCAAATATGGCAAACCTACTGTATTTGTGTCGGGATGTGGTCCTTAGGTTGAAAATACTAATGTTTCTACTTCTTATGCAGATCAACCACTAAGTCATTGCAAGCAAGCAGCTGAAGAGAGTGTGTCTGATAATAAGATTGTATCAAAGTCCGATGACTCAAATTTTTTCGATATATTTGATGATATCTTTGATAATTCTGCCGTGGTTGTGCCAGAAAGTGTTGAGCTGAACGATTCTAATGCTTCTACTTCTTGTGCATGTAAAGTAGTAGAGGATGAGGACAAGGAGAACAGAACTAATTCTAGTTCTGCAAATTCTGATGATTATCAAACAAATGACTCCTTGAACTCTGAATATGTTGCTTCTAACTCAGTTACTTCTGATCAACCTGCTGTTGAGATATATACAGGCCACCAAATCAAGTGAAACAGCTAGCCTGCTGCAAGTGTGCATATGGGAACAACCATGAACAAGGCAAGGATACGCCACCAGGGGCAGGAAGAAACAACTTCCCAGTGAAGAAAAAGACTTGCTTTCACTGTGGAACACATGGACACATTGCCAAAAATTGTCCAAATCGCGCATGCCGGTGATTGACCAGATCTAGACATGCAGGTGTGTGCTGATAAACGATATTGGATTGCTTGACAACTTTGATCCCATATATTTTTGTTTTTGTTAAATTTGTTCATAGTTTTCCTCTAAGCACAAATTTAGGGGGAGAATTAAAAAAATTCAAAAATCAAACAAAAATCAGAAAATAAAAAATCCAAAAATAGTGTTATTTCTATTTTATTTATTGTTAAGAAAAATCAAAAAAATCCAAAAATATTTTTGTTTCCGTTTTGTGTGCTAAATTTTCTTTTAAGTTTTGTTTTGTCTTGAAAAGTGAATTCAGATGTAGATGAGACTCATGAAGACTGTATCGAAATTTCTGAGCCAAAGCTTCATTCGTGATCATCGAAGAATTCTCATTCGAAGGAGCAAGAAATGAAGACTATTCTTTCAACATTCATTCCTTCAACCCCAGAAGCAAGGTGAAGCTGCACTTGAAGATTATGTGATGGATTGCATTGAAGCCTCCTCAATCAGTCTGCTGCTATCTTGAACCTGCTGAAGTGATCCAGAATATTCGTTCTCTCTGATATTCTCTCTGAAGATTCTCAAGCTGAAAGCGCTATCTTTCAAGAATCTTATCAAGAAGCCTCCTCACCCAATTTGCGTTCAGAGTCAAATTTTGAAGAAAAGCCCAACTGCTCAAGATAAAGTCATTCATTGAAGATCCATCAAGTTCATCTTGAAGTTGTGAAGAATTTGAAGATTAAAGATGAAGCCAAACTCCAAATGAAGATTGACAAGAAAAGTCAGCTACATTTTTAGGGGGAGTTTGTTGGGTCAGTTAGAAAAGAAAGCTATAAACCAAGGGGGAGATTGTTGGGTCAAAAATATGGTTTATACTTTACTTTTCTAGGAAAACGTATTTTTATGTCTAGGACCGTGAACAGCTTGGTGTTTACGACTGTATATGTGTTTACGGTTGTGTTTACGGTCGTGAACAGGTTTACGGCCGTAAACCCGTTCACGGCCCATGCTCACCTATATATTGTATTAGTGGTGGGGAGTGCATGTGAGAGGAGTGTACGGCCAAGAGAGAGAAGAGAGGAGCTTAAGTGTGTGTTAGTGTGTGAATCTTGTGTAAGGAAATTTCATTCCAATCTTGAATACATCAAAGATTCATATTATTATTCTTCTCCTTCTCTTCTATTTTGATCTAGCATCATCCGTTTGATTGGGATTCCGCACCATCAAACGGATCTGATTGATACACAAGCAGATCTAGGACTTACACTCTCCATTCCAAAAATAAAAAACCCACCATTCCATTTCATGTCTGAGTTCATGTTCGTGATTTCTAGGAAACCCATCATTCCAAAAATCAAAAACCAAAACCCAATTTCAAATAGATATACATTTGCTGAAATAATAACAAAAAAAAACAGAAATCAAATGTGTGTTCTTCAGGAAACCATTTTTCTGTTTGTTCTTCAACCCAGGAATCAAATATCCAAGTGTTCATCTCCGAGTTTATGTTCTTCATTTTTAAGAAATCCATCATTACAGAAATCAAAAATCAAAACCCAAATTCAAAAAAACCATTTCATAAATCGATCAAAAAACAAATCCAAGGCTGCAAACACACATCCATAGACACATACACACCCAAATGTTATCTTTCTTCTTCTCAGTCACAAACCCAAACACCTCATCGAGTGTGGCCTGTTCGAATTGAGAGCCAATCTTCTTCTCCAAAATCGATTTACAGTCTTCGATTTTGATTTCGGGGTCAAATGATAACAATCATAAGCTGAAGAATGGGGCTGATCGCCATAGCCACGAAGAGGGTTTTAAGAAAGATATGAGAGATTTGGAGGAAAGCTTATCGAACTTAAATCCTATGGCTGAAGAATTTGTGCCCTTTCACTCTTCAATAAAGTTTATAATATGGATTTACTACAACCATTATCTGTTGCTACTCATTTCGGTTATGCTGCTGTTAATGATTACTACTCCAAAATAGCCATACATCTATGGTGCAAGAAACCTTAAAGGCATCAAAACATTAAAAAGAGAAAAGAGAAACCTATGGTGAGAAGCTGTTGAATGAACATATGACCAAAACAGATGAAATACAGAGCGTTAATGGAGCCCTAATCACAACTAATAAATTTGCCGATAGGAAGCCAAATCTTTTTTCTCTCACTTAAAATCCACTGCCTCTGCCCATCGTTCTTCTTTGAATCGCGACTATGTATGTAAGGATTCTACTCTTCAGCTTCCAGAGTGTGTTTTGTGTTTTTAATTTTTGTGTGTGTTTATGGTTGGGGAAGAAGAAGCGGGGGTGGGGTGTGTTTGAGAGAGAGACAAAGAGAGAGAGATGTGGGCCCCAAATTAGTTAATTATTTTATTTTTCATTTAAATTAGATAGAAAAGACATAAAAAATATATGAGAAAGGTATAATAGTCTTTTCAGTTTACTGAGGGACCAAAAACACAAAGAAACTAGCTTAAAAGGATCACCAATCCAAAAAAGTTATGGTTTGAATTAAACCCCGTATTATAGAATAACAATTTTTTCAATTTTGTCTATAATTTATTGTTTTATCCATATGAAACCGGGCCGTTGTAATGGGCCGCGTGAGTAGGGGACTTAACGGTTAAATGAAAAGTAGGTCTGTTACGAGTACGTGCAAACCCTAAAATCTCCTTCAAATACCTGCAGTCGGCTCTTCGGCATTTTCATCTTCATCCTGCTCTTTATGATACGGTAAACCTCCAAATTGTATCTTACTAGATCTGTAATTGCATATTGTAGCTCATAATTTTACGATTGTTTCGAAAGCAAGTCAGCTTCTTGGTTGGATTTTACTTTTAACGATCCAGTCAGATAAATTTACTCAAACTTGCGATATCAAATCTCAACCAGTATCACTCGCCTGATTCTGATTACTGATGTTTCAGGCCCTTATATTACTGGTATATTCTCTATCGTTCTAATTATTTACTCAAGGTATAATTGTATATCTGTTCGTGATTTTTTTTTTTATTTCCTTGGTAAAGTTTGATGGCGAAAGGTATTGAGTTTTAAGAGCAAACGCACTCTGTCCCTAAACTCCTATAGGAAATGTTTTGAGGCAATTTCTTCGTTTGCTAGATTGAATTGTTTTTCAGTTTATATCGTCTGTATGACCTCAATGGTCAATCTGGACACATAGCTGGATTACAAAAATTAACCATGCTTTTTAATGAGCCTTCAGATTTGGCTCGTCATACTAGTTTCAAAATGTTGTTTTATCCGGATGATAATATCATTGAGTTCATCAATCGTTTTGTTAAGAATGACTGTTTACCGAAATACAATTAGTTTAGGTTTTTTATTAAGTATCAAAAATCTTATTAAGATAGGGATAAAGTTCAAGTTTAACTGTTAAAAACTATTTAACTTGTTTTGATGAGATTAGGTATTTATGCAATGTTAGTCTTGTGATCCCAATATAACTAGATTTATATGGTATAATAAAAAAAATATTAATTTTACTTTTATGTAATTTGTTCTATATATCATTATGTAATTTGTTACCATGCATCATATGAATGAAATGAAAAGGAAAAACATTAAAAGACAATAAAAAAACATATCAATCGGTTAACAAACAAGTAAATGAAATTAAGTTAAAAATAAAAAAAATGGAATCTATTCTTTAATTACTTTAAAAACAGTTAGCAATATTTTTAGTATTATTGAGGATTTGATAACTGATATTTTCACCAATTTCTAAGATAGAGATAAAACATGTTACAAATATGATCTTTATTAGTTTAATAGTATAATGGCCAACCTAATTTTAAATATTGATCACAATAATAAAAAACATAATCTAACTTTATAGAAATTTTATAAATTAACATATATATATATATATATATATATATATATATATATATATATATATATATATATATAAGGGAGAATTTCGTATATGCCCGGCCTAATATCTAAATATCATATTTGCCCTTCTTGATGTTTTAAAATATCGTATATACCCAAATTTATTTTTCCTCTCTCCAATTTCGTTTGAGTTTTTGACTGATTTATTTCGAAATGGTAATTGGAATTAGGGCATGATTTGGATTACATGTATCTTAAAAAGTTTCTAGAATTTGGAATGAATTGAGGACACAACCTGCATTAAATAGTTTATTTGGGTTGCTTTAGTGCCTAATTGTTCTTCCCCCTGGATGTTTGAGGTTTTGAGCTTTATGGTATTAAAAAATTGTCATCATTGGCATACTTGGTTGATGAAATTGAATGTATAAATATCTGGTGAAATGGAGAAGTCGTGCAAAAGCAAGTTGTAGGCATCATAAATACTATGGGGTTGTTCAAACTTCATATAGAGTTATATTTTCCTACATATGTTTCGCATGGCTTTGCTTTGTCCTTTTCTTATCTAATGATGACTATTCCAAGCGTTAATCATGTCAAACTTGTTGAAAAGGGTAAGTTATTCATGTCATAACTCATAAATGGACATGTTGAGGTAATAATTTTTTCCTTTTGTTTACTTTCACTAACATTTTTATTGAAAAAATAGTATTCTCACATGACCTCTGTGATTACAGGTATTGATGGTGTTGTCCAAATGCATTTAGTTATACATTCTCGTGCCATTGTTTAGTGATCACCTGGGAAGTAGTCTTTCGGGAAGACGCGTTTCTAGAAGTCGCCAATACTTCATCTCAAGAAATATATTGAAGACATTTTGTAGAAAAATATACTTAGTTTACATTGTTATTGTTGACCGGATTTGTTTGTAGTTGGTAGAAACATTTTGTTGACATTATCCATTTGTTATTGTGGATTAGATTTATAGAAAACATGTACTTTGGTTCTTTAGCAACATACTTTGTGGATTAAAGTTTTTTTTAGCATCGTACTTTCTAGACAGCTTTTTAAGCAACATACTTTCAAGAAAAACCTTTTTAGCATCATACTTTCTAAACAATTTTTTTTTATCAATATACTTCGTTTACATGACTTTTTCAACAACATACTTTTTAGATAAACCTTTTTCAGCAACATACTTTCTAGACAAGCTTTTTTTTTTTTTTTATCAATATACTTTGTTTAAAAGCCTTTTTTTAGCAACGGACTTTGTTTAACAACCTTTTTCAGCAACGGACTTTGTTTAACAACCTTTTTCAGCAACATACTTTCTGGACAAGCCTTTTTTTAGCAACTTACTTTGTTTAAAAGTTGTTTTTTGCAACATACTTTCTAGAAAAAACCTTTCTTAGCAACATGCTTTATAGAAAAACCTTTTTAGCAACATCTTACAACATGTAATCCATTGATTGAACCTTAACTAAGAACATTTGTAACTAAAAATTAAAAAAAAAAATCAAAAGGACAAACTATTATCATCATTTTTTCCCCTCAAAACAGTATTTAACATGATAAATTTTAGGAAATGTGATCGATAAAAAACAAAAGTTACCAGGTTCCAAAACAGGAACATGATTGCTACTAAACAAATATATTATACCAAGAAACATATTATTTGCCCCCCATACGCATGCTATATTATTCACTTACTAACTAACCAATAATCATTTGAATTGGCGACTGTTTCATAATTCGGACATTGGAACCACAAAAGACATTATATTTTTGGATAATTTGCAACAAATAACAACCTTTGATCTATAAACCAAGAAACAACAACCAAAACACTAATACAAAAGATTTTTTTTTATTCTTATTGCTAATGTAACTTCAATAAACGTATATGGCCACGTATATGGCCACAGTAGAAAGAATTTACATATTGCATTGAAGTGGGGCCTTCATTAACATGACTACAAGCTTTCTAGACAATTGTAGTTGAAGATTACCATTGTATATACATTATCTTGAAACATCTAGATAGAAGGGGTTTATAATCAATCACATTAGATAAGTATCAACACATTCACGTGTTAGTTTCAGCGCATTCACCATACATAAATCGATCAGCAACAGAAACCAAATTGGAGAAAAGGAAATAGGAATAGGGGAAGTAGTCGATTACCTGATGCGTGATCGTGTGATTGCAGGAATGAAGCCGCGACAACAGGGGAACAACAGGAGGCTAGGATCGTAAGTCGATATGAGGCTGCCAAATAAATCAACGTCAGGTTTTGTGGGATTGAGATGTATTGCCATTTATAAGTAAGGGCATTATTGTCATTTTAATATGTTCTTTCAATTATAATGATTTAAGAATATAAAAAAGAATTATAAATCAATAAAAATAAACAAAAAAATAAATTTGGGTATATACGATATTTTAAAACATTAATGAGGACAAATATGATATTTAGATGTTAGACTGGACAAATATGATATTTCGAGGTTTAACAAGGACATATACGAAATTCTCCCTATATATATATATATATATATATATATATATATATATATATATATATATATATATATATATATATTCTCACTTCCTTCTTCGGCTTTCTCATCTTTGACATAAGATATACAATTTTGAAGACCATCAATTTCTTTATATATCACAAGCATCCTATGTATCTTAAAAAAAAATCAAATTTAATACATATAAAGTATAACTTTTACATAACTTTCCAAAATATGAAATAATAATTACCATTGTAGATTGTATCAAATCAATACATGGTCCTCATAGTACTTGGTCTGAGAGCTCTCATTCATACTCGGGCTTTAGACAACCATTCATATTCATCTTTGACTACATAATGATCTTCTATCATTTGTTAGAATCACCATATTGTTCTCAATGGTGGGAGCAATCTTATATCCCTTATCAATATGTTTTTTGTCACCGTAGTATTTAGTTACAGGAAAAACGACACACGTAGTTCTAGTTCGGTGACATATTGAAGTTGTTAACCTTAATAGTAAAAATGACCTTATGACCACATAAGTTTTCGAAAAGAAATTTTTTTACGCAATTAGGATCACTTACACCCAAAGAAAAATGAAAAACATTTTAACATTTTAATATACATACAAACAAACACCCCCCCCCCCCCCCCACACACACACACACATACACGCATATATATATATATATATATATATATATATATATATATATATATATATATATATATATATATATATATATATATATAGAGAGAGAGAGAGAGAGAGAGACCTCTAACAAACTTTTATTAACCAACTCATCAGCAGTAAAACCAATAAGAGGAGTAGCACTTATTTTTGGAAGTTAACCTAACTGTAAATTCAAGTACAATCGCATTAGACGGTTAACTACAACAAATAACAATGCACTTCCATTGCTAATTCTTGTAATAAGCCTAAATATGGCTAAATGCATTAAAAAGCAATGTACTTCCATTTTTGTACTAAAATAACATATTTCTCACATTTGTGTAAGTTTCTTTTATAGAATCTCCCTATCCTAATAAAAGAATAGTTTTAATCTTCATTTGACATGTGTCACTCTAATACAACTATTCATTAATATTATGCCACATGTCAAAGAGATATATTAGGGAACACTTCAAAATTCAAATTTACTTTTTCCAATTATATGTTAAATTTGAAGTTATAATAACTTTAAAATTTTGGTATATCTGTTAATTAATGATTTATTAAAAATAATTGATAAATAATTTTTGAATTTTTACTATGAAAATTTAATTTATTTTGTAACTGTGATTCCCACGGGTCATAAACTAGTTTATTAATATTCAAGTTACATTTTTTTAAATATCTGGACTCTTGAAAACCAAATTGCAAAAACCAATCTAATCGAATAATAATTTGGTTGTATTGGATTAGATTTGAATTTAGTTTTAACTATTCAAATCGATATTTTGAAACTGAAATCAATTTAAATTTACTTGATCGTTCGGATCGAACCGTCCATCCAAACGATCATCCATACTTTTATTTCAAAAGTTTGTTTCGATATAAAAATAAAACTATGAATTTGTTTTGCTTTAAAAAAATGAAATGACATTGTTTATTTATTTATTTGAGTTACGATCATACCTAAGTGTATGTTTGTTTCAAAATACTAGCACACTGATATTTCCGGTTAAAAATAAAATCAAGATAAATAAAATTAACATTACCTCCCTTCCATAATGAACTTTTAACAATCTATTTTTCAATTTTAATAAGCATTAACAAAACATTATTTATACGTATTTTTATTATAAATAAATAAATTTTATTAACGTAATTTTGTTTTAAATAGGCTTTTACTTTTAGGGCGTGTTCGGCACAGAGCTTTTGGAAGTGTTTGAGAAAACGCTATGCTTTGAACAGAAAGTCTCGTTCGGCACTACAAGCTTCTAGCGTTTAGTTTAAACAAAACGTTCTAAATCCAAATGCTACATGTAGCGTTTAACAAAACGCTACAAGCTACCCGCTAATTTTGCCGAACACGCCCTTAATATAAAAACAACAAAATATTTTTATTTTAACACAAAATAACAACCATTATTATTAATTTATATATTTCAGTAGCTTTTGCTGATGTCAATTTTTTTTTTGGTTGACATATGCTAACGAGCAAGGTCTAAAACATAAATAACACCACATATAGGTGTTTACGGCCTAGAGTTAACTCCAAATGGAGTTTACGTCCAAAGATACACTCCAAAAGAGTGTTCACGGTCCAAAAAACAAAGCAAGGAAGGAGTTCACGGCCATGGAAGCTTCCAAAAATGTGTTTACGGACAAAGTGAAAAGGAAACATGTGTTCACAACCAAACAAATCCGTAAACACCCTCTTATTGGGCCAAAAATCCAATAATAGTTCATTAATGAACCGTAAACCCAAGCCAAGGCCCAATTCCAATCCGTAAACACCCCTTATATATGTGTTTACACCATGACTCAATTCATTTCACTCATTTTCATCCGTAAACACTCCAAAGACTCTCTCAATCTTCATCCGTGAACAGTCCCAAATCCTTTCAATCTTCAAGTGTTTACATCCCAGGATCTTCAAATCTTCAACCAATTTACCAAGAACACTCATGTCCACCTTCAAATCTTCATATCATCTTCAAATATTCATATGGTCCGTAAACCCATTTTCAACCGTAAACTCCAATTCCAACATTTCCCATTTAATTTACAAATCAACTGTAAGTCTTCCCTATAATTAAATTTATTATTTAACCTTTATTTAAATTAATATTCTTATTAATTTAACTGCGACGCCAAATATAATTATTTTAGGGTAACGTTATTAGCGCATACGCTTACCCGGGGATCGTCTCTACCACTCGCTACTTCCAAGTTAACGCACATTTAAGGTGAGTTCATACCCCTACGTTTTCAATATTTTTCCATGTTTTTAGGGGGGGAATACAAGTACAACACAATTAAATTTTTGTAAGCATTCAAACGATTTCAAACGTTTTCAACGATTTCAATGGTGACAAACAATTTCAAATGACTATAAACTATTTCAAACAGTTGCAACCATCGTTCTTACAATAACATACTTTTATATATAAATATTGTTATTTATATAAACACGAGTACAATCCTTTAATCCTTTGTAATATGCTGAGCAAAGGAAAACTTTTTAGAATAATCACATTTCCAATGGATCATTTTTATAAACTATAATAGGTATAGTTTATGGAACAATTACAATATCAATGCACGGACATAGATACAATGCGAATAAACATATAAACTATAATAGGTATAGTTTATGGAACAATTACATTATCAATGCACGAAACATAGATACAATGCAAATAAACATATAAACTATAATATGTATAGTTTATAGATCTTACAAACAGTCATTTAAATTCAAAGGATTCATTTTATTCTACACTTAATCGTCAGTATAGCATTTTGTGAGTGAGCATCTTCGCGTACCTACCTAAGTACTAACAAAAGTCCTGAGATTATAACCAGAGTCTCCTGGAGGGAGAGCATGAGTTTGTATATAGATCTATACGGGACTGACAATCCCGCACCGCAACTATTAGCTATAGTTAGGCCGGTAGGCTTGGGTGACAAAGTCATTTCGATTCCGACGCCTGAACACCGTTGTTCAAGTATGGTTATAACAACTCATAAATTTGGTACTAAATAATACGATTAATGTATGAATGGTAAACAACTTCACTTAGTTTTATTTTAAATAAAACTACAACAATGTATAAAACTACAACAAGGTATCTTTACAAATAGCTGGTGTTACCAGGAAATTTCAATTTACAGAGTCTTTATCCATATACATATGCATCATACTATTTTGAAATACAAAAAAACATCTTTACAAAAAATATAGGGTTTCATACTGAACAATACTATACATTACTGGTGGTAGCCAGGGTTTTTATACAAAACAATACTATACATTACTGGTGGTAGCCTAAATTTTCGTACAGAACAATACTATACATTACTGGTGGTAACCAGGGTTTTCATATAGAACAATACTATACATTACTGGTGGTAGCCAGGGTTTTCATACAGATTACATACAAAGGTTTTCATACAATATATTTCTTTACATAACTATTGGTCGTATCCAGGGTGTTTTAAGACGTAAAGTTAGCAACTTTACTCCCATGCATGACTTAATGGGACCCAAAACTTAAAGAGAACCATAATAAGGATCCTAACACATGCATGGACCAATATAACTCATAAAGATTGCATTTTTATGGACAAGAGACCTCAAAGGTGCTAAGATCTAACATCTATGGCTTCTGGAGTAGACCATACTCTCAAATATGGCTTAAAGGACCCAAAAATGCACAAATAACACCTTAAATTGGATCTAGCATAAGGAACCATCAAGTTGAGAGCTTTATACCTCAATTAGCTTGCAAAGATGATGATGATTCTGGATCTACAAGCTCAACCCACTCCAAAGCAATCTCTAAGTGTTATTCTTCCTTCAATTTACCAAAAACACCACCAAAACTCACTTCCAAGCTCAAATCTCACAAATGGCAATTAGGGTTTCGATCTTAGGGTATAAAGAGATGAAGGTTGTTCATAAGGAGGTCCAAGGGTGTCTTAAGTTGTTTAAATAGGGAACAAACTAGGGGTGAGCATGATGCGGTTCGGTGCGGTTTTTGGACAAAACCGAACCGCAAACAGCAACTTGTGGTTATTTATATTGAAAACACGAGACTTGTGGTTTTTATTTGGTGTGGTTTTGCGGTTATTTCGGTTCGGTTTCGATTTTTAACCGAAAAGCGAGTTGGTTCGGTTTTGCGGTTAAAATAATATGATTTTTCATGTCCAAATCGGATTTTTGTTGAATTTCATTTAAAATAGTGCAGAATTTTATTGCCTTTTAATTATTTCGAGACTTTTGTTGCAACTTATCACCATATTTGTCCATTTTATTTTTGTTAGAGGCTTCAAAAAATCACATTGTCCCGAAAGGGATGCCACAAAGTATGATAAGCCTCAACATGGTTTCTTTTATATAGGCATAACACAAATATATCTCTTAGTACATCACGATATGGGATAACTTCTTGAATCTCATATGTATATTTTTATCACTATAAAAACAATGAAGCAAAATCCCATATGCATGAACTAAACAGAAAACAACAACAATACATGATTAATACTTATCTAAAATTTTAAAGGAACAATAAATAAATAGTTGATTAATACTTATGTAGAAATTTAAAGTAGTAATAACACAACTTTGTAATATATATATATATATATATATATATATATATATATATATGTGTGTGTGTGTGTGTGTGTGTGTGTGTGTGTGCGATTTGATTTTTTGCGGTTTTTGTAAAACTAAAAACCGCACCGCATCGAAAATTTACGGTTTTTGCAAAATTTAAAACCGCACCATCGGTTTTCATTTCGGTTTCGGTTAATACGGTTTTCTAGGTTTTTTTGGTTTGCGGTTCGGTTTTTGCTCACCCCTAGCACAAACCCTAAAAATTAGGGTTTGCCCCTACATTACGTACGCCCTGCGTACGCCCAACGTACATGGGTGCTTCCGCGATCCAACTTTCGAATCAGTAGGCTCAGCGTACTCATAGAGTACGCCCCGCATACTCGGCTAGGGACTAAAATGAAAGAATTTCGCAAAAAGGGTTAAAAAGGAACATACCACTAAACTCGAATGTTACAAATATACCCTTAATTAGTTATAAAAAACATATTATTCTAAATGTTATTTTATATATTTCATCTAACTTATCAACTAGTTTTACCAAACATCATTTTTTGTCAGCTATCATATAAGTTAGCAGCTAGTGGCGGATGCAAAACGTTTTAGTAGTAGTGACACTTATAAAATAGTAGTGACACTAATTTTTAAAGACGTTGCACCTTAATAGAAAAAAAATTACATTTGCGGGCTGCAACGGAGTAGTGGCCCAGGACCCCCCTAGAATCACTTAGGTCCGCCACTGCTAACAGCTAGCTTTTTAGCTACCAACTAGTTTTTTCGGCTATTAACTAGTTTTTTCAGCTTTCAACTAGCTTTTCAGTTAGTATGCCAAACATAGTTTTAAAGCCATAACTTATATAATTCTCCTTTTTTAATAGCACGTTGTTAAGTTCTAATGATATCTTGCCGTTTATCGAAAGATGGATAAATTTTACTACGAGACTCGATATATTAAGTAATTGTTTGTGTTTGTAATGAATTCACTTAAGATACATGTTCTCTTTCAAAAATATAAGAGATACAATCTGAACATGCATGCAACAACCTCAACTCCCCAATAGTGCATCTTTTGTAAATGGTCTAAAATCGACTTGAAGATGCTTGGTGAACATTGTGCTCACCATAAATGATGCGACATAAGTTGAAAGCTCCTGCTGCTACCTACAAACTTTTAGTTTAGGAGATCAAAAGTTGTCACTAGATTTGGGGAATAGCCCTTTTTCTTATGTCATATAAAATACACAAAATGGTATCAAACTACATGATCATAAACTATTAGAAAATGCAGACACTTGTCATTGACATAAATTTCGTCAATAGAGTAATAACATGGTTATCATCAAATGTTTTTCTAATAACCTTAATCAATAAACTTGATATCTCAACTTTGATATGGATATAGCCAAGTGACTAATCTTATTAGATGGTGGGATGTTGCCACCCCTTTAAAAAACCTAACTAGATGGTGACAAATAATGTCAACAATCAGTCATTGTAACAATTTATTACTAAATGTTTGCATGAATTAAGAACTGGTTTAGTGGTTAGTCATGTCTGCACAACATTTCTATACAAAAGATACCTTATATGTTAAATTTGAAGTTATAATAACTTTAAAATTTTGGTATATCTGTTAATTAATGATTTTTTAAAAATAATTGATAAATAATTTTTGAATTTTTACTATGAAAATTTAATTTATTTTGTAACTGTGATTCCCACGGGTCATAAACTAGTTTATTAATATTCAAGTTACATTTTTTTAAATATCTGGACTCTTGAAAACCAAATTGCAAAAACCAATCTAATCGAATAATAATTTGGTTGTATTGGATTAGATTTGAATTTAGTTTTAACTATTCAAATCGATATTTTGAAACTGAAATCAATTTAAATTTACTTGATCGTTCGGATCGAACCGTCCATCCAAACGATCATCCATACTTTTATTTCAAAAGTTTGTTTCGATATAAAAATAAAACTATGAATTTGTTTTGCTTTAAAAAAATGAAATGACATTGTTTATTTATTTATTTGAGTTACGATCATACCTAAGTGTATGTTTGTTTCAAAATACTAGCACACTGATATTTCCGGTTAAAAATAAAATCAAGATAAATAAAATTAACATTACCTCCCTTCCATAATGAACTTTTAACAATCTATTTTTCAATTTTAATAAGCATTAACAAAACATTATTTATACGTATTTTTATTATAAATAAATAAATTTTATTAACGTAATTTTGTTTTAAATAGGCTTTTACTTTTAGGGCGTGTTCGGCACAGAGCTTTTGGAAGTGTTTGAGAAAACGCTATGCTTTGAACAGAAAGTCTCGTTCGGCACTACAAGCTTCTAGCGTTTAGTTTAAACAAAACGTTCTAAATCCAAATGCTACATGTAGCGTTTAACAAAACGCTACAAGCTACCCGCTAATTTTGCCGAACACGCCCTTAATATAAAAACAACAAAATATTTTTATTTTAACACAAAATAACAACCATTATTATTAATTTATATATTTCAGTAGCTTTTGCTGATGTCAATTTTTTTTTTGGTTGACATATGCTAACGAGCAAGGTCTAAAACATAAATAACACCACATATAGGTGTTTACGGCCTAGAGTTAACTCCAAATGGAGTTTACGTCCAAAGATACACTCCAAAAGAGTGTTCACGGTCCAAAAAACAAAGCAAGGAAGGAGTTCACGGCCATGGAAGCTTCCAAAAATGTGTTTACGGACAAAGTGAAAAGGAAACATGTGTTCACAACCAAACAAATCCGTAAACACCCTCTTATTGGGCCAAAAATCCAATAATAGTTCATTAATGAACCGTAAACCCAAGCCAAGGCCCAATTCCAATCCGTAAACACCCCTTATATATGTGTTTACACCATGACTCAATTCATTTCACTCATTTTCATCCGTAAACACTCCAAAGACTCTCTCAATCTTCATCCGTGAACAGTCCCAAATCCTTTCAATCTTCAAGTGTTTACACCCCAGGATCTTCAAATCTTCAACCAATTTACCAAGAACACTCATGTCCACCTTCAAATCTTCATATCATCTTCAAATATTCATATGGTCCGTAAACCCATTTTCAACCGTAAACTCCAATTCCAACATTTCCCATTTAATTTACAAATCAACTGTAAGTCTTCCCTATAATTAAATTTATTATTTAACCTTTATTTAAATTAATATTCTTATTAATTTAACTGCGACGCCAAATATAATTATTTTAGGGTAACGTTATTAGCGCATACGCTTACCCGGGGATCGTCTCTACCACTCGCTACTTCCAAGTTAACGCACATTTAAGGTGAGTTCATACCCCTACGTTTTCAATATTTTTCCATGTTTTTAGGGGGGGAATACAAGTACAACACAATTAAATTTTTGTAAGCATTCAAACGATTTCAAACGTTTTCAACGATTTCAATGGTGACAAACAATTTCAAATGACTATAAACTATTTCAAACAGTTGCAACCATCGTTCTTACAATAACATACTTTTATATATAAATATTGTTATTTATATAAACACGAGTACAATCCTTTAATCCTTTGTAATATGCTGAGCAAAGGAAAACTTTTTAGAATAATCACATTTCCAATGGATCATTTTTATAAACTATAATAGGTATAGTTTATGGAACAATTACAATATCAATGCACGGACATAGATACAATGCGAATAAACATATAAACGATAATAGGTATAGTTTATGGAACAATTACATTATCAATGCACGAAACATAGATACAATGCAAATAAACATATAAACTATAATATGTATAGTTTATAGATCTTACAAACAGTCATTTAAATTCAAAGGATTCATTTTATTCTACACTTAATCGTCAGTATAGCATTTTGTGAGTGAGCATCTTCGCGTACCTACCTAAGTACTAACAAAAGTCCTGAGATTATAACCAGAGTCTCCTGGAGGGAGAGCATGAGTTTGTATATAGATCTATACGGGATTGACAATCCCGCACCGCAACTATTAGCTATAGTTAGGCCGGTAGGCTTGGGTGACAAAGTCATTTCGATTCCGACGCCTGAACACCGTTGTTCAAGTATGGTTATAACAACTCATAAATTTGGTACTAAATAATACGATTAATGTATGAATGGTAAACAACTTCACTTAGTTTTATTTTAAATAAAACTACAACAATGTATAAAACTACAACAAGGTATCTTTACAAATAGCTGGTGTTACCAGGAAATTTCAATTTACAGATTCTTTATCCATATACATATGCATCATACTATTTTGAAATACAAAAAAACATCTTTACAAAAAATATAGGGTTTCATACTGAACAATACTATACATTACTGGTGGTAGCCAGGGTTTTTATACAAAACAATACTATACATTACTGGTGGTAGCCTAAATTTTCGTACAGAACAATACTATACATTACTGGTGGTAACCAGGGTTTTCATATAGAACAATACTATACATTACTGGTGGTAGCCAGGGTTTTCATACAGATTACATACAAAGGTTTTCATACAATATATTTCTTTACATAACTATTGGTCGTATCCAGGGTGTTTTAAGACGTAAAGTTAGCAACTTTACTCCCATGCATGACTTAATGGGACCCAAAACTTAAAGAGAACCATAATAAGGATCCTAACACATGCATGGACCAATATAACTCATAAAGATTGCATTTTTATGGACAAGAGACCTCAAAGGTGCTAAGATCTAACATCTATGGCTTCTGGAGTAGACCATACTCTCAAATATGGCTTAAAGGACCCAAAAATGCACAAATAACACCTTAAATTGGATCTAGCATAAGGAACCATCAAGTTGAGAGCTTTATACCTCAATTAGCTTGCAAAGATGATGATGATTCTGGATCTACAAGCTCAACCCACTCCAAAGCAATCTCTAAGTGTTATTCTTCCTTCAATTTACCAAAAACACCACCAAAACTCACTTCCAAGCTCAAATCTCACAAATGGCAATTAGGGTTTCGATCTTAGGGTATAAAGAGATGAAGGTTGTTCATAAGGAGGTCCAAGGGTGTCTTAAGTTGTTTAAATAGGGAACAAACTAGGGGTGAGCATGATGCGGTTCGGTGCGGTTTTTGGACAAAACCGAACCGCAAACAGCAACTTGTGGTTATTTATATTGAAAACACGAGACTTGTGGTTTTTATTTGGTGTGGTTTTGCGGTTATTTCGGTTCGGTTTCGATTTTTAACCGAAAAGCGAGTTGGTTCGGTTTTGCGGTTAAAATAATATGATTTTTCATGTCCAAATCGGATTTTTGTTGAATTTCATTTAAAATAGTGCAGAATTTTATTGCCTTTTAATTATTTCGAGACTTTTGTTGCAACTTATCACCATATTTGTCCATTTTATTTTTGTTAGAGGCTTCAAAAAATCACATTGTCCCGAAAGGGATGCCACAAAGTATGATAAGCCTCAACATGGTTTCTTTTATATAGGCATAACACAAATATATCTCTTAGTACATCACGATATGGGATAACTTCTTGAATCTCATATGTATATTTTTATCACTATAAAAACAATGAAGCAAAATCCCATATGCATGAACTAAACAGAAAACAACAACAATACATGATTAATACTTATCTAAAATTTTAAAGGAACAATAAATAAATAGTTGATTAATACTTATGTAGAAATTTAAAGTAGTAATAACACAACTTTGTAATATATATATATATATATATATATATATATATATATATATATATATATGTGTGTGTGTGTGTGTGTGTGTGTGTGTGTGTGCGATTTGATTTTTTGCGGTTTTTGTAAAACTAAAAACCGCACCGCATCGAAAATTTACGGTTTTTGCAAAATTTAAAACCGCACCATCGGTTTTCATTTCGGTTTCGGTTAATACGGTTTTCTAGGTTTTTTTGGTTTGCGGTTCGGTTTTTGCTCACCCCTAGCACAAACCCTAAAAATTAGGGTTTGCCCCTACATTACGTACGCCCTGCGTACGCCCAACGTACATGGGTGCTTCCGCGATCCAACTTTCGAATCAGTAGGCTCAGCGTACTCATAGAGTACGCCCCGCATACTCGGCTAGGGACTAAAATGAAAGAATTTCGCAAAAAGGGTTATAAAAGGAACATACCACTAAACTCGAATGTTACAAATATACCCTTAATTAGTTATAAAAAACATATTATTCTAAATGTTATTTTATATATTTCATCTAACTTATCAACTAGTTTTACCAAACATCATTTTTTGTCAGCTATCATATAAGTTAGCAGCTAGTGGCGGATGCAAAACGTTTTAGTAGTAGTGACACTTATAAAATAGTAGTGACACTAATTTTTAAAGACGTTGCACCTTAATAGAAAAAAAATTACATTTGCGGGCTGCAACGGAGTAGTGGCCCAGGACCCCCCTAGAATCACTTAGGTCCGCCACTGCTAACAGCTAGCTTTTTAGCTACCAACTAGTTTTTTCGGCTATTAACTAGTTTTTTCAGCTTTCAACTAGCTTTTCAGTTAGTATGCCAAACATAGTTTTAAAGCCATAACTTATATAATTCTCCTTTTTTAATAGCACGTTGTTAAGTTCTAATGATATCTTGCCGTTTATCGAAAGATGGATAAATTTTACTACGAGACTCGATATATTAAGTAATTGTTTGTGTTTGTAATGAATTCACTTAAGATACATGTTCTCTTTCAAAAATATAAGAGATACAATCTGAACATGCATGCAACAACCTCAACTCCCCAATAGTGCATCTTTTGTAAATGGTCTAAAATCGACTTGAAGATGCTTGGTGAACATTGTGCTCACCATAAATGATGCGACATAAGTTGAAAGCTCCTGCTGCTACCTACAAACTTTTAGTTTAGGAGATCAAAAGTTGTCACTAGATTTGGGGAATAGCCCTTTTTCTTATGTCATATAAAATACACAAAATGGTATCAAACTACATGATCATAAACTATTAGAAAATGCAGACACTTGTCATTGACATAAATTTCGTCAATAGAGTAATAACATGGTTATCATCAAATGTTTTTCTAATAACCTTAATCAATAAACTTGATATCTCAACTTTGATATGGATATAGCCAAGTGACTAATCTTATTAGATGGTGGGATGTTGCCACCCCTTTAAAAAACCTAACTAGATGGTGACAAATAATGTCAACAATCAGTCATTGTAACAATTTATTACTAAATGTTTGCATGAATTAAGAACTGGTTTAGTGGTTAGTCATGTCTGCACAACATTTCTATACAAAAGATACCTTATAGTGGCCATCAAATTACGACCAACTAGAAATGAAATGATACTGTAGACCTCCATTTTCCCATGAAGTAGGTGAAGTACAGACATCATAAGGGCTAAAGTACAAGTGATCCCACTAATAATAAAAAGACCACCAAATCTATCAAGCTTCAAGGCCTGGGGCATTGTAGAATTTCGGGGCAGAACAGATAATCGGTTTTCAAACCATCTGTTTTCCACACTTTCTAGAGTTTTATCTAATCTTATTTTGGCAATTACTCTTGACACGTCTTCAACCAACGGTGAACCTTTTTGGAAGATCTGAATGAGATAAGGTAAGCATGTCAGTCTAGAGTCTAGACTATCATAGGTATATGACAATATTAATTAAACAAACTACATATGGGCTATGAGAAATGTAAATTTTTGACTTGGCAAATATATATGTTTAACTACTTGTTATATATCTAAAGCACTTTTTGTTATTGATGTTATTGCCAACGATTATTAATCAAAGTCAATGCTAACAATTGTTTTTGGAGTATTTCATACTAAGTGATCACTGTTACTTGATAGTGGTAAAAGAAGTTAAGTGTCTATTGTGGTAATATCCTGCAAAATTATTTTTGGTAACCCGTGCATAGGAAGAAAATAAATTTCATGGAAAATGATTACACGATCCTTCTGTATGGCCAGCCAAAACCAACAAACACTTGGTTTTCTATGGAAACTTTGCCTTCCATATCCAAAGATCTATTTTCATGGCTCAAACTCATTACATGAAAGAATAACCTTACTAGTCGATTCATGAATCAACCCATAAGATACATCTGTATGAAGGTAAATTAGTGCAAGTGATGAAGAGTAAGGGGTACTTACAAAGGCAAAACCTGAAGTGATTGGTTCAGAAGAGACCAAGGCATAGTCACCCGGGTACTTGCTAAGAAACATCTTGATGTATGGAATTTCATCAACAATGGCATCAGCATCACCATCTTTTGATAAAGCATGAGCATAATCCTCGTATGAGTAGTATGCCCTCTTCTGATGACCTTCAAAGTGCACGTTCCTGACTGTCACTCCTCCCATAAAAGAGCCTCCATGAAAACCCACAATTCCGCCCTTTGATGCTAATTCAAATTGCTCTACTGTCAACAGTGATGTCAACGTTGCTGTGTAGCTCGTGATCAAGATAAGCACAATGAGTAACCAGATAAACATTACAAATCTTGACAGATTGCTTGACAACTTCTCTCCTACAATACAAATGCAACATACCCACTCTTAGATTTTGATTAGATTCTAATTCAGAAGGTAGAATGATCAGAAAGAGGAACAACTTTGAGCAAAAAAGATGGTCAACAGGATGTGCCAGAAGATTGTTCCAAGTCGATGAGCCGGTGAACATTGGGTTTCTTGATTCATACATTCAATAGCCCAAACAACAAAGCCAGTTAAAATAAGCGAAGCCATAGCAGCTAGCCATAGACCAATATCCAGAGGCTTCAAGAAAAACCACAAGTCTTTTTTCTTGATTCTTACTAATGTTCCTACACCCAAATCCGTGTAAGTCGCTGTAAAGTCAACATACTCAGATCGGTTGGCCAAGATTGTTGAATCACCAACAACTGCATCAATTTCCTGTCGGGAAGCAAAGCCATAGGCTACAAAAATTGGATGTCTCTCTAAGTAAATCAATTGGTTAGTGCTAAATTTAAAGTAAAAAACAAATATACCTCAGCATAGACCTTCTGTACGAGATCATCATAAGTGGCATTCTCAAATGAAATGAATACGTAGGGCACTTCATATGGTAACAAATCAATGCAAGTCTTGAATACATCTACGGAGAACCCAACAGCAGTTGTAACATTTTTCTCAACATCAAAACCTACATCAATGAAGTTCTTAAAGTTTCTTATCTTCAGAACACCAATTTTTAACCTTTTATTCGGAGTTGTACTTAACATCCGACCTTTTGGAGCAGTTGTAGCTTCGGTACTTAAACTAGAATAGAGATGAATGTTGCTCCTGATTCCTTGTGAATGTGTCCAATATCCTACTCTCTTCTCACCATAATCGATAGCATTCATAATCTCATATCCATTGGATCTTACTTTTCCTTCACTAAGATCAAACTCACCACTTATACCCTTAAATCTTGTTTCCAAAACCTCATGTAAGAGCAAAAGTCCATTATGTGGGACTCCAACTTTCTCAACAGCCAAGGCAAGTGCCCAAATGGTGTCATATGCCCATATGGCAGAAACAGGAACTTCTTTTGTTACCAAGGTAGGGAACTTCCTGTAAAAGAAATTATGCCATCTTAATGTTAAGTTATACAGTCTGCTGGATGCGGGAACATAAGACCTAAAACCTAGCGCCCCTTGTAATGACTCAATAACTTCAAAGTTTGTTGATCGAAAGAGGTCAACTGTCTTTTCAGTCAAAATCCACCCATATTCTTCGCTAATCATTTGTAAACTTTTTGCTTTTAGGAAAAGTTTGGATGCTAGTGAAGGTGACATATGTACAATAATTACAGTTGTGTGAAAAGTCATGAACTTTTTCAACTCTTTAGTGATGTCATCAAGAGTGGCTGACGCTGAAATGGCACTTCTATAACTTATCTGGATGTTTTTATCTTGGAATGACTCAGCCAAATATAGTAAGATCTCGCTCCCATCATCAGTGTCTTCATGAACAAAGATAACATTCCTCCATTTATATGATTCCACAAGGGCAGCAATGCTTTTGGCCATAGTGGATTCTTCTTCTTTGATTTGGAACATGTAAGGGTATTCCTTTGAGGACGAACCAGCAAAAGAAAATATAGGAACTTTAGCTTTATTAGCAAACACAGATAATAGCTTCGACTGAAGATGCGTTTCTGGGCCTATGATGGCTTGCACCTTCACGTTTTTGAGAAGGTCATCTACTGCTCAAGCAAGCATAAAAGAAACAAATTTGAAGACAAATTACTTATCTGAATATAAACTGTTTCAAAATGAGAGTTGCAGGAAAGGGAAAATACATAAAAACACAAAACCCCTATATTATTTTCTCTCTTGTTCCAAAAAAAAAAAAAAAAAAAAAAAAACGATAAAAACCTGTTAATTAATCGAATTCATTTTAGTGATCTGGTAATTAAATGTGAAGTGGGCGATGCATATGAGTGGCCAATGACATCCCTCTGGCCTTATACAAATTTGATGTAAAATGAGTGGCTGATCTAGAAATAAAATCAGGTGGGTCCACATTAACAATTTTTTCAACACAATAATAAAACTATTAAATCCTAAAAAAATCTAATAGATACCAACAATTATAAAATTGTAAAATCCTAAAAGGATCTAATAAATACCAACAATTAAAGAGAGAATCGTTGTTCTAAAAGTTTTAATTGAATGGAAATAAGGTTTCAAAGCTTAATAGTGGTGAAACAGAGATTTGATTTTAGTAGATATTTTCGGGTATTATTAGTCGTGAGAATCAAGTGGGGCCATGCATACCACTAGCTTGGTTGCATGTAGATCTGCCTCTCGGTAAAACTCGATCACTAGCCATATCGTTATTCACGTAACATATCGAGTTTAACCTCTTGATGGATTATAATTAAGAGGTCAAATTTCCACATCACTTAAATGAAATAGATTAATCGGTTTTTTTTTACCGGAAATTTGGATAAGTCGATTGATAACAAATAAAGTGTCTCTTTCTGAACATGAAAATAATATGAGTTTTTTTTTTCAAATATATATAGTTGCATATATGGTAGGTTGAACTTTTTCTATATTTTGCCCTTAAAGAAAATAAACAAGTGAGCGTACCGGCTGACATAGATTTTACCAGATCTCCTTTGGAGTCCCTAGTGTGAACAACTATCCTTGTTTTGTAACTGTGATTAAGATCATAAAAATCAGATATGGCCATGGTAATGCACTTGTGAATGGACTTTCCTATCCATGACTCCATATCCAGAATGATTCCCATTCCTATTAACATATGATCTCCATTTATGTTGATGTTTTTGCTTTCTGATGGAATGGATTGTGCACATAGTTTATGGTTCAAACAGCAGAAGAGTATTAGAAGGGAAAGGCTGATCTTCTTCTGCTCAACCATCACCATCTTTGCAGATATGTGCTTCTTCCGAACTACTTGTACACAGCTATATTATATGCATATAACGTGCATGAACCATAAACTATACTAATAAAGTATTACAACTGACAATAGCATTGATCTTGCACTTGAATTCTTTATGAACGGATGATAATTAGTTGACAATGATCAGAACCTGAAAATGGAATCTTGAAGGAGTCAAGCCAATCTCTATGTCCCAGCAAATATTAGCCTTTTTTGGTTCAAATAAGTCCAAATGATAATTTCTAAAATCACATGGATAGGAAAAGAAAAAATTAATACCAAAAGTATAAAGCATAAGAAATCACCTATTTTTTTTACAAGGCTTAGTTATCCGTTGATATTGTCGTGATAATTTTTCTACAAGATAGGAAATTGGCCCAATATTAATTAGAAGTCAAGATATATACTCCATTTTTTTTATTTACCATCCTAATGCTTCATCAATGAATTTTCATTTCAGGTCAGAGACTTTCAAATTCGATCACATGTCATGAATTCAAATATACTCCATCGCGTCATTTAATCGTTACAGAAACTTCACATAATATTACAAAATTGTCATACGTCGACAAAGCATAAGAAACAACCGAGAAATTACATGATATGGATATCTTCATTGCTTGATGAATAATTTTTGGCAGTTGACTTGGAACCTAAGTTTGACTTGGTCTAAAAAAATAATTGACCCACTCCAATCATAATTCCATTTTCTCTTTTTTTATTTGGCTGGTCACAAACTTCAGTAGCTACTAGAAAACTAATCCGACTGTCGTATCCGTGTTTATTCCGTCCAAAAGGGCTCAATAGCGACAGAAAAGTTTTCCACTGACAGAAGAATAGCCAGATCAATGAGTTTTGACTAAAATGAAGTTATTGTTATTCAAAAAGTATAGTTTTAAAAATATTTATTTAGATTTTCTTTTTTATTTTTCAGTTTTTTTTATTTATTATAAATATCAGGTTTTTTTTTTCTTATTTCAGTTTTTAGTATCTTTTTTTATTCGAGTTTTAACTAATTTTTTAATATACATTTAATATAGATGCTTTGACGTTATTTATACAAATTATAAAAACCATTTTGAACATAAAATTTTAACCATCTTAAATTAAAACTACCATTACACACAACTAGAAAAAAGGTTTTTTCTTGACACACAATGTCTGTTATAAATGTCTATACAAGACAAACAAATGTCTGTCATTGAAAATAATGTCATAAAGGAAAATGACGGACATTTGGCCTGTCATAAAATCACTACAAAAAATAAGCCATTTAGTGGCATACAAAAAGTGTCATTAAAAACTCAAAAAAATGCCACTAAAGGCTTCTCGGCTAATCAGCGACACATATAATAAGTGCCACTAGAAACGCTCCCACTAAAACCCTTTAGTGGTACTTTTTGTTTTTGCCGCTGTAGTTTTTATGCTTTTAGTGACATTTCTTATTTGTCACAATAGAAGAAAAGTTTATTGTGACACATATTTTATGCCACTAAATGCTCATTTGATTCAAGAATTGATGTTACTTTTAGTGGCACTTTTTTATTTTCCATAATACAAAAAAATATTTTGTTGCACTTTTTTATGTGTCAAAAATCATGACAACCCCACTTTTTCTGAAAATGATGAAAGCATCCAATATAATTTAATTATTAAATTAATGTTTCTTATTAGAGCTTAAATTAGTACATATTGTCTTATACATACATATGGTGATACATCTTATGATTTACATGACAACAATAGAAGGCAACTCTGCCTCTACCTCCACCTTCACCTCCAGTTCCGCCTCAGCTCCACCTCCATTTCCGCCTTATTACACCATCTTCCTCCCTATCTATGCTCGTCTATACATAGAAATACAACCGTAAATCTTTTATAGTTACATTGGAGCAATTTTAAATTTTAAATTAATAAAAATAATATGTAACCTTTTAAGTTACCTGTAATGTTATGATAAATAATGAGCAATTTTAAATTTTAAATTATGCTAAGCTTGAACCTTGACATGTGAATAAATTAAAGCAAAACTAAAACCTTATTTGTAATCTTCTCAACTTCATCTATATACATAATGCCCTGTTGAAAATAGATAATATGACTACTACCAAATCAAATAGTTTATTAACTCGTATGGACATTCTTTATCCTTTTTTTAAAGGGATATGGAAAGGAAATATGATGATATTAATATCCATTACTAGTATCTAACCTTAATTTTAGCGAACTATATCATGGACTTGGATGTAGCAAGCATATTTAGTATCTAACAATCACAGAACCACATGTCTGATAAGCAACCTCAAATCAGTCTTCATCGCCATTTCACAACCCATACCTGTAATTCAAAAAAAAACATAAAAGAAGGGATGTGATTCGAATTAAAACAGAGGAAATGAATGCCACACCGGAAAAAAGGAACATTTAAACTCGATTTTTCAAGGAGAATGGTAGTGTAATTTCTTGTTAGGTACCTATGTAATAGAGGGATACTTGATTGAAACAACTAGCACATCATCTGCCCTCATCTTCAAGATCCTCTACGCCTTCATCTTGTTCAGCCCTAACCAACGTCACAACCTTAGTTCTCCTTTCAGCCAACATCGCACGATCATCTTAATCCATGCTATTGTTTGGTTGTGCAATCATCTTTAGATCGACGAAGGAGGGTGAGATATACACAATGCATCCCAGGCTTTGAATCGATCCAAAGAAAGGGTGGGGGTTCGTGATCTATGGTGGCTACAAGACGCATAGAGAGAATAGGTGTGACATGCAATTTTTAGATAGATAAACCCTAATAACGAACTGAAACAAGCCCTCATCTGGTTACGAATCTTTTATTTGATTCGAGTAAAACGTGATTTAAACTTTATAACTATATTTGAATCAAAACAACGAATTACAGGATTCTCCAAGCAGAATTCAACTGTTGATTTGAAATGTATTAAAAAGTAACATAATTAAAGATAAATCATATACCTAGTCGAATGGGGAGTTCTCGTGGGGTTGGAATTCGGAGGAAGAGCGAAGAACTGCTAATCCATGACCATGCTGATGCAACGGGAACGATGGTAACTGGTAGAGCAGGGGCGATGGTGGGAGTTGTTGTATCGATTGTACCGATTGTTCGGATGGTTTCTTGGGAGGGGGAAATTTAATTAGAAAACGAAAGGGGTAAAATTTTCTATTTGTAAAAAATTGATGTGTGTGTATCAGACTATCAGATTCGTATTTTAGGGTATTAAAAACAAAAAAGTACACATCCTAATTAAGAAGGTAAAAATATAAAACATAAGGATAACAAAGTGTAGATCATGGAAAATATGGACCAAAATTGTAATTTCTGTAAAGATTAGGGATCATTTTATAATTTGTTATTATTATTATAATAATTACGTTATATAATTTTTTTTTTCAGAAAATAGAACTTTTAGTGGTACATTAAAACATTATTCCACTAATAATTATGAATTTTAGTGACATAAAATGTTAAATGCCACTAAATCCTCTAATTTTAATAGTGGCTCATAGAATATGCCACTAAAAACATGATATAGTGGCACATCATATATGTGCCATTAAAATTGTATGCCACTAAATGACAGTTAGTTTGTAGTGAATTTACGTCAGACCTTTATCACCTATAATTAAGACATATATACACCACATGCGTTTTTGATATACATTTGTGACTGACTTTATATGTCGTAATTTGTCACACCCCCGAACCAGACGGCGGAAACGTCCGGGGGCTCGTGTGACTAACAATTGAATAATCATCACAATGAATATACATGAATCATAACACGATCATTGCCAACATTACATAATACAACTAACATTGTTCACATCAAGTACATCGTTAACATACATAAGTTCAAATTTTTAAAAGTACGACAAGTGATGTTACATAAAACAAAACCATACACACTTGCAATTCTTCTAGCTTAACGATTATCTGAGAATACAAATTATTTTGAAAACGGTCAACATATATTATGTTGGTGAGTTCATAAGTATGTTTGATTGAAAAGTTTTGTATAGTTCGTAAAGCACCAGAAAATCCGATATTTTTTGTAAAATGTTTGAAAATGTTGTGAAAATCAAGTATAAATGCATGTGTAAATTTCATAATTATAACTTATAAGAGTGAAGTTTAGATTCGTTGTATTGTGAATAAATGATAAATGTATATGAATAATTTCCCCCAGAAAATCCGATATTTTCTGTTTTGTAAGAATGTCTAGATTCTTGTATCGTTGAATAGTTTGTTTTGCATTGACACAATCGAAGAGTTTATCTTCGAAAGGTTAAACTTTTGGTATTGAATCCTTATATGAGCCGTTATAACCATGCATGATAATGACTAGGTCGCCCATCTTGGTATTTTTCCAAATGTCGGTCTTGCTAAGGATTTTGTCGACCTAGACTGGCCTAGTCTAGCTGTAGAAAACAGCTAAGGCGTGGGGGGTCACCCCGTATAGATCTATACACAAACTCTCGCTTTCCTACCAGGAAACTCTGATTATAACTACAAGCTATGATTGCACACTCAGTGGTGCCAACCGACAAGTGTCACTAGATTCTCAACCTCTTTTAGTACTATGTTTAATGTTTACGTATATGTGATATGTTTTTGTATTCGAAAGGTACATGAATAAGTTTACGAAGTTTAATGATTATGTAAAGGTATTGTTACGGCTTACTAACATATGAAATTTCCATTCCAAGCCCTATTAGTATGAAATTAGGCCACAAATGCCCAATCACATGTAAAAGGGTAATTTAGGCCCAATATGCATGTAAATGGGCCACAAAGCCCAATAAACATGTAATCCATAACTTAGGCCCAAATTAACATGTAAGTGGGTCGCAAAATCCAATAAACATGTAATGGAAAACATTGGGCTCAATACACACTTAATTGGGCCCTTAGGGCCCAATGGCCAAGAAATGTGAATATTAGGCCCAATAAATAGTTGTCGACATATTTCGTTTGTTTTGTTTTGTTTCGTTGTTTGTTTTAGCTCAAGGTTTACTAGATGGATGATAAGAAGCTTACTTTTGTAAAAATGACATTTTTGGCCAATAAACCTCCAATTTATAGTTAAGGCCCAAAGTTTTATAAAAATGACACTTTAGTTCATAATTTATGAAAATTTGTAATTTTGTCCCAAATGTTTGGAATTTCACGGATTTAGCCTAAAAAGTTATATTTTCACATTTAGCACCCTGTTTTGCAGAAAAGTACATTTTCAGCCCTTGTTTGTAAAAATTTACACTTTCGGCCCAATTTTGGAAAATTTTACATTTTTTATCCAATTTGAAAATAAATGTTATTTTCACCCCTAAATTTGCTTTATTTAAATTTATGACTCAAACTTTGACTAAATAACATTTTTAAACCCCAAACTTCATTTTTTTCGCAAATTGGGCCCAAAACCGTGAGGCCCAAAGGTTTTGGCCCATTAAGCTCAAATTTGCATTTTTGGCCCTTTTTAAAGTATGTTTGATATAAAAATACCTTTTTATACATGTAGGACCTGTTTGGCCCTTATAAAAACATAAATGTCACTTTTTGCCCTTATCTTTTGTTTTCTTGACAATTTTGTCCTTTAACAAGGTTTTTGTTGAAATCTTTTGTATTCCAAACTTGTAATTACTTTTAGCATGATAATATGATGTATATAATGTCATTGTTCATAGATCTTTGCTAAATAATAATTAGAATTACGAGATTTGTTAAGATCCAACACATTTTTACTAAACAAACTAAGTATTCACACAAACATGCATATAACACATAGATCTACATATTTTACTTGCATTCTCCCCCAAAATCATATGAAAACCGAAAACAAGGGGGTATGAACTCACCTTTTCTTGATGTTTCGGTTTTTGAAGAAGAAATGAAGACGATCCTAGCAAGCTTTCTTGAGTGGATTTCGAACTTAAGAAATTCTAGGATGCAAAATCACAAAATAGATGTTGATATGGAGTGATTTAGCTAAAGAATGAAGCAATTCAACTTGAGTGCACAAGATCTTACCAAGGATTGATGATATTAGTGAAGAACCTTCTTGGAACACACGCAAAAATCTCAAAAATCTTGATTGAAGGAGGAGTATACTTGAGATATTTGAGAGTGTTTTGAAAAGGTGTGTCTGTGTTGTGGCTCTCGGCCGAGAGTAGAAGAAGAGAGGGGAGAGAGAGAGAGAGGTGAGGTGACTAGCATGGATATATGGTGGTCCTTGCATGGATACATGATGCATAAAATGGAGGTGGCATCTATAAGTCAACCCCCCACCCCATTTCACTTCTTTTCCTTTTTTTTTGATTTATACATGGGCCGAGATTTTGGGCCAAGAAGAAAGGGTGGAGTAGTTTGGGCCCATTAACTTTGGTTAGGATATTTGGGTTCTAAACATAAAAATTTTCGGCCCATTGGGCCCTTGGAAGCATTCACGGCCCAAATAGAATAAAAGAATGGGCTTATGGCTCGCTAAGGTTAATTGGATTAGTTATGGCCCAATAAGGCCTATTAGGGTTAAAATGAATCATTCTAGGCCCAAATGGTCCAAAATGTTTTAGATTTATGAATTGGGTCCAATTAGGATCCAATTAGGGCTTCTAAGTCCAATAAAGTTAAATTCGGTGCGTATTGGTCCATTAGGCCCAATAAGGAACTCCTAGTCCAATATGGACTTAAACCATGGATCTTAGGGTTCAGACTCTTTGATGAACATGAATGGTGAATCTAAATGAGCATTGAGTGAGATTTACTTAGAGTATATGTTTCACAATAGTTGAATGGTTACACCGGAATAGAATTTCCTAGCTAAAATGCCAGTTGTGACATTATCCCCCCGTTAGAGGGAATTTCGTCCCGAAAGTCTTTTGAAAACTAGGATCGTGAAGGAAATAATAAGTGAGGGTACTTTTGCTTCATCTGGTCTTCACATTCCCACGTGAATTCCGGTCCACGTTTTGCGCTCCATCGAACCTTCACGATCGGGATGCGACTTTGCTTTGTACGCTTCACCTCCCTGTCCATAATCTCGACTGGTTCTTCGACGAACAAGAGATTATCGTTTATCTCTATCTCTTCCAAAGGAACGACAAGGGTTTCATCTGATAGACACTTTTTCAGATTCGAAACGTGGAACACTGGGTGCACGTTGCTGAGCTCGGCGGGTAGCTGCAATTTGTAAGCCACTGGACCAATTCGGGAAAGAATTTCGAACGGTCCAATGTACCGCGGGTTCAATTTTCCTCGTTTCCCAAAGCGAATCATTCCTTTCCAAGGAGAGACCTTTAACAACACACGATCCCCGACTTGAAATTCTAATGGCTTTCGCCGCTTGTCAGCATAGCTCTTTTGTCGGTCTCGCGATGCTTGAAGTCGAGCTTTGATTTGGACTATCTTCTCTGTTGTTTCACGAATGATTTCGGGTCCTGTAAGAGCATTGGCTGACGATTGCCCTTTTGCTAGTTGAGTGTCCCCCACTTCGGCCCAGCGTAGGGGCGATCTACATTTACGACCATAGAGAGCCTCGAAGGGAGTAACCTTGATGCTCGTATGGTAACTGTTGTTATAAGAGAATTCGATCAGAGGCAAGTGGGCATCCCACAATTTTCCGAAGTCAATCACGCAAGTTCGGAGCATATCCTCGAGTGTCTGGATGGTACGCTCACTCTAACCATCGGTCTGTGGGTGGTAGGAGGTGCTCATATCTAGTTGTGTTCCCATTGCCCTCTGAAGAGATTGCCAGAACCTTGAAGTGAATCTGCTATCTCGATCCGAGATAATCGATACTGGCACTCCATGGAGTTTCACGACCTCCTTAAGGTAGATTCGGGTCAGCTTTTCCATCTTGTAAGATTCTTTTATTGGCAGGAAATGAGCCGATTTTGTTAATCTATTGACGATTACCCAGATAGCATCCAATCCGTCTGCTGTCTTTGAAAATTTGGTCACGAAGTCCATGGTAATCCTTTCCCATTTCCACTCGGATATCAATGGTTGTTGCAATAGTCCCGAGGGCTTTTGGTATTCCACTTTCACCTTGGCGCAAGTAAGACACTTGCCCACGAAAGTAGCTATCTCTGCCTTCATATTAGGCCACCAATATTGCTGCTTGATATCCAAATACATTTTATCTGACCCCGGATGCATAGAATATTGCGTCTTGTGGGCTTCATGCATGACTTTCTCTCTGAATCCCCCAATTTTGGGAACCCAGATTCTTTTCATGAAGTAGTGGGTTCTATCATCTCTAGCTTCGAGCTCCTTCTCCATTCCTCGTAGTGACTCGCTAGCGACATTTTCCGTCTTCAATGCGTCCAGTTGGGCTTCTTTGATCTGTGAGGCTAAATAGGATTGGATGGTGATTGACAGAGTCTTCGCACGACGACTTGAATACTCCTTTTTGCTCAGGGCATCGGCCACCACGTTAGCCTTGCCTGGATGATATTTGATCTTACACTCATAATCATTTAACAATTCAACCCATCTTCGCTACCTCATGTTCAGTTCTTTTTGATTTAGAATGTGCTGGAGGCTCTTGTGGTATGTAAAGATGGTTCACTTGGTACCATATAGGTAGTGCCTCCAAATTTTTAAGGCGAAGACCACCGCCCCCAGTTCAAGATCATGCGTGGTGTAATTTACTTCATGCGTTTTCAGTTGTCTGGATGCATAAGCAATTACCTTCTCTCGTTGCATGAGGACACAACCTAAACCTTGATTCGAAGCATCACAGTAAACTATGAAGTCTTCGGTTCCCTCCGGTAGGGATAGCACTGGAGCACTACAGAGGGCTTGCTTCAAGGTTTGGAAGGCAAGCTCTTGCTTTTCGGTCTATTTGAAGGGTACGCCGTTTTGGGTCAACATGGTGAGGGGTTTGGCTATCTTGGAAAAGTTCTGAATGAATCTTCGGTAGTAACCTGCAAGACCCAAGAATTGGCGAATTTCTGTTGGCGTTGACGGAATTTCCCAATTTTCGATTGCTTTGATCTTGGAGGGGTCCACATATATTCCTTCTTGACTGACCACATGGCCCAGGAAGTTTACATTGCGGAGCCAGAATTTGCACTTGGAGAGTTTCGCATACAACTTTTCAGCCCGGAGGGTTTCTAAAATCTTTCGGAGGTGTTGGCTGTGATCTTCTTCACTTCGAGAGTACACGAGAATATCGTCGATGAATACAATCACGAATTTGTCAAGGAATGGGCGGCAGACTCGATTCATGAGGTCCATAAATGCAGCGGGGGCATTTGTTAAACCGAAGGGCATTACGACGAATTCGTAATGACCGTATCGAGTTCGGAAAGCAGTCTTAGGAATGTCCTCATCTCGGACTTTGAGTTGATGATAACCGGATCTCAGTTCTCTCTTTGAAAAGTAACTAGCTCCTTGAAGCTGGTCAAATAGATCATCGATTCGTGGAAGTGGATACCGGTTTTTGACGGTGAGTTTGTTTAATTCCCTATAGTCGATGCACATCCTGAAGGATCCGTCTTTTTTTTAACGAAAAGAATCGCAGCTCCCCACGGTGAGAAGCTGGGTCTGATGAATCCTTTCTCCAGGAGTTCGCCCAGTTGGCTTGATAATTCTTGCATCTCTGCAGGAGCCAACCTATAGGGTGATTTGGCTATTGGAGTGTCTCCAGGCACTAGGTCAATTCGGAATTCGATTTTTCGTTCTGGGGGTATTCCCGGGAGATCTTCTGGAAACACGTCCGGGAAGTCACACGCCACTGGGATGTTGTGAATGCTTGCTTCCTCTTTGGTTTTATCCACCACATGAGCAAGGAATGCGTAGTTCGTCTTTTGTAGACACTTTTGTGCCTTGATACATGAGATAAGGCGAAGGTTTGGGCCGGGTTTATCTCCGTAGATTATTAGGGTTTCGTGATTAGGAAGTTGAAGGCGAACGACCTTCTCGTGACACATAATATCGGCATGATGGGGGCTTAACGAATCCATGCCGATGATCACATCAAAACTCCTAATATTTACTGGCATCAAATTTATTTGGAAAGAGTGTTTGTTTAGTGTTAACGTACATCCTATATAGATATCTTTTGTTGTTTCCGTTTTCCCATTAGCCATTTCCACTGTAAAGGCTTCGTTGAGCTCCTGGGGTTGTTGATTTAGCAAGTGTTTGAATTTATTACTAACAAAACTTCGTTCCGCCCCACTATCAAATAGGATGCATGCATACGAGTTGTTAAGTAGGAACATACCGGTGACAATAACTGAGTCCTGTACTGCTTCACCCTGACCCATTGTCAGCACTCTCCCTGCTGCTCCTGCCCCTTGATTGTTTGCGTTGGGGGAGTTTCGCCTGAAATGCCCAGTCTTCCCACATCCGTAACAGGTATAGCTGGCTCCAGCATTGGTGTTGTTGTTATTGTTGTTGTTGTTGTTGTTGTTGTTGTTTGTCATCTGGTTTTGTGGGAGCTGAGTCCTACAATATTTTGCTGTATGGCCCTTCCGGTTGCACCTTGTGCAACTCATCTCTCTGCACTCCCCATGATGATGGAAGTTGCATTTGTTACACTTGGGAAGATTTACTGAATACTGCTTTGAAACATTTGGCGTGGATGAGGCTGGAGCATGTGGTGTGGTGGTAGCTTGTGTTGTAGCATGGACGGACACCGTTTGTTGCTTCTTAGATGATTCCGAGTTTTGCTTTCCCCTTCGCTTGTTGTTTCTCCCCTTCTTGTTCTCACCTTCTTTCTTGACCTCTGCTTCTTCTGTTTTGTCACCCTTTTTGTTACCGTGATCGTACAGTTTCTTGGCCAGTCTCTTGGCGCTATCAAACGTCTCAGGGTTTGCCGCAATGACATTCCCTTGGATAGGTGCAGTCAATCCCCAGATAAATCTCTCAATCTTTTTCCCTTCTGAGGTGATCATTCTAGGACACAGAAGAGATAGCTCGCTAAACCGGGATATGTATGCGTCGATATTGGAGTTTTGAACCGTGAGGTTCCACAGCTCTTGTTCCATCTTCTGAATTTCACCTCTAGGACAGTATTCCACTAACAACATCTCCTTCAGCTCTTCCCAGGGCATCACGTTCGCCATCGGAAGTGTCATGGCCTCTACGTGGCCATTCCACCAAGAGAGAGATTGGTCAATGAACGTGAAGGCTGCGAACTCGACCTTACACTCATCCGGACATCCGCATATTTCGAAGACGGATTCTACCTTCTCGATCCATCGCTTAAGGGCTATCACGCCTCCTGTCCCATTAAAGGTCCGAGGTTTGGTGTTGGTGAAGTCCTTGTAGGTGCACGATCGTGCAGCTCTGTGGTTTGTCCCTTGATTGGTGCTTCCGGCTCCCTGCCCGTTGTCTTCTCCGTTGTTTCCATTGCGAATCTGCGCAAGTGCTGCAGTGACCGCAGCGGACACTGCTTCCTAGAATGCAACCGAGTTTATCTCAGGTGGGGTCGGTGTTGCGTTGTTTCCACGGTTGGGTCTTTGAGGCATCTTTCTGTCATGGAATGGAAAGATGTTGAGTGCCTATTATTTTGCGAGTTTGTGATCCTACAGACTAGGGGTGTAACGTGTGCATTTAAGTAATTTCATGCATTAACATAAAACAAGGAACATAAAATACATAGTTGATGACAACGCCATGATAAAACATAAAGCATCTTCATTAATACTAATAGTTTTGATACATGAAAATTTGCCAGAAGGCATACAGTACATGAGGAAAATATAAAATCCGCCAGCATAACGACTCTATGAGTAGTGTGATCACTTAAACATAGAGTCGGTAGTACAGGGCATAGTACGCCTAAGAGAAACCTAATACTAACGATAGATACTGCTGGTCCTAGTCATGGTGGGATGCGTTGGGGGAAACATAATATTAGTAGGAGATACGACTTGTTCCTCATATGGTGGGACCTATATAGCAAATAGTAGATCAAGTCCTATCAGTAGAGATGACGATGACACTCAATCGTCGAGCTGACGTATCAGGAGTTCAGCCAGTTCATCCGCCTCATGGGTGATTACCTCTACCCTTTGCTCGGCTCGTATAGCCCTTGCTTCGGCCATAAAAAGTTGAAGCTTGAGGCTGATAATTTCTTCCTCGAGAGAGCGTAGATAGTATGTATCACCCTTCTGAACCGTGCAGGGATCTGATGGGGCTTTCGATAGGGGGGTTCACTACGTGCCTCCTCTACGTCCTTCTCTTCATCTAACTCCTGGTCAGATTCGTCATATTCGTAATCAGTTACCACATATTCTTCCTGTTCCACATCGGGTCCAACGTCATGGGCTCTCCCTTGCCCTTCTTCGGGATCGTCCTCAAGCACTTCTTGAGCCACTAGCGTTTGGTAGAGGTGTACTCCTTGCTGATCATCATCCATGATGACTGCATGGGAGTGCGGGAACAAGTCATGTTTTGATTATTCCTATAGTATATTTTTAGTTATTTAAGTTTTGAGTTCCCTAGAGTTTTTGGAGAGTAAGTTAGGCTCTTGGATTCATTTCCCGCTATGATTACTCCCGAACACATCTTGGTCGTATTCTGAATAAATATAGTTGATCAGACTATATTTATCCCTAATATGACTACATAACTGCCCAGGTTTAATCATAGTGTTCAATTTCCTCCAGAAGCTTTTATTAGATATTGGTAGATTGTTATTCAAATTTGCGCACATAAGTGTGAGATTTTTTTGTTCAGAGTTATTTAGTCCCATTGTGTTTATAGTTGCATATCATGTATGGTTAGATATGCTAGTTCGCTATAAACATTGCTCTGATACCAACCTGTCACACCCCCGAACCAGACGGCGGAAACGTCCGGGGGCTCGTGTGACTAACAATTGAATAATCATCACAATGAATATACATGAATCATAACATGATCATTGCCAACATTACATAATACAACTAACATTGTTCACATCAAGTACATCGTTAACATACATAAGTTCAAATTTTTTAAAAGTACGATAAGTGTTGTTACATAAAACAAAACCATACACACTTGCAATTCTGCCAGCTTAACGATTACCTGAGAATACAAGTTGTTTTGAAAACGGTCAACAAATATTATGTTGGTGAGTTCATAAGTATGTTTGATTGAAAAGTTTTGTATAGTTCGTAAAGCACCAGAAAATCCGATATTTTCTGTAAAATGTCTGAAAATGTTGTGAAAATCAAGTATAAACGCATGTGTGAATTTCATAATTATAACTTATAAGAGTGAAGTTTAGATTCGTTGAATTGTGAATAAATGATAAATGTATATGAACAATTTCCCCCAGAAAATCCGATATTTTCTGTTTTGTAACAACGTCTAGATTCTTGTATCGTTAAATAGTTTGTTTTGCATTGACACAATCGAAGAGTTTATCTTCGAAAGGTTAAACTTTTGGTATTGAATCCCTATATGAGCCGTTATAACCATGCATGATAATGACTAGGTCGCCCGTCTTGGTATTTTTCCAAATTCCGGTCTTGCTAAGGATTTTGTCGCACTAGACTGGCCTAGTCTAGCTGTAGCGAACAGCTAAGGCCTAGCCTAGTCTAGCTATAGATCTATACACAAACTCCCGCTTTCCTACCAGGAAACTCTGATTATAACTACAGGCTACGATTGTACACTCAGTGGTGCCAACCGACAAGTCTCACTAGATTCTCAACCTCTTTTAGTACTATGTTTAATGTTTACGTATATGTGATATGTTTTTGTATTCGAAAGGTACATGAATAAGTTTACGAAGTTTAATGATTATGTAAAGGTATCGTTACGGCTTACTAACATATGAAATTTCCATTCCAAACCCTATTAGTATGAAATTAGGCCACAAAGGCCCAATCACATGTAAAAGGGTAATTTAGGCCCAATAGGCATGTAAATGGGCCACAAAAGCCCAATAAACATGTAATCCATAACTTAGGCCTAAATTAACATGTAAGTGGGTCGCAAAACCCAATAAACATGTAATGGAAAACATTGGGCTCAATACACACTTAATTGGGCCCTTAGGGCCCAATGACCAAGAAATGTGAATATTAGGCCCAATAAATAGTTGTCGACGTATTTCGTTTGTTTTGTTTTGTTCCGTTGTTTGTTTTAGCTCAAAGTTTACTAGATGGATGATAAGAAGATTTCTTTTGTAAAAATGACATTTTTGGTCAATAAACCTCCAATTTATAATTAAGGCCCAAAGTTTTATAAAAATGACACTTTAGTCCATAATTTATAAAAATTTGTAATTTTGTCCCAAATGTTTGGAATTTCACGGATTTAGCCAAAAAAGTTATATTCTCACATTTAGCACCCTGTTTTGCAGAAAAGTACATTTTCAGCCCTTGTTTATAAAAATTTACACTTTCGGCCCAATTTTGGAAAATTTTACATTTTTGATCCAATTTGAAAATAAATGTTATTTTCACCCCTAAATTTGGTTTATTTACATTTATGACTCAAACTTTGACCAAATAACATTTTTAAACCCCAAACTTCATTTTTTTCGCAAATTGGGCCCAAAACTGTGAGGCCCAAAGGTTTTGGCCCATTAAGCTCACATTTGCATTTTTGGCCCTTTTTAAAGTATGTTTGATATAAAAATACCTTTTTATACATGTAGGACCAGGTTGGCCCTTATAAAAACATAAATGTCACTTTTTGCCCTTATCTTTTGTTTTCTTGACAATTTTGTCCTTGTAATCACTTTTAGCATGATAATATGATGTATATAATGTCATTGTTCATAGATCTTTGCTAAATAATACTTAGAATTTCGAGATTTGTTAAGATCCAACACATTTTTACTAAATAAACTAAGTATTCACACAAACATGCATATAACACATAGATCTACACATTTTACTTGCATTCTCCCCCAAAAATCATATGAAAACCGAAAACAAGGCGGTATGAACTCACCTTTGCTTGATGTTTCGGTTTTTGAAGAAGATTTTTGATCCTAGCAAGCTTTCTTGAGTGGATTTCGAACTTAAGAAGTTCTAGGAAGCAAAATCACAAAATAGATGTTGATATGGAGTGATTTAGCTAAAGAATGAAGCAATTGAACTTGAGTGCACAAGATCTTACCAAGGATTGATGATATTAGTGAAGAACCTTCTTGGAACACATGCAAAAATCTCGAAAATCTTGATGGAAGGAGGAGTATTCTTAAGATATTTAAGAGTGTTTTGAAAAGACGTGTGTGTGTGTGTGTTGTGGCTCTCGGCCGAGAGTAGAAGAAGAGAGGAGAGAGAGAGAGAGGTGAGGTGACTAGCATGGATATATGGTGGTCCTTGCATGGATACATGATGTATAAAATGGAGGTGGCATCTCTAAGTCAACCCCCCCCCATTTCACTTCTTTTCCTTTTTTTTATTTATACATGGGCCGAGATTCTGGGCCAAGAAGAAAGGGTGGAGTAGTTTGGGCCCATTAACTTTGGTTAGGATATTTGGGTTCTAAACATAAAAATTTTCGGCCCATTGGGCCCTTGGAAGCATTCACAGCCCAAATAGAATAAAAGAATGAGCTTATGGCTCACTAAGGTTAATTGGATTAGTTATGGCCCAATAAGGCCATTAGGGTTAGAATGAATCATTCTAGGCCCAAATGGTCCAAAATGTTTTAGATTTATGAATTGGGTCCAATTAGGATCCAGTTAGGGCTTCTAAGTCCAATAAGTTAAATTCGGTGCTTATTGGTCCATTAGGCCCAATAAGGAACTCCTAGTCCAATATGGACTTAAACCATGGATCTTAGGGCTTCAGACTCTTTGATGAACATGAATGGTGAATGTAAATGAGCATTGAGTGAAATTTACTTAGAGTATATGTTTTACAATAGTTGAATGGTTATACCGGAATAGAATTTCCTAGCTAAAATGCCAGTTGTGACATAATTCATAATATTTTTGTAATTATGACAGACATTTACGGCATATTTTGTATGCCATGGTTTCACATTTTAACAAACCAATGAATTCACTTATTCAAAGTTTATGTAAAATAGTTATAAAAACTAATACATTTTTACATATTTATATAGTACAAAAAGTAAATAAATGCACAAGAAAATTAATACAAACATTTATACATAAATCATTCTTATTTTAACAAAAAAAATTCATTAAAAATTCACTATTTAATACAATCAATTTAAATTTCAGTACACAAAATTCGCAGCTTAAAGAAATTTACAGTTTAATGCACAAGTTAAATATTCAAAGCCGTATTCTCAACTTAAAATTACATATATACCTTTAGATCTATAAACTAATGCTTCTTTTAAAGTTTATTTACACAAATATTCACAATTTAATTTATATATACTTTATTAAAAATTAGATAAAATCATATTTGTATGTAATGCTTTTTCATCTTATATTTCAAAAGCAAACAAAAAATTTATAAAAAAAAACCACATCATAATACCAGTCAATTCACAGCTTAATACAACCAATTTACAATATATTACACAAAATTCACAACTTAATATAGTCAATTCACAGATTAAGCAGAAAATCTGCAGCTTAATACGATCAATTCACAGTTTAAAACACAAAAATCACAACTTAATACACAAAAATTCATAGCTTAATATAATAAATGCATAGTTTAATACACAATAAGTATGCATTCACAACCATATTATCAAATTAAAACTCTTAATACAGTCAATTCACAGTTAAATACACAAAATCTACAACTTAATACAATAAATTCACAGTTTAATAAAATGAATTCAAAACTTAATATAGTCAATTTACAGTTTAAACAAAAAATTCACAGCTTAATATAATGAATTCATAGTTTAAACAGGAAATTCACATCTTAATGTAGTTAGTTCACAGATTAAAACACAAATATCCCAGTTTAAATGTAACATTAACATAACTAAACAATTCGCGAAACATTAAAACATTATATTTCACAGTTTAAAATACCTAAATTCACATTATTTTGAGGAAACACTAACATAATAACACACATTCTAAATTCGATTCACAACATAACAACTAAAAAACGTAAACTATGAACAACAATTATATGCAAATAAAAAAACAAAATTGGATTCACAACTTATTAGCAGTTAAAACTAAGACTCACAAAAATAAACAACAAATGATATATTAAAAATATTAAATTCACACTTTAACAAAAGAAAAAATATCAAAACAAAAGTTTTTTTTTTTTTTTTTTTCTGTTCGTCACATAAAACAAAGAGTTTATAATATAATAAAATGATATATTCTTAAAAATAATAAAACACCAAACATTTAATTCAGAATTTTTAAATTTGAAAGAACTAAATTTCTAATGAAGCAAACGAATAATAAAATTGTATAAAGCTAAAAGTAAAAATAATTATAAAAAAAACAAAAGTAAAAGTAAATATGAAAGCATATCACTAGGACCTAGGATCTGACAAAAAAAAACAAAGGGAAACGTCTGAAGTTAATAACTAGTGCATAGTAATATTGACAGAAAGTGAAAATAAATGGTAGAAGATTACCTTTATCTCTCTCTAAAGTACAAGCATTGTTCATTTTTTTTTCTTATTAATAAATGCAACTGTAAGCTTGCCTCCTTCTCCTACAACATACAAGATTTGAAGATGCTTCTTCTCTGGCGACCGGAGAGTGGTGACCGGCCAGAAAACCGAGAGGCACGTCTGCTCCGGTAGCAAGACGATGACAAGTCTATTTTTTTTTAATTACAGTTTTGGTTAGTGTAGAAGCATGGGTGGTGGACAGAGATAAACAAGCTAGTCGGAGGTGATCAGAGACGAAACCGATTTGGAAGGAGGCAATTGTGGTGGACCTTAGTTGCTCGCGAAAGCTTGTAGATCTGGCATCTTCGTTCGTCGGAACTCACAAATCTGTCATCGCCGCTCACCGCCGCTCGTCGGTTCTAGTAAATCTACCCTCACTTATCGGCTGTGGAGTTACGGTCGTCAACAATTTACCGACAGAAATCACGTATCTCGAGGTGTAGGAGGAAGAACGTAGTGGTGGTTTTGAAATAGAGATCTATGAATCACAAATCTGGATGTCGACACAGGTTTTGATTTGGATTCCGGCAAGGCAGTGGTGAGGCGGAGATCGGCGGCAAGACGCTGTCGATGGTAGAAGGAAGGTGGTAAGGGAGAGGTTGATGATTTTGTGAATAATGAAAGATTGAATCAGATCTGGTTTGTTACTAAGATCTGATTAGTTTTTTTTTTTTGAAAGAGAAGATTTGATTTTTTTTTTGTGAAACTAGGATAAAATTTATTGTTATTTACATTCATGTTATTTTTTTTAGCAATTGCTTAACGAAAATACATTTTTTAATATTTATAAGCATTTATTAAAAAAATGATAGATATATTCTTACTTATAAGCTTAAGAAAGTGGTTCTTAAAGTTCTTAACGTTTTTTGGTTCTGATTTGATCTTTTACCTATATATATATATATATATATATATATATATATATAAAACACTCTGTTTCGAATCGTTTCATAATTCGGGACCATGACCTAAAGACCGTTTATCATAAGCCTTAGGACTTTTGGGATAGAGACTTAGTCCCATTTGAGTGTGGATATGTAGATTAGATGATCAGAGAGTTCGGTTTGTGTTTTGGAGTCCAATGGTATATCGGTAAAGTATCAGTTCGGGCCTTTATGAAGTTTGGTTTAATTTTGGAAAGTTTTAAGACAAGGTAGTGTTGATAGAAGCGTAAAGCTTCTCGTTACCTTTCTGTGGATATAAAGAACACCGAAATCAGACTTAGAACGAAGAAGTTATGACCTTCGGAAGATTGACATTTCTTGACCCTAGCCGAGTACGTTGGGCGTATGCTAGGAGTACGCCGGGCGTACTGGCTCGATATCCTGACCACGGAGACTTTAGTGTACGCATTGTTACGCGGTGCGTACAACCAGTAGGGGCAAAACACTAAAATTTATGGTTTGTGCCCTATTTAATCACCTTAAGTCACTCATGGATCTTCTTATGACTAGTCTCCATCTCCTTATACCCTGAAAACGAAACCCTAAGTGAATTTGGTGAGATTTAAGATTGAAAGTGAGTTTGTTGGTGTTTTGTGGTAAAGAAGAAGAAGAGGAACACTTGGAGGATTAACTTGATCTTGTAGATCCAGAGTTTCCTTCACATTTGCATGCCTTTTGAGGTAAAAAGATCTCACCTTGATGGTCATTTGTGCTAGATCTACTTTATGGTATTATTTACGCATTTTTGAGTCTTTTGAGTTAAAGTTGAGCTTTTGATCTACTCCAGAAACAAGGGATGTGAGATCTTAGTTCCAAGGAGGTCCCTTGTTCATAAAACTACAAACTTTGTGAAATATTTTGGTCCATGCAAGTGTTAAGAGCTTTATTAAGCTTCTTTTTGGGTATTGGGTCCCATTAAGCTATGCATGGGTGTAAATTTGCCAACTTTACGTATTAAGTCACCCTTAGGGACCAAATCTGAGAGTTTGGCAAAAGGTCTTAATTGTTTAAGTGCTTAATGAAGAAGTTTGAGAGGTTGAGGCGTACGTTGGGCGTACGGGCTGAGTACGCCCCGCGTACTCAGTAGAGGGACATATGGTTTGGCGTTCATGGGTTTTAGACCATGATTTGGTGTAACGCCTGGTTCCCTGGTACACATTTAAGTTAAATATTTATTTATTTTAAAAGGACTCGACGAGTTGGTGGCCGTAACTCGTCGAGTGGAGGGCAGAGTATGCGCGAGGTTTGAGCTACCTACTCGGCGAGTAGCTCGGCCAGTGTGAAACCATAATTTCAGGGTTTTGCACCCTATTTACACATCCTAATCCCCACCCATTGGCCTCATTTACATCCTCCTTATCCTAAAACCTAATCCACAAAACCCTAGAGCATTTTGGGAGTGTGTGAGCCATTTTTGAGTGTTTTGTGTGTTCTTGAATCCTAGAAAAAGAAGAAGGAGATTGAAGGTTCAAGGAGAAGATTATAGATCCAGGGGTTTCGTTCCATTCTCATAACTTTCTGGTAATCAAGCTCTTAACTTGCCTTATAGTTCCTTAGATCCCTTTATGGTCACTCTTATGGGGTTTTGTCTCAGTAGCATATTTTATGAGTCATGATGTCCAATGTTGATTATACTTTCAGATCTGGAGTCATTAAGGGCTGTAAAGGCATAAAGGTGCAAACTTTATGCCATTTGAGTCTCATGCAAACCCTAAGGATGTTGTTATGGCCTTTTAATCCCCAAAGGGGGCCATGCATGGAAGCAAGCTCGAGACTTTATGTGGTTAACTGGTATCTACGCCCTAGATCTAGGTTTCCTTTCTTTGGTTTGGGATACTAAGGCTTTTTGGACAAGATCCATGTCCTAAAGGAATTAGGGTTTTAGCTAAACCCTTCAAGAAGGGCTATCAATGGGTAAAGTTGGAAACTTTACCCTTAGAAAGGTCATTTCCAGTGAACAAGCGAAGTATGGGCTTTAGATCTAGAGAACAAGGGCTTAATCTGTTAAGATGGCCAAACAGACAGAAGGACTCGTCGAGTCCATGAGAGAGCTCGACGAGTCGGGTCGTGTTGTCCCGTTTTAGTTTATGGTAGAACTCGAAGAGTCTGTAGAGGGACTCGGCAAGTTGATTCGCCAAGTCGCGGCTATGAGCAGCTCGATAGAACTCGACGAGTCGGAGGAACGACTCGGCGAGTTGAGTCGGGATTTCAAGATTTATGAGTTAAAAGAGCTCGACGAGTTGAAAGGTTGACTCGGCGAGTTGGTCAACTCAGAATGTTGACTTTGACCAGGGAATTGACTTTGACCAGGGGTAAAATGGTCATTTTACCCTTAGATGGATTTTCAGATTTCTGACTAAGTATTATTGTATAGAGTTAGCCGGGGAGTCATGGGAGCAGCCAACAGAGATTCCTCACGCACGAGTTCAACATCAAGTTTGAGAGGTGAGTTTTCCTCCAGTAGGAACGGGTCGAAGGCACCAATGCCGTCCCGTTTATGTATGATAGTATGTGCCGGACTTCGGTCCGATGCCGCGGCTAGCCCGATGTAGAGTATGTGTTCCGGACTTCGGTCCGATGCCGGGGCGGTCCCGAGAAGTATTTATGTATGCTTTATGTCTTTGTGATTCATGCAGGTTGTATGTTATGTGTTCCGCGCTTCGGTCCGATACCGGGGCAAGCCCGATGTATGTTATATGTTTATGTTATGTGTTTTTGATATATGATATGTAGTGTGTATTCCGGGGCAAGCCCGATGCCGGGCAAGGCCCGATGCCAGACGTGGTCAGATGCCGCGGTGAGCCCGCTGCCGAGCAGGAGTCCGATGTCGGGTAAGCCGATGTCGGGTTCGTCCGGATGCAACTGGGCGAAGTCCCAAAGTTATGTTATATGCTATATGTTATGTGTATGGTATGTGGTAGTTTGGGGGAGCTCACTAAGCTTCGTGCTTACTGTTTTCAGTTTTGGTTTCATGTACTTCCGCTAGCAAAGGGAAGGGCTCGGGATGATCGCATGGCACACACCACAACTCTTAGCCTCGGATATTTACTCTGATATCTGATTTGACATTATTATACTGACATTTGTTATGACATTTTGAGATACATGGTTTATGATTTTCAGATAATGATGATATTTATGGTTTTATTAATAGTTTAAAAACGAAAATTTTGGACCGTATTTTCGGTATGTTTCATTTGGACTTTCAAGAATGGACCTTAATTGGTGTTGGAACCTGAAAGTGAACCTCTAGCAATCTCTAACCCTTTTAGTTCCGAAGTCAGTCTTGAGTCCGAGATGTGTTAAGGTATGAGATAAGCTTGTGGTTAGAGATGGAAGTTGAAGTCCGGAGTGGAGTTCATGGTTCGAAGTGAAGAAGTATTCTGAGATAGTTTCTCAACCTATTCATTTAATATTCTTGTCTTTTACTTGATGTAACCTTACATAGGACTTAGTCTATTTGTCAATTGGGATAATCAGAGTGTCAGAAGTAACTTGTTTATCCAGTCCTTGGTATGCATTTCGGTCTGTAGGTTGTGCCTCCTTTTCCTATATAAGGAGTGATTAATGACAAGAATAGTAGGCGGATTGTTGCTCCAAAGATAGTTATATTTGAATTTACTTCACTTTCACTTTTCTCTCAAATCAAACTCTTTCAAACATTCTACTTGTTCATTTATTCTCTTTACCTTGATTATACTCATTGTTCCATATTTAATACTTAAAGTAATTTGTTGATTCTCATCTTCAGTCTCGACTGGACTTGCCAGACTTGACTGGAACTCTTAATCAGAAGCAAACATTGATCTTAAGCATTAACTCAAGGTTTGAGTTTTCAAGCCTTGTCCCTGCGAAATCAGATCCTTGTTCTCATAATTGGTATCAGAGCTTGAGTGGTTGTCCTTTGAATCCATAAAACAGATTATAGTTGATTCGAGATTACCTTGGTATTTCGATCATTTCTATGTTCAGGATAAAAGTTCTTCTATATACCACTTTTGCTCAAGATATCTAACTTCAATGGCTGCTTCTAATTCTCAACAGATGTATTCAATGCAAATAGCAAATAGCATGGGTTGCCCTACTCGTGCACCACTGCTAGTTGTTGAAGAGTATGATCACTGGAAAGTCGGAATGGAAAGATTTTTACTTGGTAAAGAAAAAGGTGAAGCTATCTGGAGATCCGTTAAAGAAGGTCCACATGTTCCAGTTCAAAAAATTGTTAGAGATGCTACTGCAACTCTCATGGGACAGGATGAACAACGTCAAACACCTTTCACTGCTGATGACATCGAAAAGCTGCATGCAGATCAAGTTGCCTTTTCGGAAATGGTGTTTGGTGTTCCACCTTCTCTCTTTGAGCACATTAAACTGTGCAAATCTGCTAAAGATATTTGGGACACACTTCAAGAGTTGTTCGAGGGATCATAGAACATGAAGGATAAGCGTTTAACCTCCGTTGTCAATGAGTTCGACACTTTCACTACAACTCCTGGTGAATCTGTTGCCTCGGCCTCAAACAGATACTGAATCATCGTCAACAACAAGATAGCTCATGGGATAGTCCAAACCCCACTTGAATACAACCTCAAGTTCATTAACAGCCCTGTAAAGGGCTAGGGAAATGTGAAATCATGTCTTCAGAGTAATGGATCTCTGAAAAAGCTAAAACTCTACCAACTGTTCGATCAGCTTCAAGGTCATGAATCAAATGTTGCACAAACCCTACGAGAACTCACTGGAGGTCCTCTAGCTCTTGTCAGTTCCTACGATCCACAGACTCTGAACCTCGCTGTCTTGGACCCCTTCACTGCTGTTGTTCCATATATCCCTCCTGTTCAACCCTCACCTCCAACCATACCTGCTCCTACAAACAGCAACTATCAATTAAACGGTGACCTTAACCCTGAAGAAATGGACTCCGAACTCCGTTTCCAACAAGAGTTTGCTTTGCTTTCCATGAGATACAATTATCCTTTTAACAAGCCATATCACAACCGTTCCCAGGATCCTCACCAAAATAACCCTCAACCATTCAAAAAAAACCTTCAGAAAACCCACCAGCTTACAAACCTAACCTTCCTACACCAAATCACACCTCGGAATCTTCACAAACTCCAAAGTCAGACAAACCTAAGATTGTATGTCACAAATGTGGTCATGAAAATCATTTTGCCAAAGACTGCTTAGCTGAAGTCCCACAAAAACCCAAGATCAAAGATTCTGCTTACTATACACATTGAGCTCAAGAAATGACAGAGAGTGAAAAGGGTTTTGTTACAACTGTATCAAGAGAAGTAGAAGGGTATTGGTCTTCTGGAGATGATGATGATGTGAGTACTGGAAGAAACATGTGCTTTATGGCTAGACAAACAATTGAATGTGATGAAGGATACTGGTCATCTGGATTAGAGGGAGACTATGAAGATGATGAACCAAACTACTGCTACATGGCTACCAACGATCCACCTGGTAGAAGCATCGTTCAACAGGTAAGATTTATGATTACTGATAATAACTTTGATTTGTCTCTTTGCGAACCATATCTAACCCAGATTCAATTAGATATGAACATCATTTACAAAGCCTATGAGTCAGCCATAGAAGCCAGTGAGAAGATGGAGAGTGAATTAAGTCATCTTAGATTATGTTTCGAGGATAAGAAGTTAAAAATACAGTCTTAGAACGAGAGCTTGTAATGTCAAAAGATGAATGTATCATTCTTAAAGACAAATGTGAAATCACTTATTCTGAAAGAAATGTTTTAATTTCTGACAACAAACGTCTCAATGCTAAAATAAATGCTTTACATAATTCTATCGACATTCTTGAAGCAAATGAACGGATGAATCACAATTTTCGTCATCCTTGGTCAAAAGCTCCTGGTCTCAGAAGCGAGTTTCCGAAACCTGTTGCTCGTCACTTGAAGAAGTTGCAAAACCTAACTTTTATGGGAGACGTTCCGAACATCAAACATTCGGACACCCATGTCTCACCATTGTCACCCTTTCCTGAGACTTCTGACCAATTTGCACCATTAATTCCTGAGTTTCAGCCCATAGTTGTCAAGTGTCCCGATTCCATGTATCTTCCGCCTCTGACAAACCTGGACCTGAATCGGACCTTAGAATCCATTCCAAACACTGTCGCTCAAATTTCGAACTACAGTCCTTCGAACAACTGTGTTGTTGAAGAATTCATTCCGGAGACAACTGAACCTGACACCTCTGAATTTGTTTGGGCATCCTTAGATAGTGACGTTGATGATTCGTCAAATTCATGTGATTCTGATGCACAAGTGACTTCCAAAACAAATCTTGTGCCAATTAAGCCTGTGTTTAACAATCCTTCTGTAGGTAAAACTTCCAAATCCTTTTTTCATTTGTGACATCCTCATTTTTACGGCCAGAAAAGACCGATTTGTTTATGCTTCATTTTCAAATCGGAGTAACCTTTTAAAGAAAAGTGTTGCGGAATTTGTTCCCAGAAAAACATGATAAATATGTTATCAAAGCATTTCCGAAGAAATGTATTTTATTCATTTTAAAACTTTGGGATGTCATCGTCAATATAGAAACATAAGCATAAACAGACCTTACATTCATTTACACTAATGATCTACATCTCCTTAATCTCTCGGTGTAATGTAGCTTCATATCGACACCTGTGATACAAATAAACTGAGTGGGTCAGGTTGGGAAACTTGGTGAGTACAATGGGTTTTCAATCCTATAATGTTATATCACATATATATATATATATATATATATATATATATATATATATATATATATATATATATATATTAGAACTCACAAAGTATACAATTTCACCATATATAAGCAACTCTTACCCCACCTCGTCGATCCTCACAACGACACTATCCATACTCTCGGACCTTAAAATTTATATCTTTACTTAATCCATACTCCCGGATCTAATCCATGCTCTCGGATCAATAACTGTTCCCATTCCATACTCTCGTACTAGGGACAATTGTCTATGTCTAAATCCATACTCCCGGATTAATGAAAAATAACTATGTCCTATCCATACTCTCGGACTAAGGACAACTGACTATGTCTTAATCCATGCTCCCGGATTAATGACAAATAACTGTGCCCAATCCATGCTCTCGGACTAGGGACGAATGACTATGTCTAATCCATGCTCCCGGATCAATGACATAATTTAAAGTTCTATTCTCCGTGAATATCTCACTCGTACTCATAGGAAGATACTACCCAATATTCCTCATAATTAATTTAGGTTTACTCTGTATCTCAAATCATCATATATTATCAGATATGCTCTTAACACGTATTTCAGGTAGTAACAAATATTTCACACATAAACATATGTTTAATACTTCAATCAATACTTGTATTAAAATCATGTTCATGAAATGGACTATGCACTCACTTGTTAAAGTGATGATTCCAAACTCGGGCAGCGCTTCGCTTCTAACAATTCTATTTTCCTTCGACGAAACCTAGCATAATTATTTCTAAGTTTTAGTCTAATCTTTATTGCGACTAATTATTAGTCTAGATTCATCATTAACTCAAAGTCTACTTTCATGATCTATCAAGTAAGGAACAACCAAGTAGGATCATATCGGAGGTAGGGTTCGTTTGGTATACGAAGTATACAGTGTGGAAATCCCACTTTAAACACCTCACTAAATCAAAGCCTAGACATCATCCCCGTAAGTAGATCAATCAGTATAACGACTTGGAATCACTGATAAATCTTGTTTATAGGTTCATAATTAAACATAAGTTATACTTAAAGTACGGTAAGCATAACTCAACTTACAGGGGGTTTAGCGAGGAACCGGGATCTGCACGGGCAGAACTTCTTAGCCGAAAGCTCTTCTTCTTGGAGCCTTCGGGTGCTCTAAGGCTTTCCTCTAGCGCTAGGGGAGTTTCCTAGGGCTTAGGGGTGTTTTGGGAGGTTTAGAGAGAAGTTAGATTGAGAGGGAAGTAGGTTTTGGTGTGAGAATTATGGAGAACTTCACATGTTATTTATAGGCTGAAATACAGCTCAACTCGTCGAGTTATGGCCTCCCACTCGTCGAGTTGATGCCACATGTCACCATCTTGTGGCAAGACTTGGGGAGAAAGCAATGACCCAGATTCAACCACGTCACCCCCTTCGCAGCAGCACCCTTCCGGCTTCTAAACCCCGTAACTTTAACATACAAGCTTCGTTTTTGACGTTCTTTATATCCACGTGTAGGTATTGACAATATATACAACTCTACTTTTGACTCCATCGGCTAATTCTCGACTGATTTTAAATTTAACAATATGAGAATATTAATGTTAAATGACCGTGTAAATTTCATAACTTCTACATGCGGACTCCGTTTTCGTCTGTATTTTTATCGTTGAGCTCCTTTTAATGAGATCTTAAATTCTCATTTAGGTTGCGTTGGCCAAAATCGATCGATCTAAAATTCGAATTCCGGTCTATGCAATATTATGTCAAATCTTAGAAAAATCATAACTTCCTCATACAAAGTCAGATTTGCGCGTTCTTTTTATGCATGTTCTCGGTTTAACGTATACTACAACTTTCATTTAGATCTATAAGGCTAAAAAATAGTTTATCAAAAATTCACTTTTTACGTTACGCAGTGTCGTGCCGGTTTAGCCGTAAAACTTCGACATGTCATAACTTCTTCGTTATAACTTGGATTTTGGCGTTCTTTATATGTACGTAACCCTTGTGACATATACTATAACATGGTTAAGATTATTAATTCTAAATAATATATCATTAAGAAGTCATTTTTTGACGCTTATTGTCTCTAAATTGGCTAGCCCGAATCTGCGGGCGTTACATCATTTCAAAAAGAAACCCATGTTGAATAGGAAAGATGTTGTTAATCCTAAGGTAGAAGCTCGGGATGCTCACAAAAAGGAAGTTAAGTCGAGAAAAAAATTCCAGATTCCTTGAGAACTCCAAAAAGAGTGTATCTCGGACTTCCATCCCACCAACTAGGAGTCACAACACCTTCGCACCCACTAAGATTCTCAAAAGGCAATCCAATCCTTCCAATCAGGTAAAACATAAGGAAGTGGTCAGTCCTACCTCGAGAAAGCCCATTTTACATACTCAATCTGTCAGAACTAACTCTCCTCGGACCGTTTCATCTGTTTTTATAGCCAAATCTGATTGTATAATTTTCAAACTTCAACAGCTTTCAAAACCAAATGTATCATCATCAAATAAACGAGTTTTTAAGAAAACAGTATCACAAAAATCTTCAAAACAAAATGTTGTATGGAAAGTAAAAAATTTCAAAAATAAAACTGCAACTCCGAGAGACATAGTGATTCCCACTGCTCCAGAAGCTGCTGGTTCGAGAAAATCTGTTTCGAACCCTCATTTCATTAAGTATGATTATTGGATAGATCAAAGAACCATGGCTTTCTGTTTGTTTCCTTAAGAATCTCATAACAAACCTTCCAAAACATATGTTGCTCAAAAGTCACAACCGAAGTCCAAAACACATGCCTTTGACCCAAAAACCTAATTCGGAGCCTAAAAACTCTACAACTCACTAATTTTGCAGGCACTCTATGCTTCGGAGCAAGAAACAATATGGTATATTGATAGTTCTTGCTCCATGCACATGACAGGGCAGAAGGACTTTCTGCGAGATCTCAAACTTTTACCAAATGCTGTCAACGTGACGTATGGCAACAACTCCAACTCTCAGATCAGAGGTTATGGCATCCTTACAAATGGCAACTTCTCCATTTCAAACGTGGCATATGTAGCTGATTTAAATCATAATTTGATAAGTGTGGTTCAACTCACTGATGCGAATCGTCGAGTTGAATTCTGCAAGAAACACAACTATGTCATGTCAGAAGACCGGAAGGAATGTTTAATCAAATCAAATCGCAACAAGAAAATGTATCCTCTTGATATCAACTGATCATTGGCAAGCCCCAACTTTGCTTACTCTCGAAAGTTGTTCCTGACGTCAGTTGGTTATTGCATAGAAGGCTTGCTCATCTGAATTTTAGATACATGGAAGATCTTGTGTCCGGTGAGATGATAAGAGGTTTGCCACTCCTCAAGTTCAAAAATGATCATTTATGTGTTGTATGTGAGTGTGGTAAGCAATCAAAGAAGGGTCATCCTGTTATCATTGAAAAATCTATCTCAGTACCGTTAGAACTTCTGCACATTGATCTGTGTGGACCCTCAACAGTAGAGAGTTTACATTACAAAAAAATACATTCTTGTGATTGTGGATGGCTTTACTAGGTTCACCAGGGTCTTCTTCTTAAGGCTCAAGTCAGACACAACCTCAGAACTCATCAAATTCATCAAAGGAATTGAAGTTCTCATCAAACTTCCAGTAAGGCAAATGTGAAGTGACAATGGTTCGGAGTTCACCAATGCCACCATCGAGAACTTCCTCACCGAGAAAGGTATTGACCACAATTTCTCTACTCCCCATACTCCACAACAGAACGGTGTAGTCGAACGATGCAATAGAACACTTGTCGAAGCTGCTCGATCCATGATCAACTTTGCAAATCTTCCATTCTATCTTTGGGCTGAAGCGGTTTCAACAACATGCTTCACTTAAAATAGGAGTATTATCAATCGACGCCTCAACATGACATCGTACGAAGCCATGAACGGTTGGAAGCCAAGTGTCCCTTTTCTTCACGTTTTTGGATGTCGATGCTTCATCAAAAACAACCGCGATCAGCTTACAAATTTCCAACCCAAAGCTGATGAAGCAATCTTTCTTGGGTACTCTGCTAAATCAAAGGTTTATCGAGTTCTTAATCGGCGAACTCGTGTTCTTGAAGAAAGCTTTGATGTCACCTTTGATGACAACTTCGTTCGGAATTCTGGCCCAACCCATGTCACAACCCACATCATGGAGTCTGATGCTCCACAACCAGGATGTCCGAACCAACATACAATTTATGAAGTTGACTTTGAAACCCTGTTCGGACCTTCAGAAACAGCTCTTGATTAGGAATCTCGAACAAGACAAACCTACTCAACCGAAGCCCTGGTTTCCCAAAATGTTTCAAGTCCGACACCCAGTTTTCCTCCATTTGATTCTGAACCGTTTCAACCTTCTCAGGTTAAGGGGGAGAATGTTCAACCTTCCCTTGAATAAAATGTGGATGGATTCCAAGATGTAGCTGTTGAATTTGACTCCAATCCTATCAACAATGATGATGATGCAAATTTGTTCAATTTCCCACCTAAAGACGATGTGAACCTATCAGGTTCATAAGTTCATGGGGAGCATCATCCACAAGTTCAAAGTATTCAAGGGGAGCAACACAACCCCATTGTTGAGATAGGATCCTTTACTGCACTAGATCTTCCGAGACTACATATTTGGACTAAGGATCATGCTCCGAACCAAGTTATTAGAAATCCAAATGCCGGTGTGTAAACTTGTTTTGCCACAAGTGTTCAAAATGAATGTCATTTCTCGACATTTATCTCAATGGTTGAACCCAAATATATCAAACAAGCATTGGATCATGTTGATTGGATTACAGCCATGCAGGAAGAGTTGGCAGAATTCGATAGAAATGAAATATGGACTCTCGTCCCTCCTCCCCAGAATCATCCCATTTTTGGTACTAGATTCGTGTTTCGGAACAAACTAGACGACGCATGAGTTATCATTCAGAATAAAGCAATATTGGTGGCCAAAGGATTCACACAGATCGAAGGGCTTGACTACGTTGAGACCGTTGCTCCTATTGCCCGTATCAAAGCCATTAAAATCTTTCTTGCTTGTGTTGCTCACAAAGGCTTTAAGGTTTACCAGATGGACGTCAAAAGTGCTTTTCTAAATGGTGAACTTGATACTAAAGTGTATCTCCAATAGCCTCTTGGTTTTGTCAATCTCTCATATCCGAACTACTGCTACAAACTCTGAAAAGATGTTTAAGGCTTCAAGCAAGCTCCTCGCGGCTGGTACGAGACTCTCACCGACTTCCTCAAGCGTTCAGGTTTTCAAAGAGGTATTCTCGATCCTACCTTGTTTCGAAGGTCAAGCGGAAAACATCTCATGCTTGTCCAAATTTATGTTGACGACATCATTTTTGGATCCACCGATTCATCAATGGTTGCTGAATTTGCTAAGTTAATGGTTAGTCGATTCCAAATGAGCATGAATCGTGAATTAGGCTTCTTCCTAGGTATCCAAGTTAAACAAACCAACAAAGGAATCTTTATTCACCAAGAAAAATACATCTCAGAACTCCTCAAGAAATATTCAATAGACACCTATGCCTCTGCAAAGGTACCTATGGGTTTCGGACACAAGATCTTTTTGGGCCCTTCGGGTGTTGCTGTTGATGAAAAGAAGTACAGAGGAATGATTGGATCACTACTCTACCTTACAGCAAGTCGTCTGTACATCATGTTTTCAACATGTTTGTGTGCTAGATTTCAAGTTAATCCAAAGATGTCTCATCTCTTGGCCGTTAAGCAAATATTCCGGTATCTCAAAGGTACAAAGAATCTCAGAATATGGTATTCAGCAAATGAGAGTTTCCTCCTTCAAGCATATTCCGATTTGAACTATAGCGGTCTTCAATTGGATAGAAAAAGCACATCTGGTGGCTGTCAATTTTTGGGTGGTCGATTGGTTAGATGGTCATCTAAGAAACAGAACTGCATTTCACTTTTAACAACTGAAGCGGAATACATTGCTGCTGCTAGTTGCACATCTCAAGTTCTTTGGATGAAATCACAGCTTTTGGACTATGGTTACCGGTTTCAACAAATCCCAATCTTATGTGACTCTCAAAGTGCCATTGCAATTTCGCACAATCCAATTCAGCACTCTATGATGAAGCACATCGACATACGGTACCATTTCATTAAAGATCATGTTTTAAATGGTAACATCAAACTTATTTTGTTCCATCTGACGATGAAATTGCTGATGTCTTTACTAAGGCATTAGAAGAAACCAAATTCAATGGTTTTCTGAAAAAATGGGTATGATGATGCTTGATCCTCAGTTCTTTCAAGAGGTTTGTACTCTCTGATGGCCACATCAGAAAGTAAAGAAGTTCCAGAGTCAAATTTTCTCTCGTCTCAGAACTGTCGCCTTTTGGAATAAATAGGAGCATTTTACATGTCTTTTTTGTCTAACCACCTCTTGTAGTTCTAATTTGTACATCACACTTCATCATATGGGGTTCATGACCAATATAGTCACAATGGTATTAATCTCACCTCGGAACATACTTCATAAGTACTTAAGAAGATCATCTCAGATATCAATTCTGGAAAGGTATTTAACCTTCATTATTTGTCTGAGATCAGATCCTTCTTGTCTCGGAGTCTCAAAATCTGTTTAACATAAGTCCACTAAGATCTTCCTATATTTTACCTCTAATATTCAGTTCGAATATGTGCAATCTCGTACTCTATATTATGTACTAGAGCTTTTCATTCTAACCTTGGAAGCATCTTATGACTCTTCATCTCGGAACCTTGTGCGCCGATATCACTTCATAAAATCCATCTCAGACCCTTAGTGCTCCGAGATCCTTTCATAAATCCATCTCGGAGTCGTTCATACTCTGAGACCATTTTCAAAAATCATCTCGGAGTCTCTCTACTCCGAGATCATCTCGTTCAGAATTTCAAAAGGTTTTATCATCACTTTTATTGAAATGATCTTATCTTAATAATCCAAATGATTACTTTTTTCAATGATGATTATCCTTAATCCTAGAAAACCATACCAATTTTTGCACACGTCTCCATACAATTAGACATCACATCACCAAAGTGACAGTTTCTATTCTACACATCACACCACATTCGCCTTAGTCGTTGCAGGTCAACTCAACCCATTTTTGGCAACATATTAAATGCGGTACGTATTATAATTCGAGTTTCATCATTACACCTATGACCCAACCCATTTCCTTAACCTATAAAAACCCTCCTCAAACCCCTTTTACCCTTTACACGCACAAAAAGCTCAAATCCTTCTTTTTCTCTTTGCAACTGTGTTCTTCAAGCTTTGAACCTGCAACAATGGCTTCCTCTCAATCTCCTCCTAATGTTTCCCAACCCGCACCTGAAGTTACCAAATCGGCTCCCAAAAAGAAATCCTCCAAAGGATCGTCATCATCACTGTCGACTGAACTGTTCCTCAGGGAAAAGACTCAACTCTTTTCTCTGAACCCCATGGACTATGACGAGTCCATCCGAGTTATGATTGAGTTCATCGCTCATCATCCCATCTCAGTTCCACTCACCAAGATTCCAGACCCATTGATCCCTCTTCGTCTTCTTCACACAGCTTTCGATCGCATCAAAATCTAGAATGACTTTCTTGAAACTAGAATAACAGGTGATCTCATTATACCTGTTCACAAATCCACCTTCTTGAAAGCGATTGGAATTTCAGAAAATCCTGAAGGCTTCAAGGTCCAAGAACCATCAGCTGAAGAGTTCCAGACGTTTCTTAACCACATTGGCTATACTGAAGAATTCAAGGCGAAGAAGTTTAAGAAATCGGTTGTTTTAGGCCTTTGGACAGTCCTTATGCACTTCATCCTTAGAGGTCTGTCTGAGAAGCATGGAGGTACAGACACTTTAAGCAAGTATTGGCTCTATGTGGTGTACAATATCTTCTCAGGGAAAGACAACGTTGTAGATCTCACAAAAGTCTTGTGGCAAGACTTTCGGAAGTTTTCCATCAATCGCAAGGCTAATGAGATTTCGAGTCCAAGATTTTGGGCTCTGACCATCCAACAGTTGTACAAAGAAAGGTGCGAACCAATTCCTGTGGATACAATTCCGAAAGAGGTATTTCTATCCTTTAAAACTATCAAGTCTTATCGCCTTTCGAACCAAACGTCCTTCTGACCCATTAGGAGATTGCCGGAACATATGCTAGCCATCTTACCTTCCGAGTCCATTCACTTGAAACAACATATGGAGACTTCGATTGTGTATGACCCTACACAATCCACCCCTGTCTCCGTTGAGCCCATCTCGGACATGGCCAAAGCTATTCCATCAGGTGGTAAGAAGAAGAAAACTGCCAAAAGGAAATCCTTTCCCTCAAAACCCAAGGCCAAAAAGAGAACCAAAGTCGGTTCCTCCTCTCAACATGTAGGAACTAAAGACATTCTGGCTGACTCTGGCCATCCTCTTACCCCACCTACCCACTCTTCTAAAGTACCCTTCATAGTTTCAATACCACAAGCACACACACACGGGGAGTCTCCACATAATCCACCCTCACCTTCTCAACAAGGTGTTGTTGGTGTTGAACAGAGTTCCTTGCACCCCCTGAAACAAACCCACATGTCTCTTTGAAAAACCCAATTCTTTCCACACACGCACGGTTTGAGTTCCCTGTTTCGGACCCTAAACATTCTGAGGCTGGAGTAGTCCCTCCAACCTTAGGTGCCTCAACTGGTCTGATACCCAGTAAGGGTACAGGACGACCAGGTGCTAATGGTCCTTTATGGGAAGATTTTGTTGACATGGCTCATACAAGGCATCCAGAACTCACCATACCTCAAGTGGAAGCAACTCTCATCTCGATGAGGAACAGGGCCATCCAAAGCAACCTGCCCTTCATTTCCCATACTGATGATATCACAGATTTGGAGTTCACTTTAGGAGAAACGCCAAAGAATCATCACCATGATGCTATGCACTCCGATCCAAATGAATAACTTTCCGATGAAGTTATGTTCGATGATGAAAGTGCTTCTATTGCTGCTCCTCCGATGTTCTCCTTATTTCTCTTCCCATCAAATCCATCCTTATCAAGGCCGGATCTTGATTTCGGACTTTCATCATGCTCTTTCGAGCCGATTGATGAGGAAATCAAAATTGATTATCAAACTCAAACGCATATCGGAGCTGAAACAAAGTCTACTCCCAAGGAAGTCAATGTGGATACAACTAAGCCTTGCCCTTCCGAACCTCCAGCCAACTAAGATGATGACAAAAATAAGTCCTAGACTTCTACCTCAGACACAGGATCATCCGCTGGAAATTACGTTGATCCTTTTTCCCTCTTGGAACTCCGAGACAATGTCTCTGATACAATGAAGAAGGTTGATGCGATAGAAACTTCTGTGGTCAGACTCAATTCAAAGCTTGATGAAAAGGTTTATGGTCTGGATTCTAAGCTTGATGCAATCCTTAACTCCTTGTCCGAAGCTAACAAGTCCGGACCCACTACTGTTGAAAGGGAAGCCCAACTTGATCAACTTATCTCCCTTCGCATCAAGCACGCTATTGAGGAAGTAGAACAAAAGTATGATGCCTCCCTCGATCACTATCTCGATGCCATCACCAAGATGCTGAACGTTCATGATGATTTAAGAGGTGCCACAAACGAGCTCATCAAACAAACTCATTTCCTCCATGAGAAATAGATATAGGGGCTAGAGAAGGAGATCTGGAAGAAAGATGAGATGAACCTGATCATCCAACAAGTTCTTATCAAGCTTCTCAGGGCATGCTGGAACATCGTGGATGTTCCGAACAACAAATTTGACGAGATGCTCTCCATTCTTGTAGCCCTCTTTGATCATCTAAAAGCTCAGGCTCCCATAGCTGAAGCTTATGACGCTTTGACTCTTCAGATGAATCAGAGTGTTCAAAAAGTTTTTGACAAATTCTCTGATCTCAAAGCCTCTATGTTTCTTGCACCGGTTGCAGGGTCCTCCGTTGCAAGTGGGGGAGAAGGACCCAGCTGGAGAACTCAACCCTGGAAACCTGTGTCGGAGTTCATACTCCAAGATGAAAACTCTAATGATTCCTTGCAAATTCTTTCAGGTTCTCCAGGCGACAACAATGATGATGATGATGAAGATATGTACGTTACGAATGCCATCATAGGGCTTCCAGCCCCGAAAAAGTTTCCAGCCAAGGTGCTCTCCGAGGAAGAGCAAAGGATTTGGTCAGCAGTCTCATGGCCATCAACCCAGACTGATGTTCTTCAAAGAAGCAGGGAAATGACTAAGGAAAAAACGAAGTTAACAATTGATGCCTTCCGAGACATTCAATCAATGCTCCCTCCGATTCCCTCACCAAGAATTGTTCCTATCGATGAAGGATCTCCACTCTGGAAGCCAGATGATATTCTGGAAGAGCCCCTGCTTTCCTCTCCTCCGAAATTCGTTGTAGACGAGAACATGCAACACATCCTCTCCTCCCTCAACAAACAGAAAGACAAAGGAAAGAAGCCCATCTCAGAATTTCCCTATTCTGAAACTCCCTTGAAAGAGAGAAGTGGCTGGTCCCAGGAAGAAATTAATCGAGCTCTTGAGGAAAGCATCCGGATTCAATCCTTCAAAGATGACAATCCTCATCCGATACTAGGGATTTCTCCTCTTTACATAGAAGGGATCATACAAGATCTGGACATAGTGCCCTTTATGTACTATGATCTTCCCAACCAAGATTCGAACTAGATTGATTAGCCTTTCTCTCCTTACAGCAAGCTCTACACAAAGTTCGCTCCTCTCCACTTGGAAGATGATCCACAGATGATCATCAGAACTGAACGTGAAAGATTTAAGACCTTTTACTCCAAGAACGCAGATCCCCAAAAAAGAAGTTTGGTCTCGGAAAAGGATCACTAAACTTTCTGGGTTCGGAAGGAAAATCTTAACTAAGTTCGAAGTGAATTGTGCGCTGTTCTGATACCACGTCTTCGGAAACAAACCAACTTAAAAAACCATCACTGACGCCGACTTTCTTGAAATCAATCCAAATGACATCCTGACGATTGCTACTCATTTCCGAATTCACCAAGTTGATGATTTTAGCATGGGAGCCTACTACGCTGCTTTAAGCTTCCTCAAAGATTACGTTGCTGAATTTTACCGATACGACTTTGAATTGGACCATCTGTTTGGAACAGAAAATTACTTGGCCAAATTTGACTTCAAGCTGCCAGAAGATGAGCTACTGGCTGAGGGACCAATTGACGAGCCAGTGCTAGGGTTTTTCTATCTTCAAAGAAAAACCAACAAGAATGAATTCTTTCGAGTCCTTGACAAACATCTGGTTCCCACCAAGGCCCTTCGGAAGTTTATCAGTCGAGCATCAAAGTCCGACGCACCAGAGCATGTGAAGGCAAAGTTCATAAGTCAGCTGCAGTGGTACATTGAAGTCAGAGATTGGTTGTACAGGGCGTGCGTTTTTATCAAGGAAGACTCAAACTAAGCTGACTGGATTACTAAGTTCACTTAGGGGGAGATTGTTAGAACCTGAAAGTGAACCTCTAGTAATCTCTAACCCTTGTAATTTCGAAGTCAGTCTTAAGTTCGAGGTGTTTTAAGGTATGAGATAAGCTTGTGGTTAGAGATGGAAGTTGAAGTCTGGAGTGGAGTTCGTGGTTCGAAGTGAAGAAGTCTTCGGAGATAGTTTGTCAACCTATGCATTTATTATTCTTGTCTTTTACTTGATGTAACCTTACATAGGGCTTAGTTTTGTAAATTGGGATAATCAGAGTGTCAGAAGTAACTTGTTTATCCAGTCCTTTGTATGCATTTCGGTCTGTACGTTGTACCTCCTTTTCCTATATAAGGATTGATTAATGACAAGAATAGTAGACGGATTGTTTCTCCAAAGATAGTTATATTTGAATTTACTTCACTTTCACTTTTCTCTCAAATCAAACTCTCTCAAATATTCTACTTGTTCATTTATTTTCTTTACCTTGATTATACTCATTGTTCCATATTTAATACTTGAAGTACTTTGTTGATTCTCATCTTTAGTCTCGACTGGTCTTTCCAGACTTGAATGGAACTCTTAATCAGAAGCAGACATTAATCTTAAGCATTAACTCAAGGTTTGAGTTTTCAAGCCTTGTCCCTGCGCAATCAGATCCTTGTTCTCATAATTGGCGATTAGACTTTTGTTCTGGGCTTTTGACTAGTATTTTGGGCTTCCTTGGATTTTGGCCCATGATAGGTTTTGGGCCCAATTTAGGAGATTGGGCCATATTGGGCTTTAAGTTGCCATTTAGGATTTTGGGCCTTTTGAGTAGTTGGGTTGGGCCTTGGTTTTGGGCCAAGTAAGAATAAGGTTAAAATGGACTTATACCCTGGTTATCGGCTAAGTAGCTTAGATTCTTGGTTATGGGTAGAGATCTAATTATTAATTGGATATTATTTTGATGATGATAGTGTCACAACTAGGAATTTTGATACTTCGTAACAACAACAATGATAACATTTGTGAACCAAAATGTGAAAACATGTATGTTGCTTATTCAATAACAACAAAATTTCCATCAAACACTCTATACAAGCACTTCAAATAGTCAACAAAGAATTGGAAACCCTAGAAATCCCGGTTTAAGTCCATTATGGACTAGGATTTCCTTATTGGGCCTAATGGACCAATAAGCTTTCAATTGGACTATTTTGGGCTTAGGACCCTTAAATGGACCCTAATTGGACCCACTTTCTTTATTTTAACATTTTGGGCCATAATGGGCCTAGAATGAAATAAAATACCCTAATGGGCCATAACAAATGTAATTAACCTAATGAGCCATAAAACTCATACTTTGATTTATTTTGGGCCGTGAACCATCTCCAAAGACCAAATGGGTCAAAAAACCATCAAATTTGGCCCATATTATGGATTAAACATAAAAGGCCCAAAATTCTCTTCTTTCTCTTCTCTCTTTCTCAGCCCAAGAGTAAAACAAAAAAAATGGAAATTGAGGAAATAAGGAGGGTTAGCCACCTCCTTATTATATTTTGGTCTTCCATGTAACCATCTCATGTTCCTATGCATCCATCACATCCTTACCTCTCTTTTCTCCCCTCTCTGTTTCTTCTTCGGCCGAGAACACAAAAGAAAAACACACACACCTCACAAATTCTCTCCAAACACTCTCAAAGAACACTCTTGTTTCTCCATCAAAATTTTCGAGATTCTAGGGCATCTCAAGGAGGTTTTTCCACAAAAATCATCATTCTAGGTAAGTTAATGCTTAGATCCACGGTTTAGCTTCTTGAAATTGTTATGAATCTCCTTCTAACTCATGAAAGTTCATGATCATGCTTCTTAGAACCTATCTAAGCCAAAGTCTTCTCAAGAAGCTTTCTAGGGCCGAGAATAGCATCAAACTTCTTCCATTTCTTCTTCAAATCAAAAACAACAAGCAAAGGTGAGTTCATACCCCTCTATTTTCGGTTTTTTACAAGTTTTATGGGGAAGAATACAAGTAAAATGTGTAGATCTATATGTATGTGTATGTTATGTGTGATTTCATGCATGTATGTGTAATTTTATGTGTTTATGTGGCAAATATGTAACAAAAAGGGAAGAAATCTTGAGATCTATGGCACAAGAAGGAAAACAAACATGATTTAAGATATACTACACTAAACAAGTCAAGAAAATTACCCTCTAAGATTATAATAAACATATTGCAACATAAAACCCATTTTTAGGCTATAATTGTCAAATAAACAAAAGTTGGGTTTAAAATTGTCATTTACGAATTTATTAAGGACCAAAAGAGTCAATACATTAAAAATAAATGTTTTTATGAATATTATACTCTTTAAAGGACTAGAAATGTAATTTGTAGTTTAATGGGCAAATTTTTGGGCTTTTCGGCCCATAGGCCCAAATTTTGCAAAATTATGATTTTCAAGGGACTGAAATGGTACAATTCTCAAAACAGGGGGAAAAAGGAGTAAACAAAACTATTTCAAGGGTTTAAATGCTTTTCTTTTCCAAAAAGGATAAAAAATGTAAAGTTTGGAATTTGGGCCAAAAATGTAAAAGTTGCAAAAAGATTGGGTTTTAACTGAAAATTCTGTATTGGAGGGGCTGAAACTGCCAAAGAGTAAATTTTGAGCTAAAAACCTTTATTTAAACAAGTCTATGGTCAAAAATGTCAAGAAAATGAGTTAAGGGCCTAAAATGTCTTTTCTCTATGTGAGGGACTAAAATTGTCATTTTTATTAAAGAAAGGGTTGAATGGGTCAAATCAATATTTTGAGTCAATTATTTTGGTTTTAAGACATTTGGGTTAAAAAGAATACCACATTACAACTTATGAAAATAGAAGGAAAACTATATATATATTTTCAATTATCGTTATAAACAACCGACAAGTTTCGTGCTGTTGAGATTTTAACAATTTTTCAATCAAACTTCCGACCATTATATTATACCTAAAACACGTAAATATTCAAATAGTTGGACTTGAAAGATCTTAATCATGCTTAATGGGCCTTTGTGACCCATTAACGTGACTTTTGGGTTCGACGATAATAACACATGTCTATTGGGCCTCTTGTGACCCAATTACATGTTTAAGGGACCCTTAATAGCTTATATGTGCTATTGGGCCTTGGTGGCCCGTTAGCATTTCTAGTAAGGTCCAAATTTAATCAGATATGAAATGGGCCAATGTGTCCTTCGTATAACCAACAGCCTTAAATAACACGCGTAATTAGCAGGTCCTTGTATTCCTCTTCTCCGTGTCTGTTAGGCTTATTTGAAATCAAAGTAAACAAATCCAGGTCGTTAATCAACAGTAATCAATTTTGTTTGGATTAAGTGAGTAATAACGGGCGACACCTCTAAGGGTCGTTCGTAGTCTGTAGTTATAATCAAAGTCTCCTGGAAGGAGAGCGAGAGTTTGTGTATAGATCTATACGGGGGTGACTCCCCCACACCTCAGCTGTTCGCTACAGTTAGACTCGGCCAGTCTAGGGTGACAAAATCTTAAGATCAATCCCGGCATACATTAGGATGCCAAGACAGACGAGCTAGTCATTATTATGCATGGTTATAACGACTCACATAATTAAATAAATCCAATACCATCCGAGTAATCAAGGAAGAGTAATCAAAATCATTCGTTGCGGCGGTATATCAATTTGAAAACAATTATATTTTATGTTATCGGAAAACATCGGGTTTTTCGAGGAAATCAGCACTACTCGCTTGTATTTTTCTATAACTATAATACAAAACTTCCCATTTATACACGTTTTGAAATCATTCATGCATCAACTTATGGATCTTCACACTTTTGTAAACAATTGTCTTTTCAGAAAATATCGGATTTTCTGGGTTTTATAAACTACACAAATCATTTTTATCACAACCCTGCTTATGAACTCACCAACATTTCATATGTTGACATTTTTCAAAATAACTTGTATTCTCAGGTAATAGGTAAGCTGCAGGGTAATATCAAGTATGTTAGGAAGCTATGTTTTGAAAACTCTTAAACAATTTATGTTATGGATGTGTAATATTTAAAACAATGTACTGGATGTGAACAATATCAGTTGTAATGTATTGATGCATGGTGATGTTTATGTTATGATTCATTTATATCCATTATGATGATATTCAATTTAAGTCACGCGAGCCCCCGGACGTTTCCGCCGTCTGGTTCGGGGGTGTGACAGGTTGGTATCAGAGCTCTGTTTATAGTGAACTGGCATATCTAACCACACATTGATATGCAACTATAAACTAAAGAGGGACTAAAACAACTCTGAACAGAACAAATAAAACACAACGACAAAACATCTTTTCTTGTGCGATATAGGAAAAAGGACATAATACCAAATCAAATAAGATAATACTGACATCTTGGTTAAGTCGGGACTGTTCTTAGTTGTATTAAGGGGTGGATGTAGCCTGATCAACTACATTTTCTCCGAAGTACAACTATTACATGCCCCGGTAAAAACCTCGATGGACGGTAAGCCTAAAAACATACCCCTTTATTACCAAGAAAAGGACATCAACTCAATTTACATAATAATTAAAACACCTTAGGAGTAATAATAGTTTATTCATATACCTCTTCTCAGTCACCATGGAAGGAGAACACCAGGGCATTCAGTTTCATCAGGCCTTAGTGGCCCACGGAATGATCGAGGACGAACCCGAGGGAGACCAAGGGGGAGCACACGACATTGGGCCCGATGAGTACACGGACACAGACTACGAGTTTGATGGGACCGACGACGACATGGAGGAAGAACAAGACTCAGAAAAGGATTCTGCCACATCACCTACCAGCGAGATGCAGCAGGACCACCCCGCCCCACCAGGAAATCCCTCGAGGGAGAATTGCTCTCCGGAAGCTGAGATTGCTGCTCTGCGGAAACAACTATTCGCCATGGAAGCACGAGCGGTGCAAGCTGGACAGGAGAGAGATGAAGTCATTGGAGAAATGACTGAGATGACACAGTTGTTGGCACAACACTTCGGTATATGACCTCACTACCGTCGTCGAGCGCTCCTTAGAGTGTTAGGACTAGTCATATCTACCTTTAGTATTATGCTTATATAATCTATGCTATGTACCATCGACTCTATGTTTAAGTGATTACACTACTCATAGAGCCGTTACGCTGCCGAACTTGCACCACTTATGTATGCTCTTACGAGCAAATTTTCATGTATCAAAGTACGGATATTATTAATGGAAGATTTTATGTGTTTTATTGTGAAGTTGTGATCTGCTATGTGTTATGTATCCATGATTGTATGCTAATTTGTGAAACTACTTAAGTTCATGCAATACACTTAGTTTATAGGACCACAATCTCACAAAAATCATAGGCACTCAACATCTTTCCGTTCCATGACAGAAAGATGCCCCAACGACCAACCTGTGGAAACCCTGAACCAACCCCACCCGAAGTCAACTCAGCTGCATTCCAAGCAGCTGTATCTGCTGCGGTTACTGTAGCCATGGCGCAAATCCACCAAGGGAACAATGGTGGAGGCAATGGACAAGGGGCTGGAAGTTCGAACAACGGAACAAATCAAGGACCTACCAAGACATGCTCCTACAAGGATTTCACCAACGCCAAGCCACAAACCTTTAATGGCACGGGTGGAATGATAACCCTAAAGAGATGGATGGAAAAATTGGAATCGGTATTTGAGATATGTGAATGCCCCGAAGAGGTGAAAGTGAAGTTCGCCACGTGCACATTCGTTGACCAAGCTCTCACTTGGTGGAATGGACATGTAGAGGCCATGACTCTCCCCGTAGCCAACGCTTTGCCGTGGGCGGAGTTGAAAGAAATGCTGATGGCCGAGTACTGCTCGCGAGGTGAAATTCAGAAAATGGAGCAAGAGTTATGGAATCTCACCGTCCGAAACTCTGACATAGATGCATACATATCAAGGTTTAGCGAACTGTCACTGTTGTGCCCTGGCATGATTACTTCAGAGGGAAAGAAAATCGAACGATTCATCTGGGGATTAACCTCCCCAATTCAAGGAAATGTGATAGCTGCAAACCCCGAAACCTTCGACAGTGCCAAGAGGTTGGCCAAGAAACTATACGATCACAACAACAAGAAGTGTGACAAGCCAGTGGAAACTGAGGGCAAGAAGGAGGGTGACAACAAGAAAGGAAAGAACAAAAAGAGAAAAGGGGGACAAGGCTCAAAGTCGTCAAGGAAACAACAAACAGTGACAGACAATGCTGCAACCACCCAAGTACCCTCCACACCACATGCTCCAGCCTCAGCTAATCCAAGTGCCCCTAGGCAGTATTCTGGGAATCTCCCAAAGTGCAACAAGTGCAGTTTCCATCATAATGGTGAATGCAGGGAGATGCATTGTACCAGTTGCAATCGGAAGGGTCACACGACAAAATATTGCAGGACCTATCCTCCCCAGAACCAGCAACAAGGAAACAACAACAACAACAACAACCGCAACAATAACAACAACACCAACAACAGCGGCAATAATGCAGGATCAAGCCCCACCTGCTATGGATGTGGAAAGACTGGGCATATCCGTCGAAACTGCCCCAACATCAACAACCCTGGGAATGGAGGAGCAGGAAGAGTGCTGACCATGGGACAAGGAGAAGCGGTTCAGGATCCCGCTGTTGTCACCGGTACATTTCTCCTAAACCACACTTATGCATGCATCCTATTTGATACCGGGGCAGAACGAAGCTTTGTGAGTAATAAATTCAAACACTTGTTAAAACAACAACCCTAGAAGCTTAATGAAACCTTTACTGTGGAAATGGCTAATGGGAAAACAGAATCCACTGGGGAAATCTGTTGGATATAGTGTCTAAGTCCATAACTATATTTGGTATGTACTTGACCCGACCCGGCATGGTCCATTTGGGTTGCACTTCACCCGAACAATTTGTGGATAATCGTTTGAGAATAGTATAAGTTATGATTTATTAATATATTATAAGTCCTAATATATTAATATAAAATCATATTATTTAATTAGTATTGATCTATAATTAATCTAGAATTAATTTAGAGATTAAAAGTATGACTAATTAAATATGGGCTCTTGTATTTATATAGTGTGGGCTAATGCTTATTTGGAATGGGCTAGGCTTGCATGGAAAGTCCATGGATACTCCATGGAGCTTTAACCCATGGATCTCATGGAAATGAAAAGACATGGGTATTAGGGTTTACATGGATGTAACCCTAATCCACCACACTATATAAAGGAGGCTTTAGTTCTTGAAATCACACTAGTTGTGGTGAGTAAAGTAAGAGGGCCGATTTCAAGAAAGGTGATTACTATTCTCTCAAAATTCCAAGTTTGTGGTGATTTGTGATTTCCATTTGAGGCATCCACACTATTGGTGCTAGGCTCTAAAACTCCAAGCAATCAAATACAACTACAAGGTAAGTAATTCTACTAGCTTTATTTGATTCAAGTTCCCCATGCCATGCTAGATAGGATAAGAACCTTGGAAAAATAATTATTTGCATGTATCTTAGTCAAACATAGATCCAAGGTTTCTAAGGTTGCATGTACACCATAGGAGTGTTAGAATGCTCAAAACCCCATCAGTGGTATCAGAGCCAGGTTTGTTTATTTGATACTTGATGCAAAAAAAAAAAAAAAAAACTTAAAAATTGAAGTTTTGTTCAAAAGCTCGTATCAAAATTTCAAGTTTTGTATATGTACTTACGATTCTTGAAATTTTTGATATGAACATTCATAAACATATGAGTTTAGAAGATCATATAAATTATGTGCTAATAATTGATTAGATTAATTCTTGATCTTTATGTGTTTTAATGGAGTCCATAACTAGTTCTTAAGTTATGGATAACCAAAAGTCACATTTATAAATAACCATTAAAAGAACACATAGGTTACAAAAAAAATGAAGAGTCTTCATTTTTAATAACCATTAACTCATAAGTTATGAGAAATGAAATTTTTTGAAAGTTTACAAAACTTGCCCTCAAGTTTTGGAACATGTAAAGTCATATTAAAAACTTTAGTTCCAACCCCTAGAATTTTAAAAGTTAAAATTCAACCCTTATACTTTATAATATTATAAGTTTAATAATATTTATATATGTATAAGATCAAGTCGTCTTACCGCTAGTACGCCTCATTCACGAAGCCGGTCTATAAGGGGGGTATAAGGTTGTTGCCTAGAAAATGGCAACTTAATGGGTGTCCACTCTCACCCACCGCTTCATTGATCGGTGGAGGGTCGTTAGCCGAACGGGTAGGACAAGGACTTATAAATTCTCATTAAAAGTATAATGATAATACTAAAGTAACTAAACTTTATTGAATTCCCAATCTTAGTTATTTTAGGAAAATGTGAATAAGGTGCTAATCCATGAAATTACACTTTACACTTTGTTTAAGTTGTTAGTGGAGCGTGTGTGGTTAACCGGCACACTAACTTGAACTTAACAAGGTAGGTAAAGGGTGACTTAATGTTTATCATAGTATCGATGGAGCGTGTGTGGTTAACCGGCACATCGATTGAGGGGTAATACATTAAGGGTACCAAGTAATTTGCATGGTTACTTCACACCTTGTTTTGTGATCCTCGACATCCCAGTCACAAAACTTGAAGGGCACACTCGAGATTGAAACATGCCATTGAAGAAAGTTCAATGAATCTCAAAGAATCTCGGAGTTTCTAAACCAATTAAAACCTAATTAAATATTTCGTTTTTCATGGTGGAAATTGGTGAATCGTCATTCACCTACCTTCAAATATCTTATAGCTTAGATTACGGCATCCCTCTTTTAAGTTATAAAATATTGTGTTGGGTCCTAGCCTTAATATTACATTTGGGTGTTTTGTTAAGGACTATCTCTATATCTAATCTAATCTATTCCCTCTTCTCTACAAGATGTCTTCCAATAACAATGCTTCTGGCTCAAACCCTATTAGCTCCTTCTCTCTCATAAATCTTTGTGGGAGAGTCATATTTGATGGGTCCAACTTTACAGATTGGATCAGAAACATCAGGATGGTCACTCGGTATGAGAACAAAGAATATGTTCACGACAAGGAGTTGAAGGTACCCGAGCCAACTGCTACTCCTGAAGAGCTTGCTGAATATGAGGTACATGAAAGAGATGCTACAAAAGTGGCATGCATCATGATGGCCACCATGACAGCCGAGCTCCAAAAGTCCTATGAGGACTATTATCCTTTTGAGATGCACCAGGACTTGATGGACCGCTACCATCAAAGTGCTCGTCAAGAGCGATATGAAATAATCTCCTCCATGATAACAACCCGAATGAAGGATGATGAACCCATCACGGGCCACATGCAGAAAATGCAAAGGTATGTGGACCGTTTACTGAAGCTGAATGTGAACTTCCCTGAGGAGTTAGCAATAGACATCATTTTGCACTCCTTGCCATTGTGTTATGATCAATTCCGCATGACATATCACATGAACAAGGAAGATGTCACCCTCAGCAAACTTCAAGGACTCTTGAAGACCGCCGAAAGTGGTCTAAAGGGTAAGTCGGTTGTTACTACTCCTACTCCTACTCCAACTGCGGCCAATGTCTTGGCAATCGGGCATGGCAAAGGGAAGAAGAGAAAGAACCCTTCTAAGGGTACCAAGGGTAAGACCCTTGAAGGCTCCTCTTCAAGTAAAACCAAGAAAGGTTTTGTCACTCCTTCTGGTAACCCTAATGAGGCTGAATGCTTCTATTGCCATGAAAAGTCGCACTGGAAGCGAAACTGCCCAAAGTACCAGCAAGATTTGAAGGATGGGAAAGTAAAACCCATGCATGCAGGTATATACACTATATTGTCTAATAACTCACCTCATTCTAAGTCTTGGGTCCTTGATACAGGTTGTGGTATTCACATATGTTGTGATTTGCAGGGACTAAAAAGAAGTGAGAATGTGGAGCAGGGAAAGATAAACTTGATTATGGGAAACAGGAAAGCTTCGCCTGTCACCAAGATAGGAGTTTATTCCTTAGTGCTAAATAGTGGGTTTATATTAGATTTGAATAAATGTTATTATTCGCCAGAAATGGCAAGAAATGTTATTTCCTTTCATGCATTGTATAAACAAGGTTTTACCTTTTATTTTGATAATAATAATGGTAGTATCGATGCTTTCTTTAATAATTTTCTTTATTTTAAAGCATTACCTTGTGATGGCGTATATGAAACTGTATCTGCTGTAGATAATCTAGGAAATAATGTATTGTGTATTAACTCTTCCACTAGCTTAGATAAAGCATCCTTATGGCATTGTCGTCTTGGACATGTAAGCAAGAAACGCATAGGCCAACTCCAAAAGGATGGAGTCTTGGAGTCATTTGACCTAAAGTCAGTGATAGTTGTGAATCTTGTTTGTTTGGTAAAATGACAAAGTCACCTTTTACTGGCACTTGTGCTAGGGGTGAAGGTTTGTTGGACCTCATACACATGGATGTGTGTGGACCCTTCAGAACCGCCACAAGAGATGCTAATCGGTTCTATGTGACTTTTACTGATGATTTTAGTAGATATGGATATGTCTACCTAATCAAGCATAAGTCAGAAACCTTTGAGAAATTCAAAGAGTTTAAGCAAGAAGTGGAGAATCAGTTGGGCAGGAACATTAAGATGCTTCGATCCGATCGTGGTGGTGAGTATCTTAGTACTGAGTTCCTTGACTATCTTAAGGAATGTGGGATTGTCTCACAATTGACACCTCCTAGGACACCACAGTTGAATGGTGTAGCTGAGAGGCGCAATCGGACCTTGTTGGACATGGTTCGTTCCATGATGAGTCGAGCTTCGCTACCAATCTCATTTTGGGGGTATGCCTTAGAGACTGCCGCCCATATCCTTAATCTAGTCCCTACAAAGAAGGTTGCCAAAACACCTCACGAGGTGTGGACTAGAAAAGTTCCCAATCTAGACCACATCAAGATTTGGGGTTGCGAGGCTTTCGTGAGACGCAAGACTCACGATAAGCTCGAACCCCGAAGCGAAAGGTGTATTTTCATCGGCTACCCACATAAATCTTTTGGTTACATCTTCTACAGACCCAGTGATAATGTGGTCTTTGTAGCAAGAAGAGGATTCTTTCGAGAGAGAGAATTCATGAGCCAAGGAGACAGTGGGAGGCAAATTGACCTTGAGGAAATTCAAGAGTCAAGTGGTGAAGGAACCTCAAACCCTAGCCCTCAACCTGAGGAGAAAACTCCTGTTGAGCCGACTGAAGAATCTATACCTCTGAGGCGTTCCACCAGAGTTAGGAATGCATCTGAGCATTATTATGGTTTTCATATTACTGCAGAAGGTGAGACACTAATCAGTGATAACACACTGGTAAATCTGGATGAGCCTAACAGCTACACGGAAGCCATGGCAGGCCCTAAGGCTGCTAAATGGAAAGAGGCTATGGATAACGAGATACAGTCCATGTATGACAATCAAGTTTGGAACTTGGTTGACAATGTACCTGATTGTAAGATAGTTGGGTGCAAATGGATCTTCAAGAAGAAGACCGACATGGATGGTAATGTACACACTTATAAGGCACGACTGGTTGCAAAGGGTTATTCTCAAACTCCGGAAGTTGATTATGATGAGACTTTTTCACCAGTGGCCAAGATTAAGTCTATTAGGGTTCTGTTAGCCATTGCTGCATTTCATGATTATGAAATATGGCAAATGGATGTCAAAACCGCTTTCCTTAATGGAAAATTGGCTGAAGATGTTTACATGGTTCAGCCAGAGGGTTTTGTCAGTACAGAGTACCCCAGTAGAGTGTGTAAGCTCGAGAAATCCAGTTATGGATTAAAACAGGCACCTCGCAGATGGAATCTTTGCTTTGATGAGAAAATCAAAGAATTTGGCTTTTCAAGGAGTGAAGATGAATCTTGTGTCTATATTAAGGCTAGTGGGAGTATAGTCAGCTTTTTGGTACTGTATGTGGATGACATACTACTCATAGGAAATGACATCCCAACCCTGCAGGAAGTAAAGTCCTGATTTGGGAAGTGTTTCGCTATGAAGGACCTTGGAGAAGCTGCCTATATCCTAGGGATAAGGATTTTGAGAAACAGGAGTAAAAGACTAATTGGACTTAGTCAAAGCACCTATGTGGACAAAGTGTTGAAAAGGTTCAACATGCATAACTCCAAGAAAGGAGAGTTACCCATCCAGAGTAACGCCATATTGAGTAAGACACAAAGCCCTAGTACTGAGGCTGAGATAGCAGAAATGAGTCGAATACCTTATGCTTCAGTTGTAGGATCGATCATGTATGCTATGACGTGTAATCGAACTGATGTAGCCTTTGCTTTGAGCATGGTTAGCAGGTATCAGGGGAACCCTGGCAAGGCACACTGGACTGCGGTAAAGAATATCCTCAAGTACCTACGGAGGACTAAGGACTGGGTCCTTACCCTCGGTGGCAGTGAGGACTTGAGAGTTGTAGGGTACAGTGATGCTAGCTTTCAGACTGACAGGGATAATTTCCGCTCTCAGTCGGGCTGGGTCTTTACTCTAAACGGAGGGGCAATTACTTGGAAAAGTTCCAAGCAGGAGACAGTGGCTGATTCCACTTGTGAATCAGAGTATATAGCAGCAAGCGAGGCAGCAAAGGAGGCTATATGGCTAAAGAACTTCATCGGAGACCTTGGAGTTGTACCAGCTATAAATGAGCCAATGGAGATTTTCTGTGACAGCAATAGTGCGGTTGCCTTAGCCAAGGAACCAAGAGATCATGGGAGATCCAGACACATTGACAGAAAATATCACATCATCAGACATCGAATAGAAGAAGGAATCCTCGTGGCAAAGAGGGTATCATTGGATGAGAACCCAGCAGATCCCCTCACGAAGGGACTGACTCGGGCTAAGCATCTCCAGCATGCTCGGAGCATAGGGCTGAAGGATGATATTAGTTTTAGTAGTTAGATAATCTTGAAATTTGTAAAATGTAATTGACATTTGATGATAAATAAAAGCTGTTATTTATGAGTAAAGTGTTGCTATCTCTTGTCAATCGTTTACTATTATTTCTTTTTGCATGTTTTGACTTCCAGAATAATTATGTTATGGTTTATATCATATTATTCAAACTCTCCACAGTCGGTCATATGTTGGAAGTAGATATGAATCAAGACTGTCATGGGTTGGCTTGTAGAGGTCTAAGATGTTAGACAAAGCGGGGCTACAACACTCATGAGTGCTCATAAGTTCTGAGTATTGGATTCAACCCACGCTCACTTGTATCACTTCATGGAATTTATCTCTAGTGATCGTGAGATGGTAATATCATATAAGTATTCAAACCTAGAGATATGATTTGTTGCCTATGAGTTGGTTATGAATTGATTGCACGAAAACGCATTGGTAACTCGATGTTATAAACCGTGCTTTTGTGTGTAATTCAACAAGTAGTAGAACAAACATATGAGTCGAAGTTTATCTGTTCCTTCTAGGATTAGAAGCGATATCTGGGCCCCTCGATGATTTTGTTTTGACCTATGTACCGGGCCCGGTCAGAACTAAATTGATGTGTTCAGTTAAGTTCTATGTCAAACAAATCGGAAATCGGGAAACAAATGCTGGACAATAAGCAAGACCATGTTCCATGTATTTGTCCGGCTGATATCTAGAATAGAGGATTATATGATAACTTATCTAAAATGGCGCTTCATAGTTCAACAGAGTTTAAAGAGCTACGATTGCTGAACGGTTCCTGAAGTCATACTTGCAACTATAGTTATTAGACTTATCCAAGTGGGAGACTGTTGGATATAGTGTCTAAGTCCATAACTATATTTGGTATGTACTTGACCCGACCCGGCATGGTCCATTTGGGTTGCACTTCACCCGAACAATTTGTGGATAATCGTTTGAGAATAGTATAAGTTATGATTTATTAATATATTATAAGTCCTAATATATTAATATAAAATCATATTATTTAATTAGTATTGATCTATAATTAATCTAGAATTAATTTAGAGATCAAAAGTATGACTAATTAAATATGGGCTCTTGTATTTATATAGTGTGGGCTAATGCTTATTTGGAATGGGCTAGGCTTGCATGGAAAGTCCATGGATACTCCATGGATACTCCATGGAGCTTTAACCCATGGATCTCATGGAAATGAAAAGACATGGGTATTAGGGTTTACATGGATGTAACCCTAATCCACCATACTATATAAAGGAGGCTTTAGTTCTTGAAATCACACTAGTTGTGGTGAGTAAAGTAAGAGGGCCGATTTGAAGAAAGGTGATTACTATTCTCTCAAAATTCCAAGTTTGTGGTGATTTGTGATTTCCATTTGAGGCATCCGCACTATTGGTGCTAGGCTCTAAAACTCCAAGCAATCAACTACAACTACAAGGTAAGTAATTCTACTAGCTTTATTTGATTCAAGTTCCCCATGCCATGCTAGATAGGATAAGAACCTTGGAAAAATAATTATTTGCATGTATCTTAGTCAAACATAGATCCAAGGTTTCTAGGGTTGCATGTACACCATAGGAGTGTTAGAATGCTCAAAACCCCATCAAAATCTACATCGGATGTACCCTGACCTTGAACCATCACGTCTTTCAAATAAACTTAATGCCTGTTTCCATTAGGAGTTTTGTTGTGATTATCGGCATGGACTGGTTAATCCCCCACCATGCTGAAAGTATGTGTCACGAGAAGGCCGTTCGCCTTCACCTCCCAAATCACGAAACCCTAATTATATACAGAGACAAACCCAACACGAACCTTCGTCTTATCTCGTGCATTAAGGCACAGAAGTATCTACGAAAGAAGAACTTGACGTTTCTAGCTCATATAGTGGATAAGTCCAAAGAAGAGATCAATATTCGAAACATCCTTGTGGCTTGCGATTTCCCGGATGTATTTCCTGAAGACCTTCCGAGGATACCCCCAGAAAGACAAGTCGAGTTCCGAATTGACCTCGTGCCAGGAGCTACACCCATTGCCAAATCACCCTACAGATTGGCTCCTGCGGAAATGCAAGAGTTGTCCAGTCAACTCAGCGAGCTTTTGGACAAAGGATTCATCCGACCCAACTTCTCACCTTGGGGAGCTCCGGTTCTCTTTGTTAAGAAGAAAGACGGTACCTTTCGGATGTGTATTGATTACAGGGAACTTAATAAGCTCTCTATCAAAAATCGCTATCCACTTCCGAGAATCGACGATCTATTTGACCAACTCCAAGGAGCAAGTTACTTATCTAAGATAGACCTGCGATCCGGATACCACCAACTCAAAGTCCGGGAGGAGGATATCCCCAAAACCGCCTTCCGTACTCGTTATGGACATTATGAATTAGTCGTAATGCCCTTCGGTCTAACGAATGCCCCTGCCACATTCATGGGCCTAATGAATCGAATTTGCCGACCATTCCTTGACAACTTTGTCATCGTTTTCATCGACGATATCCTCGTCTATTCTCGAAGCGAAGAAGAACACGACTGACATCTCCAACAAATCCTGGAAACCCTGTGAACTGAAAAGTTATAAGCAAAACTCTCTAAGTGCGAGTTTTGGCTCCGTAGTGTGAACTTTTTGGGTCATGTTGTTAGTCAGGAAGGGATACATGTGGATCCCTCTAAGGTCAAACCCGTTGAAGGATGGGCGATCCCAACAACACCCACCGAAATTCATCAATTCTTAGGTCTCGCAGGCTACTACAGGAGGTTCATTCAGAAGTTCTCCAAAACAGCCGAGCCACTTACCTTGCTTACGCAAAAGGGCGTACCCTTTGAATGGACGGATAAGCAAGAAGCTGCATTCCGGACTCTGAAGCAGGCACTCTGCAGTGCACCAGTACTATCACTACCGGAAGGAACAGAGGACTCTGTAGTTTACTGTGATGCGTCGAATCAAGGTTTAGGCTGTGTACTCATGCAGCGTGGAAAGGTGATAGCTTATGCGTCCCGGCAACTAAAGACACATGAGGTGAATTATACCACCTATGATCTTGAATTAGGAGCTGTGGTCTTCGCCCTGAAAATTTGGAGGCACTACCTTTATGGTACCAAGTGCACCATTTTCACCGACCACAAGAGTCTCCAGCACATTTTAAATCAAAAGGAGTTAAACATGAGGCAACGAAGATGGGTTGAACTGCTGAACGATTATGAGTGCGAAATCAAGTACCACCCAGGTAAAGCTAACGTAGTAGCTGATGCCTTGAGTCGAAGGGATTACTCGAATCGTCGTTTGAAGACTCTCTCGATAACCATCCAATCCCACCTGACCTCGCAAATCAGAGCAGCCCAGTTGGATGCCATGAAGGCAGAAAACAAAACAAGCGAAGCGTTACGTGGAATGGAAAAGAATTTTGAAGTGAAGGAGGATGGAACATATTACTTCATGAACCGCATTTGGGTCCCTAAACTTGGAGGATTCAGAGAAGTAGTCATGAATGAAGCCCACAAGACGCGATACTCCATCCATCCGGGTTCAGATAAAATGTACCTGGATGTCAAGCAACATTATTGGTGGCCTAACATGAAGGCAGAGATTGCCACTTACGTTAGCAAATGCCTCACATGTGCTAAAGTAAAGGTGGAATATCAGAAGCCCTCGGGATTACTACAGCAACCAGTAATTCCCGAGTGGAAATGGGAAAGGATTACTATGGACTTTGTGACCAAAGTACCCAAGACGACTGATGGTTTGGATACCATATGGGTAATAGTTGATAGGTTGACAAAATCCGCTCATTTCCTGCCAATAAAAGAATCATACAAGATGGAACGTTTGACAAGGATCTATATCAAGGAAATCGTGAGACTCCACGGAGTGCCCATATCTATCATCTCAGATAGAGATAGTAGGTTTACTTCACGCTTTTGGCAATCACTTCAGAAAGCTATGGGAACACAACTCGACATGAGCACTGCCTACCACCCGCAAACGGATGGTCAAAGCGAGCGAACCATTCAAACGCTAGAAGACATGCTTCGCGCATGTGTGATAGACTTTGGAAGGTCATAGGATACCCACTTGTCTTTGATCGAATTCTCATACAACAACAGTTATCACTCAAGCATCAAAGTTGCTCCTTTCGAGGCATTGTACGGGCGTAAATGTAGATCACCGTTGTGTTGGGCTGAGGTAGGAGACACTCAGCTAGCAAGAGGACAAACACCAGACAATACATTAACAGGACCGGAAATCATACGCAAAACGACCGAGAAGATAATTCAGATCAGGGCCCGACTGCAATCATCACTAGACAGACAAAAGAGCTACACCGATAAGCGGCAAAAGCCCTTGGAATGTGAAGTCGGGGATCAGGTGTTATTAAAGGTCTCTCCTTGGAAAGGGGTGATTCGTTTTGGGAAACGGGGAAAACTAAACCCTCGATACATTGGACCCTTCGAGATTCTTGCCCGAATAGGTCCAGTGGCTTATAGACTGCAGTTACCCGCTGAACTCAGCAGTGTACACCTCGTGTTCCATGTATCCAATTTGAAAAAGTGTTTATCCGACGAAACCCTCGTCATTCCACTTGAAGAAATTGAAATCAACGAGAATCTCCTGTTCATCGAGGAACCAGTCGAAATGATGGACAGGGAGGTGAAGCGTATTAAGCAAAGTCGCATTCCGATTGTGAAAGTACGGTGGAACGCGAAGCGTGGGCCAGAATTCACATGGGAACGCGAAGACCAGATGAAGCAGAAGTACCCTCATCTATTCTAGCATTCTCGAATCTAGTTTTAAAAAGAATTTCGGGACGAAATTCCCTGTAACGGGGGGATGATGTCACAACTAGGAATTTTGATACTTCGTAACAACAACAATGATAACATTTGTGAACCAAAATGTGAAAGCATGTATGATGCTTATTCAATAACAACAAAATGTCCATCAAACACTCTATACAAGCACTTCAAATAGTCAACAAAGAATTGGAAACGCTAGAAATCCCGGTTTAAGTCCATTATAGACTAGGATTTCCTTATTGGGCCTAATGGACCAATAAGCTTTCAATTGGACTATTTTGGGCTTAGGACCCTTAAATGGACCCTAATTGGACCCACTTTCTTTATTTTAACATTTTGGGCCATAATGGGCCTAGAATGAAATAAAATACCCTAATGGGCCATAACAAATGTAATTAACCTAATGAGCCATAAAACTCATACTTTGATTTATTTTGGGCCGTGAACCATCTCCAAAGACCAAATGGGCCGAAAAACCATCAAATTGGGCCCACATTATGGATTAAACATAAAAGGCCCAAAATTCTCTTCTTTCTCTTCTCTCTTTCTCGGCCCAAGAGTAAAACAAAAAAAAATTGAAATTGAGGAAATAAGGAGGGTTAGCCACCTCCTTATTATATTTTGGTCTTCCATGCAACCATCTCATGTTCCTATGCATCCATCACATCCTTACCTCTCTCTTCTCCCCTCTCTTTTTCTTCTTCGGCCGAGAACACAAAAGAAAAACACACACACACCTCACAAATTCTCTCCAAACACTCTCAAAGAACACTCTTGTTTCTCCATCAAAATTTTCGAGATTCTAGGGCATCTCAAGGAGGTTTTTCCACAAAAATCATCATTCTAGGTAAGTTAATGCTTAGATCCATGGTTTAGCTTCTTGAAATTGTTATGAATCTCCTTCTAACTCATGAAAGTTCATGATCATGCTTCTTAGAACCTATCTAAGCCAAAGTCTTCTCAAGAAGCTTTCTAGGGCCGAGAATAGCATCAAACTTCTTCCATTTCTTCTTCAAATCAAAAACAACAAGCAAAGGTGAGTTCATACCCCTCTATTTTTGGTTTTTTACAAGTTTTATGGGGGAGAATACAAGTAAAATGTGTAGATCTATGTGTATGTGTATGTCATGTGTGATTTCATGCATGTATGTGTAATTTTATGTGTTTATGTGGCAAATATGTAACAAAAAGGGAAAAAATCTCGAGATCTATGGCACAAGAAGGAAAACAAACATGATTTAAGATATACTACACTAAACAAGACAAGAAAATTACCCTCTAAGATTATAATAAACATATTGCAACATAAAACTCATTTTTGGGCTATAATTGTCAAATAAACAAAAGTTGGGTTTAAAATTGTCATTTACGAATTTCTTAAGGACCAAAAGAGTCAATACAGTAAAAATAAATGTTTTTATGAATATTATACTCTTTAAAGGTGTAACATCCGGTTTCGGATTATCCATGATTAAGGTTCATGGGCCGCGAGTCGGGGGCTAGGAGGTCTCGGGTTGAGGCGAGTTGCTAGAAGCGTAGGGCATCTCATTACCTTTCCGTAGGTATGAGGATTTTTGGGATTCGAGTCATTTCAAAGATTCTATGGAAGTTTGGGAAAGTTGGCAAGATAAGTCCCTAAGTGAGGATTTTGGCAGCGAAGTACGCTGGGTGTACGTATGCGTACGCTTAGCGTACAAGTACGCGTGTTTCTTAAGCAAGAGCCACCTAGTACGCTGGGCGTACCAGGGGAGGTATGCTGGGTGTACTAGGCACAGAAGGAAACCCTAATTAAGTGAAGTGCCCCTATATAAAGAAAGAGATGGTCTCATTTCTGGCCACCTTCCTCAGTTATTAAACCCTCTCAAACCCTAATATCCGTTCTTGAGCTTGTGAGTGGCCATGATGAGCTTGTTTGTGTTCTTGTGGGCTTTTGGGAGTTAAGAAGGAGCATGGAAGGGAGTGAAGTTGAAGATCAGGCTGTGGATCTGAGCTTTCTTGGGGCTAGGGCACCATTTGAAGGTATAAAGCTCCAAGATTTCCCTCTCTTTTTGTTTTGTGCATTTTAGGGTCCATTTTAGTGTTTTTGGTCCCAAGCTTGAGGCTTTATGAGTTGATGCAGTCCAGAGCTTAATAACCTGTCCTTTTAAGTGTTTCTAGTGGTGGAGAACCATAAAAATAAGGCCTTGATCGTGTGAATCTACCCATGCATGAGTTATGAGCATTTTGGGTTAAGAAAGTAAGAGTTTTTATGTGTTGTGACCTTATCAGCCATGCAAAGGCTTAAAGTTGTTAACTTTATGGAGTAAGAGATGTTAGGAAGTCCAGATCCAAGAGTTGAGCTAAGGTCTTAATGGGTTAAGACCTAGAAAATGGATTAAGCAAGTCTGAAGGTACGCGCCGCGTAATTCCAGTACGCCCCGCGTACTGGGTTGAGGTCCCTGATCAATTTCTTGAGTGTTTGGGTACGCTGAGCGTACCAAGGGGGTACGCCCCGCGTAACTCCTTCTGGGGGTTTTTGGGCTAAGCATTGTGTTGGGCCTTGAGTGTTGGGCCAGGAGTTTGGACGTCATGTAATAGAGTCTTGGACTAGAAAAGTGTAGGTATGTGCTTTGGGCCTTTGGTTTGAACTTGCCTTTTTGGTTGGGAACTGGGCCGTGTGAGGGCCCATTTATTATTGGGCTTTGGTGGGCCCAATGGGCTTAGGGCATAAATGGGCTGTTAGGTGGTCTGTCTATACACCCAATAAGTGAGAGGTTGGACTTAGCTCCTAATTGAGATTATTGTGGGTTTGGCATAGAGTTAGAGTCTGGTGCGTAGCAGCAGTGATTATAGGAGCTGTGTTATATGTGTACACCAGAGGGTCTTGTATGCTATGTGTATATATGAGATTATGTGCATTGTGTTATATGTAGGCTATGTGTTGAACAGACCGGGCCGGAGGGCCCAACGATATAGACTGGACCGAAGGGTCCAACGACACAGACTGGACCGATGGGTCCGACGAGCTATGATCGGACCAGAGGGTCCAACGAGCTACGGGACTGGAGGGTCCCGCTGAGACATATCGACCGGAGGGTCGTATTATAGCCTCGAGTGGCGTATGTGTTGTATGTGGTATTTTGGGGAACTCACTAAGCTTTGTGCTTACCGTGTTATGTGTTATGTGTTTCAGGTTTTCTCGAGATCGCGGGACGGCACCGACTTGATTGTACACACCAGAGAAAGAGTTATATTTTGAGGATCCTGGATTATTAATGGAGTTGTGCTCTGTAATTTGAAGAAACTAGATTTTTATACAATTTGTTATGAAAAGTATGCAATTTTAAAATGAAAGATCTGTTTGAAAATTTACGGCGTTACAAGTTGGTATCAGAGCCTTGGTTTGAGGGATTCGGATGCACCTTCGGGTATATCTGGACTCAAACTGAGGAATTGAGGAAAATTTTCAAAATAAATGATTTTTCTAAAACGAGCAAGAGTTCCTAAGAGAAAACGAGAAAGAGCAGTGTGTACAATCAGCCAGAGCCCGAACGGTGATTTCCCAAAATACCCTTACCTTATGTGTTTATGAGATATTATGAGATATTATGCATGCTAGAGATATGCTAGGTATTTCATATTTTAGGACTAGAGTGGCCTGATTTGTGATGCCGTAGCCTAGGAGTTGCTGTTATCTGTGATGCGTTTTCGAGTATGTGCTGAGTAAGAGTATCCAACGGGAATCCTTGTGGAGAGGGATTGAGTAGAGGAGTAATCTAGGAAAGATACCTAGATGAGCATTTGTGGAGCCTACCGAGAGAGTAGCTAGATACCCGCGGGGGTAGAGTTTCAGAGTTCGGTGATGTCTTTTGAGTATGAGTAGAGCAAGTGGAGTTATCACCTAGAGCGGGTTTTACGTGTTATTTCGATGCCCGAATGCTGCTTGCTTCATGCTTTGTGGAATTCCCGATGATGGGAGTCAGCTACCAAGTGAATGTGACGATATTCAGGAGGTAGATGACTGGAATCATAAGGAGTTTCTCAGCAGCTGATGGCGGAGAAGTGTGAGAACCTAGGAAGAGCCTAGGAAGTGACCTTAGTCAGATGAGTACGCGGACAAAGTAGAGCATTTCGCTGGGGAGCGAGCACGCGTGTTGGGATTGGTGATTGAGAATGTTGAGCAGCTACTTAGGGAATCGGGAATGGTCCGTGTAAAGAGTATGGGTAGATGTGGCAGGTAGTATGGGCCCGTACTACTGAAAGCAGAGGACCCATACTCGATGCAGGGAGTATTCCAGACGTTCTAAGTAGCAGATCGAGAGGTGATGTCATGGTTCGAGTACCATGGTTGGTAGCAGATCGAGAGGTGATGTCATGGTTCGAGTACCATGATTGGTAGCAGATCGAGAGATGATCTCATGATTCGAGTACCATGATTGGTAGCAGATCGAGAGGTGATGTCATGGTTCGAGTACCATGATTGGTAGCAGATCGATAGATGAAGTCATGATTCGAGTACCATGATTGGTAGCAGATCGAGAGGTGATGTCATGGTTCGAGTACCATGATTGGTAGCAGATTGAGAGGTGATGGCATGGTTCGAGTACCATGATTGGTAGCAGATCGAGAGGTGATTTCATGGTTCGAGTACCATGATTTGTAGCAGATCGAGAGGTGATTCCATGGTTCGAGTACCATGATTTGTAGCAGATCGAGAGGTGATGTCATGGTTCGAGTACCATGATTCGTAGTGGATTGAGAAGAGATAACATGGTTCGGGTACCATGATTCATAGCAGATCGAGAGGTGGCCGCATGGTTCGAGTACCATGACCCGTGGCAGTTAGTGTTATTGGTTCTACCAGTTATTCCGTGGTGATTGGCTAGACCGAGATCAGATGTGAAAGAGTATGGGGCCAGAGGGCCATGATGAACGAGTTTTAATGGAGCATCCCTTAAAAGGGGAAATCGAGTTAGCTCCGAGGGATTGTTGGTGACATGCCAATTGGAGTCGCAAGACTCAGGAATGAGTAGAGATGGCGGTTATGGAGGATTATGGCATGAGTTGAGCAATCAGCCGATAGTGGAGATGTCATTTTCTGTGACCTGAGCGGTGCTATTTCTGTTCCTATGGGAAACAGGAGAGGTATTGAGATTTCCGGTTTCCATGGTTGGGGTGAGCCCTGTGGGGTAGCTTTGCTTACGATCTTTCATCAGAGTATTTGGCCAGTAGGTCTGCCGAGAGGTAATGTTAGAGCATGAGCAGGTTGTCATCGGGGACTGAGATGGTTAAGGACAAGGATACACCCTATTGAGCATAGTAAAGGCATGTATTAGCTGCAGCGGCAGATGATCAAGAAGAGGATATTAGGGCGGTGGATCTTATTGTCTATGATGAGTATCGAGTGTGGTAATGAGGACTCCACTCTTATTACAACCCACGTGATGGAACGTTGGTTGAAGAGTCGAAGATGAGGAATATGATAGTTCGTTATTTTCAGACTGAGAGTCAGGGCTACGACTGGACAGTTGAGATGTCCGGTAGTGGGATGGTACGAGATTCTGAATGACTAGAGGTAGTCATGATGAGAAGTTTCTGAGGATTTCATCGGAGATTCGGGGTATTTGGAATTGCTTGACCTCCATCGGGGAGATCATTGAGCATTGCGTATCACCTTCCAAGAGTAGGTGCGATGTTGTTAGTAAAAACAGTCTGTGGGTTAGATTGTTGGCGAACCAATTGGTGATGGTTCGAACCCTGAATGGGGGAGAACCGGGTACTTTTGAGGAGATTAGAGATTGTTTCAATGGCGGTTAGAGAACTGGATAGAGAGGCCTGCGGTGTGGATTCCTGAGACCAGAGTTATTGGTGGTCAAGGGGAGGTGCAGAGTGAGATAGTGCATGTGGTACGTGTTTGAGAAAGAATGAGTGTCTCCATGGCAAGTGGCTATTGGTCGGAGACCTTATGGTGGTTAGGAATCCTTCAAGGTTAAAATGGTGAATTCGAGGTGGTTGGCTTGTGAGGTTAGTTCGGCGGCTGAGAATTTCTGTTTCAGAGTATGGGCTATTATATGCAGTATGGGAAGGGAAGAAGTTGATTGGGCAACCAACTTCAGGGTCGTTATAAGTATTCTTGCATGAGTTTTGAGCAATAGAGGAGGAAATATCGGATTGTCATCTTCGTGTTCCGAGTCATTGGCAATTTCTCCGTGTTTAAATTTGGAGATGGAGTATCCGGGGTTACAAGTGGCACGAGAGAAAGACCGGTTGCGAGATTCCGAGGAAGCAATGCGGTATCTGAGTATGATGCCATGAGTATGAGATCAGTGGTAGAGTCAAGACACTGCAAGGCGTTGTGATGGTAATCCGGGGTGTCTGAGTTTAATGTCCTAAAATCTCGGATTATTTTGAGTTTGAGTTGAGATGTCGATTGGTGTATCAAGTGTCTATGGTTCCGGTGGGGGCCCTTCAGTTAATTGACATCAAATGGATTTATTTGAGAATGTGAATTGCAACGAGAAAAAGAGGTTTTATCACGACGGTGGTCGTCCGAAGTAGTGATGCTTAGCCCGGAGGGGTGAGTGTGTACCTATATATGCTAGGCCGCAGAGCATGAGTTAATGATCGCAGTGTGGTGTCAACTTGAGGATGAGATCGTGGAATGGTAAGAGAAAGCACGGTAAGACTACAGAGAGCTGTAGCATCCATGAGTTAGTGCGAGAGAGTGCGGTGATAGTGCGGGAAGCCGTAGTATTTGTCAGTCAGAGAGAGGGTGTCGTGATGCTATGGGGAGCCATAGTACTCACTAGTTAGAGAGGAGGGTATCGTGATGCTATGGGGAGCCGTAGTACTCACTAGTCAGAGAGGAGGGTGTCATGATGCTATGGGGAGCCGTAGTACTCACTAGTCAGAGAGGAGGGTGTCGTGATGCTAGGGGGAGCCGTAGTACGCACTAGCTAGCGAGAGGTTGTTATGATGAAGCACTCTTGTTTAGAGCATGACGCAGAAGAGATTTAGGCTTGAATAGCCCAAATTAATGAGTTCTTAGGAGCCTGGTGGTCGGACCAGGGGCGAGACCGGGGTCTCCCCAATGATCGGGAATCATTATATTCTGAGTAAGGTATGGACATCGCAATCTGGAGGAATTGGACAAGTGAAGTAAGCATGGGTTGCGGGTCACGAGCCATGAGTTGAATGGGTCTTTGGGATGAGTGGTTCCAACTGCGGGTCAGACCAAACTCTTGAGTTGAGTTGAGTCCTGGTGGTGTGTTGGATAGACGAGATGAGATTCTGAAATCGGAAGTGGGTTCCATGTGAGGGGTATTGTTTGTTATCCGATGTCTCAGACCTGAGTAGGTCAGTACCTTGGTTCGGGAGGTGCAACGGGATGCACGAAACTATTGAGCAGTAATCGACAGAGTTCAGGGGTGATCCGATCTTCAAGAGAGTTGTAGTGTTCGCTTGAGGGAAAGCGAACTGCGTGACTTATGCGTCACTAAGAGTTGAGACAGTTATTATAAGATGGGAATCGGTGAAACCTTTTTGGGTTATAGGGTGGGTGAGCTTGAGGTTCACCTACTGGGTTTATAGAGGTCGGAGAATATTCCCAGGCGAGCATGATCTTTTCCTTGTGTTCGAGATTCGAGTTTTGGGTTCATCCTCTCTAATGGATCCTGATGATTGCCCTTGCAGTGGGTCCTGGAGGGAGAAGGAGATTACGACCCTTCGGTCTTTTTGAGTTGTGTTTGGGATTGATCAGGGAATCAGGGTTGGTAGGGTGTTCTTAGAGTTTGTTAGTCGGTGGGCGATTAACAGGATAATGTTTCAAGGATGTTCTGGAAGGGAATTAGACCGCAAGAGTTTTCAAGTTATGAAGATTCAGATTGAGTACCGTAACGGCAGTTGGGTCTGCCCCTTTCGAGTCAGGAGGTCTTGGTGGGATCGAGTATCCTTGGAAGTGATTGTTGTTTGGTTTGAGGACCTTCGGTGGTACTTCCCGGCTAGTAGGGTTTGATCTATGTGGGGTTACGGAGTGATTTCGAGCACGAAATCTAATTCAAGTGGGGGAGAATTGTAACATCCGGTTTTGGATTATCCATGATTAAGGTTCATGGGCCGCGAGTCGGGGGCTAGGAGGTCTCGGGTTGAGGCGAGTTGCTAGAAGCGTAGGGCATCTCATTACCTTTCCGTAGGTATGAGGATTTTTGGGATTCGAGTCATTTCAAAGATGCTATGGAAGTTTGGGAGAGTTGGCAAGATAAGTCCCTAAGTGAGGATTTTGGCAGCGAAGTACGCTGGGCGTACGTATGCGTACGCTTAGCGTACAGGTACGCGTGTTTCTTAAGCAAGAGCCACCTAGTACGCTGGGCGTACCAGGGGAGGTACGCTGGGCATACTAGGCACATAAGGAAACCCTAATTAAGTGAAGTGCCCCTATATAAAGAAAGAGATGGTCTTATTTCTGGCCACCTTCCTCAGTTATTAAACCCTCTCAAACCCTAATATCCGTTCTTGAGCTTGTGAGTGGCCATGATGAGCTTATTTGTGTTCTTGTGGGCTTTTGGGAGTTAAGAAGGAGCATGGAAGGGAGTGAAGTTGAAGATCATGCTGTGGATCTGAGCTTTCTTGGGGCTAGGGCACCATTTAAAGGTATAAAGCTCCAAGCTTTCCCTCTCTTTTTGTTTTGTGCATTTTAGGGTCCATTTTAGGGTTTTTGGTCCCAAGCTTGAGGCTTTATGAGTTGATGAAGTCCAGAGCTTAATAACCTGTCCTTTTAAGTGTTGCTAGTGGTGGAGAACCATAAAAATAAGGCCTTGATCGTGTGAATCTACCCATGCATGAGTTATGAGCATTTTGGGTTAAGAAAGTAAGAGTTTTTATGTGTTGTGACCTTATCAGCCATGCAAAGGCTTAAAGTTGTTAACTTTATGGAGTAAGAGATGTTAGGAAGTCCAGATCCAAGAGTTGAGCTAAGGTCTTAACGGGTTAAGACCTAGAAAATGGATTAAGCAAGTCTGAAGGTACGCGCCGCGTAATTCCAGTACGCCCCGCGTACTGGGTTGAGGTCCCCGATCAATTTCTTGAGTGTTTGGGTACGCTGAGCTTACCAGGGGGGGTACGCCCCGCGTAACTCCTTCTGGGGGTTTTTGGGCTAAGCATTGTGTTGGGCCTTGAGTGTTGGGCCGGGAGTTTGGACCTCATGTAATAGAGTCTTGGACTAGAAAAGTGTATGTATGTGCTTTGGGCCTTTGGTTTGAACTTGCCTTTTTGGTTGGGAACTGGGCCGTGTGAGGGCCCATTTATTATTGGGCTTTGGTGGGCCCAATGGGCTTAGGGCATAAATGGGCTGTTAGGTGGTCTGTCTATACACCCAATAAGTGAGAGGTTGGACTTAGCTCCTAATTGAGATTATTGTGGGTTTGGCACAGAGTTAGAGTCCGGTGCGTAGCAGCAGTGATTATAGGAGCTGTTCTTCATCCGAGGTGAGTCTTCTCACTATACATTACCTAGAGTGGTATTTATGTGTAGACCAGAGGGTCTTGTATGCTATGTGTATATATGAGATTATGTGCATTGTGTTATATGTATGCTACGTGTTGAACAGACCGGGCCGGAGGGCCCAACGATATAGATCGGACCGAAGGGTCCAACGACACAGACTGGACCGAAGGGTCCGACGAGCTATGACCGGACCAGAGGGTCCAACGAGCTACGGGACTGGAGGGTCCCGCTGAGACACATCGACCGGAGGGTCGTATTATAGCCTCGAGTGGCGTATGTGTCGTATATGGTATTTTGGGGAACTCACTAAGCTTTGTGCTTACCGTGTTATGTGTTATGTGTTTCAGGTTTTCTCGAGATCGCGGGACGGCACCGGCTTGATTGTACACACCAGAGAAAGAGTTATATTTTGAGGATCCAAGATTATTAATGGAGTTGTGCTCTGTAATTTGAATAAACGAGATTTTTATACAATTTGTTACGAAAAGTATGCGATTTTAAAATGAAAAATCTGTTTGAAAATTTACGGCGTTACAAAAGGACTAGAAATGTAATTTGTAGTTTAATGGGCTAATTTTTGGGCTTTTCGGCCCATAGGCCCAAAATTTGCAAAATTATGATTTTCAAGGGACTGAAATGGTACAATTCTCAAAACAGAGGGAAAAATGAGTAAACAAAACTATTTCAAGGGTTTAAATGCTTTTCTTTTCCAAAAAGGATAAAAAATGTAAAGTTTTTGGAATTTGGGCCAAAAATGTATAAGTTGCGAAAAGATTGGGTTTTAACTGAAAATTCTGTATTGGAGGGGCTGAAACTGCCAAAGAGTAAATTTTGAGCTAAAAACCTTTATTTAAACAAGTCTATGGTCAAAAATGTCAAGAAAATGAGTTAAGGGCCTAAAATGTATTTTCTTTATGTGAGGGACTAAAATTGTCATTTTTATTAAAGAAAGGGTTGAATGGGTCAATATTTTGAGTCAATTATTTTGGTTTTAAGACATTTGGGTTAAAAAGAATACCACATTACAACTTATGAAAATAGAAGGAAAAATATACATATATTTTCAATTATCGTTATAAACAACCGACAAGTTTCGTGCTGTTGAGATTTTAACAATTTTTCAATCAAACTTCCGACCATTATATTATACCTAAAACACGTAAATATTCAAATAGTTGGACTTGAAAGATCTTAATCATGCTTAATGGGCCTTTGTGACCCATTAACGTGACTTTTGGGTTCGACGATAATAACATATGTCTATTGGGCCTCTTGTGACCCAATTACATGTTTAAGGGACCCTCAATGGCTTATATGTGCTATTGGGCCTTGGTGGCCCGTTAGTATTGCTAGTAAGGTCCAAATTTAATCAAATATGAAATGGGCCAATGTGTCCTTCGTATAACCAACAACCTTAAATAACACGCGTAATTAGCAGGACCTTGTATTCCTCTTCTCCGTGTCTGTTAGGCTTATTTGAAATCAAAGTAAACAAATCCAGGTCGTTAATCAACAGTAATCAATTTTGTTTGGATTAATTGAGTAATAACGGGCGACACCTCTAAGGGTCGTTCGTAGTCTGTAGTTATAATCAAAGTCTCCTGGAAGGAGAGCGAGAGTTTGTGTATAGATCTATACGGGGGTGACTCCCCCACACCTCAGCTGTTCGCTACAGTTAGACTCGGCCAGTCTAGGGTGACAAAATCTTAAGATCAATCCCGACATACATTAGGATGCCAAGACAGACGAGCTAGTCATTATTATGCATGGTTATAACGACTCACATAATTAAATAAATCCAATACCATCCGAGTAATCAAGGAAGAGTAATCAAAATCATTCATTGCGGCGGTATATCAATTTGAAAACAATTATATTTTATGTTATCGGAAAACATCGGGTTTTTCGAGGAAATCAGCACCACTCGCTTGTATTTTTCTATAACTATAATACAAAACTTCCCATTTATACACGTTTTGAAATCATTCATGCATCAACTTATGAATCTTCACACTTTGGTAAACAATTGTCTTTTCAGAAAATATCGGATTTTCTGGGTTTTATAAACTACACAAATCATTTTTATCACAACCCTGCTTATGAACTCACCAACATTTCATATGTTGACGTTTTACAAAATAACTTGTATTCTCAGGTAACAGGTAAGCTGCAGGGTAATATCAAGTATGTTAGGAAGCTATGTTTTGAAAACTCTTAAACAATTTATGTTATGGATGTGTAATATTTAAAACAATGTCCTGGATGTGAACAATATAAGTTGTAATGTATTGATGCATGGTGATGTTTATGTTATGATTCATTTATATCCATTGTGATGATATTCAATTTAAGTCACGCGAACCCCCGGACGTTTCCGCCGTCTGGTTCGGGGTGTGACAGATAGCATGGGGATTTTACGGACCAGCAAACCGAGATTGATTTGAGTGTTTCAGCAGCTAGAGGTGAGTCTTCCTTCGTAGTATCCGTGGGCCGAAGGCACCAATGCCTATCCACTAGTTTATGATGTAGATGTTGGGTTATGAGTATTCTAACACTCCTAAGTGTACATGCAACCCTAAATACCTTGGATCTATGTTTTCTCTATTATACATACAATTATGAACATCCAAGGTATTATCCTAATCTAGCATACAAAATAATAAATATAACAAGATAGAATACATACCTCTTTGATTTAGAATGTCTTCATGAAGCTTGAGTGCCTAGTGCCCCAAGTGTGACACCTCAAATGGTTCACACAACACCAAATACACTTGGAATAACTTGAGAGAAACTTGAACACTCCTTGAAATCGTCTAGCCCTCACACTCATACATTAGTGCACGATTTCTTGAGCCATGGGATTCTTTTATATGGTGGCTATTAGGGTTACACCATGTAACTCATAACTTTACCCATTCCTTATGCTCCATGGATTTTAACCTCCATGGAGTATCCATGGGTCACCCCATGGACTTAGTCCAACATAAGGAATCTTGGATCACAAGCCCACATATATAAGAATGAATGATTTACACAATCAACCCATATATTTAATTAGTCTCCTTTTGATCACTTAATTAATTCCAAATTAATTCTTGATCAATACTAATTAAATAACCTTATTAATATATTAGAACTTATAATATATTAACCAACCTTAAGTGTTATTTTTTCTCATTAGAGTCTATCCAAATGCATGATGCCATGCAACCCAAATGGACCATGACGGGTCGGGTCAAGTCTTACCAATTATAGTTATGGACTTAGACATTAATCCAACAGTCTCCCACTTGGATAAGTCTAAAACTATTATTGCGTATGACTTCAGGAACCGATCAGCAATCGTAGCTCTCAAAAGCTTCTGTCGAACTCTGACCTTGTCGATGAACTCTGACCTTTATCAATGACTTGTCCATTCGATAAGGGATCAGATATTCCTCCATTCTAGATATCATATGGACTGAGACATGGATTATCAATCATTCTCTCTGTCCATTTGTTGTTTCCCGAATTCCGATTCATGATGACTGACTGATTGAGCAAATCAAATCAGTCCTGGCTTGGCCAAGCACTCACATGTATCATCTTTAAATCATCGAGGGGCCCACAGATATCGCTTTTATCCCGAAGGTAAAAGGAATGGATAAACTTCGACTCATATGGCTTGTTCTACTACTTGTTGAATCATACACAAAGGCACGTTTTATAACATCGAGTTACCAATGCGTTTTCGTGCAATCAATGTATAACCAACTCATAGTAACAACTCATATCTCTAGGTTTGAAGAATATAAGATATTATCGTCTCATGATCACTCGTGATAATATCCATGAAGTGATTCAAATGAGCGCGGGTTGAATCCAATACTCAGAACTTATGAGCACTCATGAGTGTTGTAGCACCACTTTGTCCACCAACTTGGACCTCTACAAACCAACCCATGACAGTCTTGATTCATATCTACTTCCAACATATGACCGACTGTGGATGGTTTGAATAACTTAATCATTCAGGAAGAGCGACTTAGTTATTCTGGAAGTCAAAACATGCAAAGTGAAACACAAGAATAAATGAATCAAATATGATATCAAACCCTATGAATATAAATAAACACTTTTATTTATCACCATACTGATTACTCATTATTCATTGTTTCGGTTTTATCAACTTTATACTTGAATTTAAAACAATAGTTGTCCCATGCTCCAAGCGTGTACACTATGTTTTCTAAACACTAGTCATCCCATGCACCAAGTATGCATACTATGTTTGTCTATGATCTTTACTTTGTAAAATAGATCAATTGAACATCACTCCAATGATCCTCTTTTCACAGTCCCAAATCCTTACTGCAAATGCAAGAATTCCAAATTCATGCCATTTACTGAAATCTGTTAGATTCTAAACTTATATGCATTGATCCTCTTAATGATTATGCACGAAGTCAGAAAGACTTGACAACAATCATTACAGAGCATTCCAAAGGAGATCAGCTCCTTGGAAACATCCTTCTTTCATTAAGTTTCTTAATCTTACACAGGTTGAATAATTTCTAACTTTGAAACATTTCCATATTCCATTTTGACTATCACTTCTGAACAAGAGTTGCCTCCTTACAGATTATGTCAAAATGGTCCTTCCAGAATTAACATTATACTTCCAACTGTCCTTGAGCAACCAATCTTTGGTAAACCTTAGATTGTCCTCGACAATTGCTTAATCATTTTAGTCATATCCAATTCTAGACCTTTTCCCTTCATAATTCCCCAGGCATTTGGAAAATTTTAGAAAGGATGAATATAGCACATGTAATCGATCCTATATCCGAAGCATATGGGACACGATTCATGATGTCTCACATAAAGACTAAACCAGTCTTTTGCTATAATATTTCCATTTCAATTTGCCAAGTTCTCAAAATTCAGATTATGAAAAGGGATGCCGTAATCATAATCGAATTTTAGAACGCAAATAATGGACCCATATATAGAATTTCCTTATGTTGAGCCATTCCAACACGAAATTCATATATATATCCTTGATTAAATACGATTAAAATCTCAATCTAAGCTTTTAGAATTGAAATGAAGTATAATTTCCTCTCCCTTAATTATAGCAAAACAACTTTTTCAACCCCTGCAACCTCACGAATTGAAACTTTTGTTTTCTATAATTAACATTGCTAACTTGCAACCTTTGTCATAATTATCATGCTCCCACTAACATGATGATTATTAGCATAACACTTATGCTCCCACTAGCTTTGACATGTACTCAGAAATCAGCTAACTTTCTTACCAAAGTTCAGATTTCTGATACTAGATTGTTTTGATAAAACTTTATCAAAATCATACACCTCTCTTAGATAGCTCACATGTGTGTCTAAACAATTTTAGAACTATGAAAAGGGATGTCGTAATCATAGTCTCAATTGTTTAGACCTTTGCTACTTCTCACAAGTCCATGTTAGTGTGCCGGTAAACCACACACGCTCCACTAACGACTTTGAGAATGCAAATATCACAATTGCTATCTAGCTAAAATCTACTTAGTGAAAGTGTTTCCTCACCATCATTTTCATGAATCGGAGAGAAACCTTATGACACTTAGATTTAATATTGTATGTGTTCTTATCCATGTGATTTTGTCAAAACCATAATTACAAGACAAGGTTAGTGACAAATCCAAACTCATATTGATTAAACTTGTGCAATCTTAAATTCTTGCCATTTGGCAGCTCAGGTGCCTGCCATTGCTTCCAAGTAGTTGTGCAACCAATTGAGAACTCTCAGAACTCCTATGCAAAGCCAACTTGAATAGGCACAAAAATTTCAACATGATAGGTTATAAACCTCAAGTCGTGTGCTAGTGAAGGACTTTAGGTTTTATTCTTGATTAAGTCTTGAAACTTTCAAGAGCTTTAAGACTCCCACTGTCCTCTTGACATATAAGACTCCCTTGTCAAATATTCAAGAGATAGTGCAGATTCTTTATCAAGACTAACACTTTACACAATTGGCCTAAGTTGGTCTCTATTTTATCCAAAACATCACAACTTACCAATTTCAAATGTACAAGAGTAGATAACCTTTTACTCTTACATTTGACTAGTGTTAACAAACCCTCTTTAAGATATGTCACTCAAGTTACAATCTTGGAGTATGACTCTAAGAATTGTTTTGGAACGAAGTATGACTCATCTTTTTGATTTAACCATTTCAACAATTCATGACTCCTCTTCTTAGTCATAAGAATGCACTAAGATGACTTTAGAGGACCAATTATGATATGGTATCTTAATCATTAAGATGATCATAAACATGATACTAAAGTACTCTTCCATCTTTTCAGATTTGAGAAACTTTTATCTTTCTGCCATACTTTGATTCTTCTTATTCGTTCTGTCTCACATTGAAACTTCTCCAATGCTACAGACTTATACTTAAACTTATATGTATAACCATATTTACTGAACTTAAGTAAATCATGACGAATAGTCTTCTTGATCTTTTATGGTGGACTTGACCAGTGCACAAGAATGTGTACTCGATCCCTTAGTCCTTTCCTTATTCACATAAGGAATTAGTCTTAATTTTCCAAGCTGAAAGTTCTCATTCATCATACTATACAACTTGCATGATTCCAAGTTTCGGTCCAATTGAACCTTGGGTGATGAGAATCTTTCCTTATTTGGTAATATAAGACACTACCACAACCGAAAGAATCAAATCCATTTTTCCAATATTGCTATCAATGGAATCTTATAAGCAACAACTTTTCACAAATGCCATTGTAAGGATACTTAAAATAAATAAAATCAAAACCTTTTTCTTTTATTTTAAAACTTTGTGGAAAAACTTATCCTTACAATCCATATGAAAACCTTGTTGTTATCTATTCCTAAGCAATATAAATATCATAACTCTTAAGTAATAGCCCAAAATTCTGATCACCGAACCATGCGATTGAAATCCATCTTCGCGATCAGAATCAGCATGTACTTAATAGAGTTAGACAATGGACTTTACTTGAAGTAGAGCCAAACTTATTGACTTTAACATCCTTAGGTAAATTTGGCAGCTTCGTAACCAATGCCCCTTCCTTTGGCAATAGTTACCTATGGACCCTTGATAATGGGACTATCTCAGACTTCGCCTCTCTCTTTACCATTGGGTCAACCGAGTTGACTATGGCCGATCCCTTTCCATTGGGAAGAGAGAGCTTTACTGGATATCCAATGTCATCATTGTCAATGTCCATAGCGTTTTAGGAAGTTGATCTTAGCAAATAGATAAGATCATTAAGGGTCTTGTCTTAGTCTGTTTCATAGGATTCCCAAAAGAACTCACTATGTGACTTAGAAAGTAGTTGAGCCACCAACTTTCTCAAGACTTTGACACCTAACTCTCCCGGCTTGTCAATATGTGACTACATCTCCAAGATGTGATCACACCTAGACCTTGCCTTGCCAATAGGGCTTGAGTGACCTTAAACTTTTTAGGAACTTGTGGGTTAGGGAGAACTTGTGGGTTAGGGCTTGAGTGACCTTAAACTCTTAAGTATGATATTCATGGGACATCATCTTCATTTAGGAAAGCTTGTTTCAAGAGATTTGGGAAGATCATAAATGTCTAGACCAGACATCTTTTTGGGAGATATTCAAGATAGTTGATTTAAAGTCCTTAATATAACACCCAATATGAAATATTAAGGCTAGGACCCAACAAACTATTTTATAACTTAGAAGAGGGATGCCGTAATCCAAGCTATAAAATATTTGAAGGTAGGTGAATGACGATTCACCAATTTCCACCATGAAAAATGAAATAATTTATTAGGTTTTAATTGGATTTGAAAGTCCTAGATCTTTGAGATTCATTGAACTGTTCAAATGCATGTTTCAATCTCGAGTTTGCCCTTCAGGTTTTGTGACTGGGATGCTGAGGATCACAAAACAAGGTGTGAATAACCATGCAAATATACTTGGTACCCTTAATATTTACCCCTTAGTCAGTGTGCCGGTTAACCACGAACGCTCCACCGATACTATGATAAATATTAAGTTACCCTTTGCCTACCTTGTTAAGTCCAGGTTAGTGTGCCGGTTAACCACACACGCTCCACTAACGACTTAAGCAAAGTGCAAAGTGTAATTTCATGGGTTAGCACCAAATTCACATTTTCCTAAGTAACTAAATTGGGTATTAATAAGAGTTTAGTTACTTAGTATTTATCATTAATACTTTTAATGAAAGGAGAATTATAGTCCTTGTCCTACCCGTTTGGCTAACGACCCTCCACCAGTCAAGGAAGCGGTGGGTGAGAGTGGACACCCATTAAACTGCCATTTTATAGGCAGTAACCTTATACCCCCTTATAGACCGGCTTCGTGAATGAGGCCTACTAACGGTAAGACTGACTTTACTCTTATACATATATATAAATATTATTAACTTATAATATTATAAAGTATAAGGGTTGAATTTTAACTTTTAAAATTCTAAGGGCTAACTTGGAATTAAAGTATTCATAAGTGAAAACTTTTCAAATTCCAAAACTTGAGGGCACGTTTTGAAACTATTCAAAACTAATTAATTCCATAACTTATGAGTTTAAAGTAGTTTTAATTAAAAAAAAAATAACTCTTCAAGTTCCATAACTTGAGGACAAGTTATGGAAGACTTTAAACTAATTAATAAAAAAAATAACTTTTTTTATTGTAACTTATGGAACTAATTAAGGTTACACTTTTTTTTTTTAATTTAATGAAGAGACTCTTGAACCTCCATAACTTGAGGACAAGTTATGGAGTCATAAAACCATTTAATTAGAACTAGACTCTTCATTTTGTAACCTTTGCCAACTTTTATGAGTTTTATGATTCTTAAATGTGACTTTTCATATAACTTGAGAACAAGTTACAAAAACACACTTTGGAATCAACTCTTAGATTAAAATGGATTGAAAACAACTATTTCACACAACTTTTCTATTAATCTAATAACCTCGTAAGAACAAGATAATTCAAATCATGAATCTTCAAGAAATTAGCATGAACATACAAACTAATACAAATCTTGAAATTATGACAAGTATCTTAGAAATTGGATTAGCATGAACATTACCACATCAAAAACAAGTTTATAAGTCCAAAAACATCTTAGGGTAATGTTCCTAGTCCAATTCCAGCCAAAACAATTGAATATATGCATCCAACTCGATTTTTCAGCTACTTTTGCAAGTATAACAAGAAAACAAGCCTAGGCTCTGATACCACTGTTGGGTTATGAGCATTCTAACACTCCTAAGTGTACATGCAACCCTAAATACCTTGGATCTATGTTTTCTCTATTATACATATAATTATGAACATCCAAGGTATTATCCTAATCTAGCATACAAAATAATAAATATAACAAGATAGAATACATACCTCTTTGATGTAGAATGTCTTCATGAAGCTTGAGTGCCTAGTGCCCCAAGTGTGACACCTCAAATGGTTCACACAACACCAAATACACTTGGAATAACTTGATAGAAACTTGAACACTCCTTGAAATCGTCTAGCCCTCACACTCACACATTAGTGCACGATTTCTTGAGCCATGAGATTCTTTTATATGGTGGCTATTAGGGTTACACCATGTAACTCATAACTTTACCCATTCCTTATGCTCCATGGATTTTAACCTCCATGGAGTATCCATGGGTCACCCCATGGACTTAGTCCAACATAAGGAATCTTGGATCACAAGCCCACATATATAAGAATGAATGATTTACACAATCAACTCATATATTTAATTAGTCTCCTTTTGATCACTTAATTAATTCCAAATTAATTCTTGATCAATACTAATTAAATAACCTTATTAATATATTAGAACTTATAATATATTAACCAACCTTAAGTGTTATTTCTCTCATTATAGTCTATCCAAATGCATGATGCCATGCAACCCAAATGGACCATGCCGGGTTGGGTCAAGTCTTACCAATTATAGTTATGGACTTAGACATTAATCCAATAGTAGAGTGATGATTGTCTTGGTGATAATTGTCAGTTATGCATGTATTTTCTTGATGACTCTTTGGTTCCTATTATGATATTATGTGGTTGTAGTAAGGGTGAAATAGACCTAGTATTCGGTTGAAATAGACCGAAAGGGATTGCAAGCACCCATATATGCTTGATAGTATATGGTCGAAATAGACCGAAGGGGTAGGCAAGCACCCAAATATGCTTGATAGTATCTGGTTGAAATAGACCGAAGGGGTAGGCAAGCACCTAGATATGCTTGGTAGTATCTGGTTGAAATAGAGCGAAGGGGTAGGCAAGCACCCATATATGCTTGGCAGTATGTTTGTATGGTATGTGGTATTTTGGGGAACTTACTAAGATTTGTGCTTACGGTTTTCATTTTATGTTTCAGGTACCTCGATTTTTTAAAAGAAAAGGAAGAGTTCAGGATGACTGCATTGCCCACACCACATCGTTTCACTTTTTATATAACTCTGATGTATTTGGATGTTTATTGACGTATTCTGAGTTCACTATGGTTTTTATGATATTGTGTGGGATAATTGTTTGTTTAATATAAAAATTAAAATTTTTGGGACGTTACAAGTTGATATCAGAGCCATAGTTTAAGGGATTCAGGCATACTCTCAGGTGTGTCTGAACTCAAATTGAGGGTTTGGTAGATTTTTTTCAAAAAGAAATGTTTTATAAAAGGGGGTTTTCTAAAAAAGAAAAAGGTTGTGGTGCATGCAATCGACCGAGCTCAAGTAAGTTTTCCCAAAATACCTTTTATGATATGATTTGATTTGTGAATCTATGAATCGCATGCTAGTTAGGGATAAGGATCTACTCAGGATTCACATGATAGAATTCTAGGAGAGATGCCTTTATTGCCTACTGTATGAGCTTGTAGACTCGCATCCTAGTACTGACCAAACAGTGATAGGATGGCATGTTTAGGTTATGCTTGTTCCGATTACTCGATGCCTGAATGTTTCTTGCTTTGATCTTCTAGGATTTTCCATTAACCTCAGCTAACTAGTAAACGAGTATATTAAGTTGCATATTGTTGATACTAGATAAATTTAGAAGGTTAGGTTTTAACTCTATTGTGCAGCTCTTGTTTGAGTCCAACCGTTGTAGTGTGAGACCTTTCATTCGAAGAATTATCTGGTTTCGGTGATATTTAGTTGTATTCGTGAGCTAGTTAGAGGATGTTAGGGGGAGTTCCTTATACAGCTGATGGTGGTAAGTAGTGTGGTGGTTGCCCTAGGTATATCGGTCCTTTTCAGGGTTTTGGACTGGGTAGGCTGGGTTGCTTATCGCCTGGATCTTCCCAAGTTGATTAGTTAGATCCATAGCGCGTTTCACGTCTCTCAGTTGCGGAAATGTTTGGTGGATGGATTGGTCTAATATGTGATGCCTTGTAGCCTAAGAGGAATTGGATGTTATGCTAGATTTGAAATCTTTCTTGGTAGGAAGTGAGATTGAGATGTCCTCTGTTTGGTTGTGACTTGGAGCGTACTGCACGGATGTTGCTTTCTTTGTGCTTTGTGGGACTCATGATGATGTAAGTTAACTATAAAGTGAATATGTTAACTCACATGTGGTATAGGTTAAATAATCTCATAGTGATGGATTTGACCCTACTACGCAACTCTTGTTTGAGTCTAACCGTTGTAGGGATGAGTCTTTCACTCGAAAGATTATTTAAGCTTTGATGTATGTGATTGTAATCATGAAGTAGTTAATTGACATTATTGGGAGTTCTTCACCATTTGATGGCAGGGTGAGGTCAGGAACTTAGGAGAGCCAAGGATGTTCTGTAGTGGGTTGGCCTACGCTGTTTAGCAATGGATATTCATTTGAGAATAGGTGTATAAGAATGGATAGGATGGATACAGACAGGAGTGGTTACTTAGAGGACTCGATATGATTCTTGAGGAAAGTATGGATAGGTATGGAAGGTAGTACTGGGCCTATACTACTCGAAGCACACGATCCATACTCGACTCAAAGAATATTTAGGGGATCCTAAGGAACTGGTTAAGGAAGTTGGCATGGTTTGGCACCATGATTCGTTGCGGTGTATTTCCGCCTTTATCAGTTTATCGGGTATGATCGTCCATGTTGAGGATGGGTCAGATGATTGTTCGGGCCTTAGTGGCCATGTCCGTTGGGTTTCAATGGTGCATAAATGTGGAAGGTAGTTGATTCTGAGGTCTGGAGGGCCTTGCTCAAGTAGTGACAGTTGAGTCACGAGACTCAAGAAGGAAGTGAATGTGATGAATGGCTCGAGGATTGCATCCGGAGATTAAGTGATTGGCAAATGGATTGGGATGTCACTATCATCGATAGGGGTCACGTACTTCCAGATTTCCTCGATCGGAAGAAAGAAAGAGTGGTCATGTAATTTTCAGGGATGGGATGTAGTCCTGACACGAGTCTAGAAGATTTTGGTTTTCCTTGTCGGTGGGTATGACAGCGTAGGAATGCAAAAAGAATGGTTTTGTGGTATGGTTGCCTTGAGATGAGATCAAGGGTCTACTTTCTTGGGATTAGTTAGGTCAGGTGCTATTTGATTGTTTCAGGAACCAAGGGAAGTGGATCAGCAAGAGCAACTTATGTTGTCTCTGATGTATCATGACTAAGAGAATGATGCTTCGTATAACTATGGATAATGCTCGTGATAGATTGTGTGCTGTGAATTAGGTGGGGTGTATGGTAGTTCATCTATTTCTAGATGTAAATTTGGTGTCATGAGTGGACATAATTATTGTTTGTGCATCTGCTTAGGATCCTGATATTAGAGTTGGTTATGATTGGGAGGCTTTCGAGGTTTCCATCGGAGATCCGAGATAACTTTGTGTTCGCTTGGTCCTTATATGGAGGACCGGCTTGAGATGTGGTATGTATGTGGCGTCATTTGGTGGTAGTTCGAACCCTAAGTGGGGGAGAACCGGTCAGCTTGGTTGAAGGATTATTGTTATGTTTGAGTTATGATTTCAGCAGAATGGGTCTTAGGGATTTGTGGTTCGGGTACGTGGGACGTTGTTTCAGAATTTGGTCAGGACAGAGGTGCAGAGAAAGTTATCATTATATGTATGTGTTCAGGAATGCAAGAGTCATCTGATGGGTTTCTAGCATAACAACATTCCTATGTGATCATACAACCCTAATTGCTTTGGATCTAAGTTTTTCTCCAATTATACATGCAAATAGAAATTCCAAAGCAACAACCCTAATACTAGCATACAATTCGAGATCTATATGAAAACTAGGGGTAGAATGTTACCTTGCTTGTTATCTAGTAATAACAAGGATTCCTTTGGATGATCTTGACACTTGAAAGCTTTAGTGCCTCAAGTTTTGCACCTCTAATGGAGGCACAAACACCAATAGCAAAGGATGAAGGAGAGAGGTGGAAAGGCACTACAATTTTCGGCTAGGGTTCTCTTAGAAAGAATAGATATGAAAATGCCAAGCCAAAGCGGTCTTTAAATAGTTGTGGCTGCTAGGGTTTTCAGGTGAAAACCCTAATTTCCTCCTTAGGCCCCAAGCAGCCCATGGACACTCCCTTTAGAAGGCCTTGGATGATTTCTGTAGGTCCTCCCTATAGAGATTCATCCATCCCATTCCAAGGGAGTCCAGCAGCCCAATTTGCAACTATCAATGATTTGCAAAACCAGTCCCAGTACTTTTAATCAGTTCCTTTAATCCCAAAATTAATTCCAAATTAATTTCTGATTAATACTAATTAAATAATATGATTTCTAATTAATGTATTATTCTTATAATATATTAATAAAACATTAATTAACCTCTTTCTCCAAACGTCATGCTGTCTAGTTTCTATGGTAAAGGCAACCCAAAGGACCATGCTACAATCAAATCAAGTTCATACCAATTATAGTTATGGGCTTAGACGCCTAATCCAACAGTCTCCCAGTTGGATAAGTCTAATAACTATAATTGCAAGTATGAATTCAGAATCTGATTAGCAATCGTAGCTTTCAAAAGCTGCTGTCGAACTTTGACCTAGTCAATGACGCATCCTTGAGATAAGGGATCACATAATCCTCTGTTCTACAAGATATCATGTAGACAAAGACATGGAACAAAATCATTCTCAATATCCAATAGTTTGTTTCCCGATTCCAGATTTGTTTGACAACGAACTTAATTGAACACATCAATTCATTCCTGACCCGATCTGGCACATAAGTCAACACAAAATCATCGAGGGGCCCAAGATATCGCTTTTACCCATTAGAGATAGAAGGAACAGATAAAATTTAACTTATATGCTTGTACAATTTACTTATCAAATCATACACAATAATACATTTTTATAACATCAAGTTAATGATGCGTTTACGCATTATCAATGCACAACCAACTCGTAAACAACAACTCATATATATATATATATATATATATATATATATATATATATATATATATCGGTTTAAAGATTATATGATATTACCGTCTCACAATCACTCATGATAAATTCCATGAAGTGATTCAAATGAGCGTGGGTTTAGTCCAATACTCAAATCCTATTTCAGGAGTACTCATGAACGTTGCAACAAACCTTTGCTATGTATAAGCACTTAGACAATCTACAATGTAGATGTCGAATATTGTTGTGAGGTGTCGAAGGTCATAGTTAGTTTCGATAGTTTGTTATATTATTACAAGGGCACTTTATGTATCCAAGATTTAAGTGTCTAGTCCCTCGTATTTTTTGTTTGCTTTCATGTTCCCTATAAATAGGGATGTGTACTAGAGATAGATAAGAACTTTTCGTCGTTTTGTCTAAAACTCTCTGTACTCACTAAAAGCCTAATTGAGCCAAACATATATTATTTAGATCTCGTGTTCATCATTCATAATTTACTCTGATCTCGTAATTCATTCTCGATTTCATTGCAACTACATTTGGTATCAGAGCAGGATTCATATAAAATTATTCTGATTTTCTGAATTCTTGCAAAAATTTTGAGTCTCGTTCTAGATTTCAATTTTCCGCTCTTTTGCTTCAGAAAATCATCTTAGATCTTCTGTTGTGAGTCAATTATGCGTTCTAGTTGGTAAATCGAGTGTTCGATTGGTAAATTCTGAGTGTTTTATCTGTTTGATCTCAATTTGATTTGAGCTTTTCTCAAAAAAAATTCCGTACAACAATGGCGAACTTCAGCATGAACACAACGACTTCTTACTCTCATCTCCTTGGTTCATCAACGAAGATTCCGATGTTGATTCCTGAGTACTACGATCAGTGGGTTGATTGTATGGAGGATTACTTGAACGAAATTGATGAAGAACTTTGGAAGTGTATTCTCGGTGATGTTCGTCCACCTCCTGCTGTTCAGAGTATTGGAAATTCTTCCAACAATCAAAATGTCAATGAACAGACTGAAAGATTGTTGAAGAATGAGAAGAAGTGTATGAGAGAACTCAGAAGTACTCTACCTCCTGTTGTTTACAATTACGTGCGTAGCTGTAAAATTGCAAAAGAGATCTGGAATACTTTGAAGGAAAAATATCAAGGAAGTGAGAAGACAAAAATCAATTCAGTGAAACATTGTCTGGTGGAGTTAAGAGAATTTAAACCGAACGAAGGTGAAACCATTGAATTTTAGTATGATCGTCTGAATGAGCTCTTATACAAGTGCAATAGATATGGGGTCACCATGTCAACAATGGAGTTTAATCTCGCATTCATTTTGGGGCTTCGCAAAGAGTGGCGAAATGTTAGTCTGATGGTGAAGACTCAACAAAGTTTCGATTATTTCTCTTTGAATGATTTTTACAATCTGTTGAAAAATCATGAATCCGAAGTAAATGAAATAGTTGAAGAAGCGAAGATCAATCTGGGTGGTCCGCTTGCTTTGGTTTCGAAAGTTACTGGAAGGGAAGCTGAGAAAGAGGTTGCAGAGAAGGAAAATTTGGATGATGAAGGTCTGATTGTAAACTCTGATGATGAAGCTGTTGCAATTTACTCTAACAATCGAGTAAAGAAATTTTTCAAGAAGCCGTTCAATGCAAAGTCTAAAACAAATGATGTGAAGGGAAGTTTTGCTGGAAAATCTGGGAGTGATGAGAAGAAGGTTGAGAAAAAAGAAGTTCGCGCTGAGGAAGAGAAAAAAGAGAAAAAGCTAAAAGGTGATGCTAGATTCGACTGCCATTACTGCAATGGGGCGAATCATATGGCAAATGACTGTATGCTGCGAAAGTGTGATGAGAAGAAGAACAAGGTTAAAAACAAAGATTATTATGTTGAGAAATTGGAAGAGGTACGTGCAAAGTCGAAGGGATTGTCTCTGGTGGCCAAAGGTGTGGATGAAGAAGATGGAACATACCAGATTTAGTCATCTGGTTCTGACGACCACGAGATACGAAACCATACACACGGGGCTATGTTTGCGATGCATGAGGAAGAAGAGGAAGAGAAAATAATTTTAAGTGCTTTGTTTCGACATCTTCACACAAATCACCAATGACTTCTCAGGTACGTTCTCTTTTACAATCTTTTAATATTCCCTCTAGTGCATATGATTCGATTCTATCTGAGTTTGATGCAGCTATTACTTACGTTAACGATCTACTTATTTCTGCTAGCAATGATGCTAAGAAGTCGAACACACAACTCTTAGAAACTCAGAGGATGTTGGATTCGAAGAAAATGAAAATAGAATACTTAGAAATGAAAATAACGAATTTAATGTGTGATAGGGATAGTTTAAGCACAAATGTTAAACTATTGTTAAAACAAACAAATATCTACTGTAACTCTACCAAAAGGTTATATGGTAAATTGACAGCATTGCATCATTCATCAGATATTAGCAAAGAACAACATAGGAAACTTTTGCCCTTTTTAGCATTCGAAAGGGAGAAATTTGACTCTATTTCCTATGATTATGAACAAACAATTGCTGAATTCGATAAGGTTCCATATAATAGATATGCATATGGAATAGTGAAAATTGATGAATGTATGGATGCTAATGAATTAGTTGATATTGTAAATGAAACCTTGAACAAAGACGAACAAATTAATATTTTGAAAAGAACTGGGAATTCGAAAACTGACCCTCAAACTAATTTTTGCTGATATCGAAGACGATTATGATAATATTAGTGAAATTGAAGAGGAGGAAGTTATTGATTGTTCTCAATTGTCTGTCATTAATGTCACTTCAATGGCTATAGGCAAAGAAAAATGTAATGATACTACAGTTAAAGTTGACACTGACAAACCCTTAACTTCGAAAGTTAATGATCATGACCATGTGACTGTCGAAGAAAGTCAAGCAGACAGTGAAAATGACAATGATGATGTTCCTAAAGAAACAACAATTCCAAGGGTTGTTGTTGATAAGGTGTTTGACGAAACTGAGAAATTCGAGACAATTATGAAGGAAAAAGGTTCTCATTACCTTGAAACAAATACAGTTATGTACCCGAATTTCAAATGCTCAGATGAGGTTATCTTTCCGAATCAGTTTTTTATCAGAAAACGAAATTGTGATAATGTTAAACCTGAGTTTAATCAAATGCTTGAAGAAGATAACAAGAAAACATCAAAATAATGATTTTTCTCAAACCAAAGTACTGTCGAAAACAATCTAACAAAAAATTCTTACACTTTTCAACGACAAAAACCACAACGAATTTGGGGTGAAAAATCTGAAAAATGAAAAGATGTTTCAAAATAAGATGACGTTGTTTCTCAACATGTCAAAATTAATTCTCAAGATTTTAAGGAACAAATTGAAAAGATTTCGAAAGAAAGTGGTATTTCAAAGAGACAAGCACGAAAGAAAGTTTCTTGGCAAAACATTGAGTCACGAAAGAAACCAAATGTTATGCTAAATAAATCTTCTGAACAGAAAAAGTCTAAATTGATTAAGACGTCTTTTCAAAAGAAAGTTGAAATAAGAAAAATCCCGCTCTAAAGCAAAAAGATTTGTCTCCAAATAAACCACAAAATGATTTTTCAAAGTCTAAAACTAAAGAGTCAAAATCCTACACAAAATCTAATTCTCAAACATCAAATGAAAAACAGTTCACAATTATCAATCATCAAGGAATTTCAATTCAAATCAACAAACAAGGTTTTCACAAAATCATTTTTCAAGACAAAACCAATTTTTGAATAATTCAAAGAATGTTCAAAATCGTTTTTCTTCACAAACGAAACCGGTGTTTTCAACTCAAAAGTTTGATAAATATCAATCTAAAAGAAATGTGACTTTTACACCAACACAACCACATTTTCCAAATCCTCCTACGAAACATGTTCCCAAAGTTTCGTGTGTTAAAGGCAAGTCAGATGTGAAAAACATTAACCATTGGCTTGAAGGAAAAGGGAAATAATTTCAATCAGGGAAATTTTCTCAACAACAAATCAAGGATGCTTATGAAAATTATCTGAATGAATCTTCAAATGGAAGTTCTTCATCGAAGGAATCGAATCCTTCAGCCAAACGATGGAGAGTTGTTCCGAAAGAAAAGGTTACTGAGAAACAAACTGAGAAGCAAAAGGCGAAAGTCAGTGAAAATTCTAAACCTGAGAATAATTACTTTTATGTGTCTTTAACTAATGAAGTTGACGTAATTGATAGTCTCAAATCTAATGTTCGTAATTGGATTTTAGGATCTTCTTTTCACAATGTTTTTCAGTCTAATAACCAAGGACCCAAACTACCTTGGGGACCTAAATTCATTCACTAATTGTAGGTTTTAAGTGACGAGAAATATGATGACAAATGGTATATTAATAGTGGTTGCTCTCGTCACATGACTGGAAAGAAGGAAAACTCGTGTGATTATCGAAGTCTAGATAATGTTGGAGTGGTGACGTTGGGCAACAATAACAAATGTCAAGTCAAAGGATATGGAAAAGTAACAAATGGGAAATTCACAGTGAACAGGGTAGCTTATGTCGAAGGTCTTCAACATAAATTGATAAGTGTTTCGTAACTTGTTGTTGGCACTGGCAATCAAGTGGTGTTTAATGAAGAAGGAAGTGTAATTTCGAACATTGACACAAAGGAAGTTTTGCTTAAATAAAAAAGAAAAGGAGATATGTTTACTCTCGACCTCAAACCAATTGTTGGGATTCCCTTGGTGTGCTTACTTTCGAAAGCTTCATCTGATGTTAGCTGGCTCTGGCATCGAAGACTTTCTCATTTGAATTTTTGAAATTTGAATAAATTGGTGGTAAATGATATTGTTAGAGGATTACATGTGTTAAAATTTGATAATGATACTTTGTGTGCAGCTTGCGAACAAGGAAAACAACACAGACAAGGTCATTCAATTGTTATTGATTCAAAGATTGTTGAACTTATGGAACTTCTTCACATTGATCTTTGTGGACCCTCAACTGTTGAGACTCTCAACAAGAAGAGATACATATTGGTTATTGTTGATGACTTTTCAAGGTTTACTTTCGTACATTTTCTAAGAGTGAAATCCGAAACTACTCAAGCAATGATCGACTTCATCAAGCATATTGAACTAAGTTTGAAGAAAAAGGTTCGAAAGATCAAGAGTGACAATGGCTCAGAATTTAAGAACAATCTTTTTGATCCGTTCTTAACCGACAAAGGAATTTCGCATAATTCTCTTCACCTTACACTCCTCAACAGAATGGTGTCGTTGAAAGGAGAAATCGTTCACTTTGTGAATCTACAAGAACAATGCTCACATATGTAAATATTCCTCAATATCTACGGGCCGAAGCAGTTTCCACTACATGTTTTACTCAAAATCGATCTTTTATTCATCGTCGTTTTAACATCACTCCTTATGAAATTATTAAGAACCAAAAACCAAATGTTAAATTTTTCCATGTTTTTGGTTGCAGGTTCTTCATTATGAATCTCAAGGATAATCTTTCGAAATTTCAGTCAAAAGCTGATGAAGGGATATTCTTGGGATATTCACACAATTCGGTTGCTTACAGGGTGTTAAACAAACGAACGAGGAAAATCGAAGAAACATTTAATCAGACATTTGATGATTATTATGTTAAAAAAGTTGAAAAGACGTTTGAACAACAACCAATAATGAATGAATCAAATAATGAATCTCAATCACTGGATTCGTTAGATTTTGATTATAATTTGATTTTTGTTGTTCCAGATCGTGCTATTGATGACGAAGTTAATGCTGACGACAATCGAGTGCCTGAGCATCAAAACATTCTGATGAATCCACTCTCACACAGGATAACAATGATACGCTTTCATCAACAAATTCTTCAAGAAATAACGAAAGTATTCCTATTGAATCGAATGTTCAAGTGGATGGTGGAGCCCTTGAATTCGCCTGCTCAAGTTGTGGGGGAGCATACTTTCGAGGGGGAGAGAGAAAGAATGAATGTTGATGTCGAGGGGGAGCATCCTGATAATAATTCAATTATCGAGGGGGAGCAAACTGGAAATAATACAAATGTTTCGAATGTTCAGGATGATAAATTTTATGACATTAATGATAATTTGTCAAATGCAGGAGAAGGATTTGAAACTGAGGAAATGTTCGAAGATGCACCTTTGGACTTTGATCCTGCATATCCTCTAATGGATAGATGGACTCAAAGTCATCCAAAGGAACAAGTTCTTGGTGATCCTCATGATGGTGTGTTAACATGAGCTCAACTTCGGGCAAAGAATGAGGTACTTAATGTACACCAAGAATTTTGCATGTTCAATGTTTTTATTTCGAAAATTGAACCTAAATCAGTCAAGGCTGCTATGGAACATCCTGATTGGGTTGTTTCTATGCAATCTGATCTTGCTGAATTCGAAAGAAACAAGGTCTGGAGATTAATTCCCAAACCAAATGATGTTTCAATTGTGGGCTTAAAATGGATCTTTAAAAGTAAAATTGATAAAGATGGTAATGTTGTTCGAAACAAATCTAGGCTTGTTGTTAAAGGTTATTCACAACAAGAAGGTATAGACTATGAGGAAACCTTCGCCCCTGTCTCAAGACTCGAGGTTGTTCAAATATTTTTAGCCTATGCAGCACACAAGGATTTTGATGTCTACCAGATGGATGTCAAGCGTGTGTTTCTCAATGATGAACTCGAAGAAACGGTGTATGTTGAACAACCCCCAGGTTTTATTAACGAAGAATATCCTGATTATTGTTATATTTTAGATAAAGCTGTTTACGGGTTAAAACAAGCACCAAGAGCCTGGTATGCAACTCTTACCAATTTCTTAAAGCAATCGAAATTTAAACAAGGATCGGTTGATCCCACTCTCTTTCGAAAGAAAGTTGGGAATCATCTCATGCTTGTTCAAATTTATGTTGATGATATTATTTTTGACTCTACTGACCCTACTTTGTGAAGAGAATTTGAAAATTTGATGAAAAGCCCATTTGAGATGAGCATGATGGGGAAGATAAACAATTTTTTGGGATTAAACATTCGTCAGAGCAGAGAAGGAATATTTATCAATCAAGAGAAGTATACAAGAAATCTACTTGAAAAGTTCGGAATGACGAATAGCACAAAGTTGAGAGTACCAATGGCAGTTGGAACAATGCTTAGTCCTTCGTTGGGTAAACCAGCTGTTGATCTCACATTGTATCGAAGCATGATAGGTTCGTTACTTTACCTCACGGCAAGTCGACCTAATATTATGTTTTCAGTGTGCAATTATGCTAGGTACAGATCAAATCCCAGGGAACCTCATCTACCTGCTGTCAAGAATATATTTCGCTATCTCAAAGGAACAACTTCGTTAGGACTGTGGTATCCTTCGAAGACGGGCTTTTTCATTCAAGCATTCTCTGATGTTGATCTGGGTGGTTGTAATCTTGATCGTACAAGCACAAGTGGTGGATGTCAACTGTTGGATGGGAAGCTTGTGAGCTACCAATCGAAGAAACAAACATATGTTTCGATTTCCACAGGAGAAGCTGAATATGTTGCTGCTGCAGCTTGCACTTCACAAATCATATGAATACAAAGTCAACTGAGTGATTATGCAATCAACATGAAGAAAATTTCGTTGTATTGTGACTCACAAAGTGCCATTCGCATGTACCATAACCCTGTGCAACATTCGAAAACCAAACACATTGCTCTTCGTTATCATTTTGTCAAAGATCACGTTGAAGATGGAAACATAGAAGTTTATTTTGTGAAGACAACTGATCAGCTTGCTAATATGTTTACAAAACCATTAGATGAAAAATGTTTCGTAAGAATATTGAATGACTTAGGAATGATTGATGCGAATTCTGTTCCCGGACAGATTTCGTTAGAATGACAAGCAAAAGTGGAGAAAAGATGTCGATTCAGCAGTTACTGTTCATAGTCAACGCTTCGACATGATTCGCTTTCGACATGATGCACAATGGTTTGAAAAAAAATAAAATTTTTGTTACTTTTGTTAATTTCCTATTTTCGCTAGTTAGGTACATTTCTTTTACTGTTTGCTATTTTTCTTCAAAAATCAAAAACAGCAAAAAGATTTTCAATTTTGTCTTACTTTTTCAAAAATCAAAAACAACAAAAAGATTTTCATTTTTGTCTTACTTTTTTAAAAATCAAAAACACAAAAAAGATTTTCATTTTTGTTTCTCATTCAAAATTTCAAAAATATCAAAAAGATTTTCTTATTTTTGTAATTTTCTTTCAAACATCAAAAATCCAATAATATTTTTGTGTTTTGTTAATTTTTTCTCATGAAGCTTTTAGCAAAGATTTTTGTTGGTTCCTGCTTGCTGCTTGAGGGAAAGGTATATCTTCGAAACTATGGATTTGTTAAGATGTCCCTAGAAGCATGCTACAACATGTCGACCAAAGCCTCCATGACTCGATATGTTTTCGAAAGCCTTAATGGTGTTTTCATCACGAAAATTCCTTCCCAATTAGGCTATTCACATTAGTCTCTGAGCTACCTTACTCCTCTAACATGAGTTAAGAGTTAACTGTTTGGTCCAATCATAACATAGGTACTTTCGATTATTGAACCAATCTTTTTCTTCCTAAAGTTCTTTCACGATCACACACAAAGACACATACCCAAGATATCTCGGGTCAACACCAACCAGGTTATAGGTATGTAAACATTCTGAGTTTATGATCTGGATTCATGAAACCGTGATGAAAGTGAAACCCAAAAATTTCGAACCATTAAAGGAATTGACGGGAAACTTTATTCCAGATTTTAACGAAACTTTTGTTTCAGTACCATTTTTCAATACTCCAAATCATATTATTTCTTTTTGCGTGGTCTTGCTAAAATGTTCGAAACCCACGAGATTTTTACCCAACAAGATCCAGGAATTATTTTGTTTTGTGGAATATGTTTTCAATGTGAGAATCCATCTGATTCTTCGTTACTTCAAACATTTTTCCAAGACATACTTGTCCCTGACTACACTGGTCAAACATGTAATTTCGTTTACAATGTATCACTCTTATGTTTAGATGTGATGTAACGAAAGGTTAACCAACCCATGAAGCCTTATTAAAAGAAACCCTTCGATACTTTTCTATAAGTATTCGATTGTAATTCACAGGAAACCACACAAGCTCTTAGTCATCTCTTATGATGAATAATGAAGTGATCTTTGCCCGGGATTTGAATTCATTTGTGTCGAATTATTTTTGACATAACATAACTAAAATTTTCATATTTTGCTTCTTATCTTTTTCTTTGGCACACTTTGCACACACGAAATCCTTGAGGTTCTGAGTAATACCAACTCAGACTGATGATTTTGAAAGTCTGGAAAATGACTTCGCTTTTAAACCCAAAAGTGAAAGAGCCCAACCTCCATTCCAAAGGTTCTTGACGGTTCTTATCCTCTTGGTACTATCGAACAGACTGATGGATGTGACGTTCTAGTTATTGCGCGGGTTTCAAGGAAAAGTGATCCTCACTTTTTCAGACGTGGGTATCTTTACGGCACTAGGTCCGCTTTTCTTGGTGACGCGTGGCTTAGCATTTAATGTTGAAACCGCTTCAAATTCAAATTAGGTGTACGTATAAAAGGGGATTTGAGGGTTCAATTCCAATTTTACGCTCAATTAAAATTCTCAAAAGATTTGTGCCCTTTTTCTCTATGATATTCTTCAAGATTTTAAAACCCTAACAATGGCGGTCATGCATGGTGAGTCTCACACCACTGAAGATGTTTCTTCTCAACCCATCATGAAGATTCAAAGCACCAATTATCAAATCCAATCTGATGTTACTGCTTACCCAGAGGGCTTACAAATGCTGATTTTTGCTCTGCAAAATTCAGTGTTATCCACGGCGATGTTCAGTTCTTTTGTTGTACCACTTTCTTGGTTGTCACTTGCTGGTTCTACGGCCACTTACAGCAAGACGATGAAAACTGTGACATTCTAGATGGTGAATGGCAAGAAGTTCAGTTTATCGAAGAAACTTTTTGCTCAAATTCTAAATATCCCCAATGTTAAACCTTTCTACAAGGTAACGAATGTCCAAGTCATTCATATGTTCAATGAGATATGTTATCAACCTACTCTTACAAAGATCAATGACTTTAAGAAATCAAGTTTGCCTTGTCTTTGGAATTTCTTATTTGGCATATACCTTTGTTGTTTGACGGGAAGAACAGTGGGGTTGGATAAAGTCAGATTGGAAGTTTATGCTATGGTGGCAGGTATCTACTACGACTTATCGGTGGACTATGCAAATCAACTTTGGGATGAGTTTGTGAAGAGTGTAGGGAATACAAATGTTGTTGATAGAATTTCGTGTGCTCGTTACTGGAGCGTAATTCTGCAATTTTCCTATGAGAAGGAAGGCATAATGGTTCCTGAAAATGAAGAAACAGTTGAATTCTCGATGTATCATTATCCTAAAACCATGGAAGATGATATTGATGTATTTCTAACTGTGGCTCGTATCCCAGATGCGATGCTTCAAAAAGTTGACCTAGCCAATCCTGTATTGGTTGAATATTTGCAGACTATCATTCCATCAGTTGAGATTGGTGTGTTGTTAGAAAAATCTACTAAAAGTCCTTCAAATAAGCGCAAAGGATCAAAGAAGAATGATCAGGCTAGTCCTTCGAAAACTAGTCATGTTCAAGTTCATAAGTTGTCTAAGTCTCCGAAGAAAGTTAGTAAATGAGAAAAATCTTCGAAGAAAACTCCCACGCATGTTGTTGAAGAAACTACAATACCTTTGAAGGAGGTGGTTCCTATGAAGTTAGGTGTGTTGAATGATTGAAGAAAATGGCTCATAAACCACGCCATTTGCCTGAACGATCAAAAAGTTTTTCACCAACACTTGTCAAGCCTCAAGTTAATAGAAAGGGGGTTGTTTTTTGAGAAATCCCAACACCAGTTTCTCCAGGATCGAAGAAAAGGCGTGCTGAATACATTCCCAAATGAATTTTGAAGAAGCAGAAGAAACAGAGGAAGTTAATTCTGAATGAAGACTCAATCGATGATGAAGTTTTTCCTGAATCTCCATTGAGAAATGATCAAACGGGCAATTCTTCACCTATGAGGGATTCTCCAGTCAAGTCGAATCTTGAGGAGATTTGAAATCCTGGTGGCAATGTGGAAACTTCTAAAGTAGACACAACTATCAATCAAGGTGAACAACCAATGACTTCTACTCCTGAGAATATAATTGCCACACCACTCGGAGTGTCGACAACCGAATCAAATTTTAAGGAGGTTCACACTTCAGGCATCAGTACAAACATATCTGATACGGATGCAAATGTTAATACGGGTGAAGGAGTATTAAATGAAGATGCCCAAGGTAATTCTTCTATTGTCATATCTTCTACTTTCGAAACATCTGGAGTTGATCCTACAGTCTGTTTACCTCCTTTACATATTCATACTACAACCAAAGTACCTTCATTCACAAATTCACCTACTTTCGAAAATGTCCTGCAACAACCTATTACTTCCTTATTACCATCCCAATCCACTTAAACTCCACAACCAGTTAACGATGGTGAAACTGATGATGGTGGATTCGTGGGTTCATTTGCTGACATAGAATTTGATTCTGAAGAAGATAACATTCCCGATCACATGTTGATGTCTGGGAAGCAATTTAAGATTCTGAATAGGAATCTTAATTTATTGCTACAATTACAAGCAGATGGAGGGGGTAAACATTCGGTGTCCCGAATAGAGGTGGATGTGATGCTGAAAGCTCAAGAGCGTCGTATTGAGCATAAACTTAATCAAATGGAAATGGATATTGAGTCAAGGTTCAAAGCTCAATTTGATTCATTTAATGGTGAACTTAAAGAGTTGAAGGTGGTTGCAAATCAAAGACATGTTATTTTCGTTCAAGATGTTAAAAAGGTTCGAGAAGATGTCAACTTAAAAATAAAGGAGCTTCGTGCAGATATAGCGAAAGAAATTGCAGCCTTAGATCACAATTATTCTACTCTTCACAAGAAGGTGGATATTCTTACCGATGCGGTAACGAAAGTTGTTCTCGTTCCGAAGGTTGATATTATGGCAGTAGAATAAGTAAAGGGTTTGGGGAATGTTGATAAGTTGTTGGGTGAATTAAAGGATCTTATGTCAAAGTCTGATTCTTCGAAATCTTCATTACTTTCTCCTGAATTTTTCACTGAGAAATTTCGCTTGTTAGAGTCAACAATTCACAATGAATTGGATCCACTTGTGAAGTTTGCTAATTTCATGCCAACGAATGCCCTGCCTGTTGTCACAGGGGTGTAAAGGGGAGAAAGGAGGAATGTTGGCATTAGTAAAGGCGAAGGTGGTTCTGGCAATGCAGTTGGTGATGCGAAAGTTGTTGGAAAAATTTTAACTACTCAAATTCCAACATCCTTACCAGAAACATCCATTGTAACAACATCAACAATAACAACTACAAGGCCAATAACTAAGGATATTGTGATTGGATCTGCTGGTGGAGAATCAGGTTCTTCAAAACCCAAGCCTACTGAAGCAGATAAAGACTAAGGAAAAGGTGTAAGTGTTGAGCTTTCGAAGGAGGAGAAGAAAGATGGTTATGAACAAGAGATGGAGAAGCAAAAGCAAATTCAGAGTGTTCTTTGTCAAAGAGCAAATGATCCTCCTGTTTTTAAAAAAGGTGATCCTATAAAGCTTTATTCTTACGAGAATATCGAAGCTTTAACTATTGCAGGGGACATACATGATTTTGAGAAGGCTCCAAAGAAAAAGCTTCGATACTGAGAACACAAATTTGAATCAGTTGGACTTTCCAGTGAATAGGATGATGTTTTTGGATGAGCAGTTCGAAATTGCTGACAAGTACAAAGACAAAGTTGAATATAAGTGTATGAAGTTTCGATTCCATGCTGTACTTGGAAAGAAGGAGGAGGAGATATGGTCTTTAGTCAAGATAGTTCGGGTTCTTGGCATATCCAAAGATGTTCTATTTGAGGGTATGTTACAGAATTATCTATATCATGCAGTCCGAGCCAACAATGTTGCATTCGACATCTCGGTTGCAGACTTTCCTCTAATGAATCTTCATGATTTGTTAGTTGTTGCAATGATTATGAAGAGTATTGATGTATCGAAACTACAAGTGATGAGCAAAGAATATTTTTTGAACGGTTTTGCTCATTTAAAGGTGTTTATAGATGGATACTATGGAGCTTTGGCTCTAACTGATATCGAATTAGAAAAAGCCTTGGACAAAGAGATCACATTTCCTTAAACTATGTTGATTAGTAAGGCTAGTTTGAAAATTTTCGAAGATGGAGAGATTTGCTTGAAACCACTAGGAATTGTGTTTGTTGGCAAAAACAAGAAGGGCAACAACTCAAAATTTCTGTTTCAAGTGTGTGAAGTCGAAAGGTATACCACGCCTCATTACACAAATCTCATGGTTCGAATGAATAGTTGTGCCAAGAACAATGATAAAGAAAAGGCTAAAATTCGCAAGATTGTCAACTGGTATGCTGAGATTCGAAGAGTTATTCACCAAGCTACGAAGATATTGATGACCCGATTCGTCACTGCTCACAAAGGGGGAGAATGTAGATGTCGAATATTGTTGTGAGGTGTCGAAGGTCATAGTTTGTTTTGATAGTTTGTTATATTATTACAAGGGCGCTTTATGTATCGAAGATTTAAGTGACTAGTCCCTTGTATTTTTTGTTTGCTTTCATGTTCCCTATAAATAGGGATGTGTACTAAGAACTTTTCGTCATTTTGTCTGAAACTCTCTGTACTCACTGAAAGCATAATTGAGCCAAACATATATTATTTAGATCTCATGTTCATCATTCATACTTTACTCTGATCTCGTAATTCATACTCGATTTCATTGCAACTACATACAAGCCAATTCATAACAGTCTTACTTCATTAATTACTTCCAAAGTATGATCGACTGTGGATAAGTTGAACAATCTAATTATTTAGGAAGTAGAACATGCAAATTGAAACACAAAATAAATAATTGACAAAAGATAGTAAATTTTACTCATTAATAAATCTTCCATTACTTAATCATGAAATGTCAATTACATTTATATTGTTACAAGTTTCTAACTATCTATCTAATTACTAAAATTAATATCGTCCTTCAGACCAATGCTCCTCGCATGCTGAACGTGTTTAATCCTACTCAAACCCTTTGTGAGGGGATCTATTGGATTCTCTTCTGATGATACCCTCTTGACGACGAGGAGTCCTTATTCTACCTGATGTCTGATGAAGTGGTATTTTCTGTCGATGTGTCTGGATCTACCATGATCTCTTGGTTCCTTGGTTAAGGCAACCGCTCCTTCATTATCACAGAAAATCTCCATTGGCTCCTTTATATCTGGTACAACTCCAAGGTCTCCAATGAAGTTCTTCATCCATATAGCCTCCTTCGACGTTTCGCTCACTGCTATGTACTCTGATTCACACGTTGAATCAACAACGGTCTCCTGCTTGGAACTTTTCCAAGTCACTGCTCCTCCATTAAGGGTAAACACCCAGCCCGACTGGGAGTGGAAGTTATCTCTGTCGGTCTGAAAGCTGGTGTCACTATACCTTGTCACTCTCACATCATCACTTCCACAGAGTACAAGGACCCAGTCCTTAGTCCTTCGCAGATACTTAAGAATGTTCTTAACAGCTGTCCAGTGAGCTCTACTAGGGTTCCCTTGATATCGACTTACCATGCTCAATGCAGAAGCCACATCAGGGCGAGTACATGTCATAACATACATGATCGAGCCAATGGCAGAAGCATATGGCACTCGACTCATTTCTGCTATCACTGCATTGGTACTCGGACTTTGAGTCTTACTCAGTTTGGTATTGCTTTGGATAGGTAACTCCCCTTTCTTGGAATTCTCCCTGCTAAAACGTCTTATCACCTTGTCCAAGTAAGTACTTTGACTAAGTCCTATTAGTCTTTCACTCCTATTTCTCAAGATCCTTATCCCCAGAATATAGGCAGCTTCCCCTAGATACTTCATAGCGAAACACTTCCCAAGCCAGGTCTTAACCTCCTGCAAGGTTGGAACGTCGTTTCCTATGAGTAGTATGTCATCAACATACAATACTAGAAAGCTAACTATACTCCCACTAGCTTTGATATACACACAAGACTCATCCTCACTCATAGAGAAACCAAACTCTTTGACTTTCTCATCGAAGCAAAGATTCCATCTGCGAGACGCTTGCTTTAATCGATAGATGAATTTCTCAAGCTTGCACACTCAATTGGGGTATTTAGCATCCACAAAACCCTATGGCTGACACATGTAAACATCTTCAGCTAGCTTCCCATTAAGGAAAGCGGTTTTGACATCCATCTGCCAGGTTTCATAATCATGGAATGCAACGATGGCTAACATAATCCTAATAGACTTGATCTTGGCCACTGGTGAGAATTTCTCATCATAGTCAACCCCCGGGGTTTGAGTAAATCCCTTCGCAACCAGTCATGCCTTGAACGTGTGCACCTTTCCGTCCATGTCTGTCTTCTTCTTGAAGATCCATTTGCACCCAACTATCTTTCGACCTGATACATTGTCAACCAAGTTCCAAACTTGATTGTCATACATGGACTAGATCTCGTTGTCTATTGCCTCCTTCCATTTGGAAGACTCATGGCCCGCCATGGCTTCCTTGTAGTTATTAGGTTCATCCAAATTTATCAGCGTACTGTCACTGATAAACATATCACCTTCTGCAGTTATATGGAAACAGGTTGAACGCTAACTCTACCAGAACGTCTAAGAGGTAATGACTCGTCAACTGGTTCAACAGGAAATTCGTCCTCAGGTTGATCGCTAGTGTTTGAGGTTCCTTCAACGCTTGATTCTTGAATCTCTTCAACAATAATTGTCCTCCCATTGTCCCCTTTGAATATGAGTTCCCTCTCGCGGAAAACTCCTCTCCTTGCTACGAAGACCACATTATCACTAGGTCTGTAGAAGAGATATCCAAAGGATTTCTGTGGGTAGCCGATGAAAATACATCGCTCACTTCGAGGTTTAAGCTTGTCATGAGTCTCTCGTCTTACGAAAGCTTCACAACCCCAAACCTTGATATGTGCCAACGAGGGAACCTTCCCTGTCCACATCTCGTGAGGTGTTTTGGCAACCTTCTTAGTTAGGACTAGATTAAGGATATGCACGGCAGTCTCTAAGGCATACCACCAGAATGAGATTGGTACCGAAGCTTGACTCATCATGGAACGAACCATGTTCAACAAGGTTCGATTGCGCCTCTCAGCCACACCATTAAGTTGTGGTGTCCTGGGAGGTGTCAATCGTGAAACAATTCCACATTCCTTAAGATATTCGTGGAACTCGATACTAAGATACTCACCACCTCTATCAGATCTGAGCATCTTTATCTTCCTGCCCAATTGATACTCCACTTCTTGCTTAAACTCTTTAAATTTTTCAAAGGTCTCTGACTTATGCTTGATTAAGTAGATATATCCATATCTGCTATAATCATCGGTAAAAGTCTTGTAGAAGCGGTTTGCATCCCTTGTGGTGGTTCTGAAGGGACCACACACAATTGTGTGTATGAGATCCAACAATCCCTCACCTCTTTCACAAGTACCAGTGAAAGGTGATTTAGTCATCTTTCCCAGCAAACAAGACTCACATGTGTCATCTGACTTTAGGTCAAATGACTCTAACACTCCATCCTTTTGGATTTGGGCAATGCACTTCTTGTTGACGTGTCCAAGACAACAATGCCACAAGCATGCCTTGTCTAAATCATTAGACGAATCAATATGCAACACAGTATTTACTAAGTTATCTACAACCATCACAGTTATACACCATTACAAGACAATGCTTCAAAATAAAAAGTACCATTATAATAAGCATTAACAGAACCACTTTCATTATTAAACAAATATCTAAAGCCTTGTCTGTACAAACCATGAAACGAAATAATATTCCTCGTCATTTCTGACGAGTAACAACAATCATTCAAATCTAATCCTAACCCACTATTAAGCAATAAAGACTAAACTCTGATCTTGGTGACAAGCGACGATTTCATATTCCCCATTATCAGGTTCATCTTCCCACACTCCACATCCCTACTTATTCTTAGCCCCTGCAAATCAGAACAAATGTGAAAACCACATCCTATATCAAGGACCCAAGAACTAGCATGTGATGAGTTATTAGACAGAATAGTATAAATACCTACAAAGGAGGGATTTATCTTCCTATCATTGATGTCCTGCAAGTACTTCAGACAGCTTCTCTTCCAATACCCCTTTTCGGGGTAGTAGAAGCACGTTGCTTCTTTTAGATCAGAGGAGGGTAGGGCAGAACCGGTTTTTACTTTGGATCCACTTGAAGAAGATCCATAATTAGACTTTCCTATCCAGTTCTTTGAGGGAACTTTCCTCTTTTTCCTCTTCCCATGTCAAATAGCCAGGACTGGGGCAGCAGCAGGAGTGGATTCGACAACTTTTCCTTTCAATCTACTTTCAGCAGTTTGTAACAAACCTTGAAGTTTGCTCAAGGTGACTTCCTCCTTTCTCAGATGATAAGTCATCTTGAACTGATCATATCAGGGAGGTAAAGAGTGTAGGACTATTTCTATAGCCAGCTCTTCATCAAAATTGACATTCAACTTGAGCAATTGATCCACATATCTCTGCATCCTTTGTAGGTGTGTCGTGATGCACTCTGCATCCTTCATTTTGGTTGTTACGAAAGAGGTGACAATTTCATACCTCTCTTGACGTGCTCTTTGATGGTAATTTTCCATCAAGTCCTAGCACATCTCGTAAGGCCAAAAATCCTTATAGAACCGCTGGAGTTCGAGAGTCATCGTGGCCACCATAATGCACGACACTTTGGTCGCTTCCTTGCATTTGGCCCAATACTCAATAATTTCTTCGGGAGTAGCTGTTTCTTCATTTATCTCGGCAAGCTCCTTGTCGAGAATGTGTTCCTTATCCTCGTAACGTAGGGCCATTCTGATGTTTTCGATCCAATCATTGAAATGGGATCCATCAAAGGTAACCCTCCCATAGATGTTCAGGAGCAAGAGTGGGTTTGAGGAGTTATTGGAGGAGTTGGAGTTTGAGCCAGAAGTGTTGTTTGGGCCAGACATCTGAAAAGAAGAACAAGTTTTAATTAGATATGAATTCATCAATATAACACCCAAATGAAATATCAAGGCTAGGACCCAACACAATAATTCACGATTAGAAAAGGGATTTCGTAATCCAATTGTAAATTATTATGAATGTAGGTAAATGACGATTTACCAATTCTACCACGAAAAACGAAATTTAAGAAAATTAGGTTTTATTAAATGAAATTCCTAGATCTTTTGAGATTCATTGAACTTTTCAATGGCATGTTTAATCTCAATTATGCCCTTCAAGTTTGTGACTGGGATACCGAGGATCACAAACAAGGTGTGAATAACCATGCAAATTAGCTTGGTACCCTCGATGTCATTTACCACCTAATCAATGTGCCGGTTAACCACACACGCTCCATTGATCAATGATAATTTACGAGTTACCCATTGCCACCCTTGCTGGTCCAAGTTAGTGTGCCAGTTAACTACACACGCTCCACTAACGAATTGGCAAAGTGCAATGTGTAATTTCATGAATTAGCACCAATTTCACATTTTCCTAAAGTAACTAAGATTAGGAATTTATAAAACATATTTAGTTACTTTATATTTATCATTATACTTATTAATGAGAGAATTAATGTCCTAGCCTACTCGTTCGGCTAACGACCCTCCACTAGTCAAGAGTGTGGTGGGTATGAGTGGATATCCAATGGCGGTCATTTTATAGGCCGCTTCCTTAAACACCCCTCATAGACCAGCTTCACGAATGAGGCCTACTAACGGTAAGACTGACTCATCTTATACATATATAAATTAATCTTTTAATATTATAATAGTATAAGGGTGTATTTTAAACTTTTAAAATACTAGGGTTTTAGAATTTAATATTTCAAAATTAAACTTTTAATTAAAATTTAAATTCCAAAGCTTAAAGGGTGTAATTTGAAACTTTCAAAATTACTAGATCAAATTTCAAATAATTAAATTAATCATATAATTTTTTCATTATTCAAAATTTAACCAAATCCATCTAATTTGATAAGGAAATCAGATTATCATTCAAAAAAATTCAATTTATGGTGATAAAAAAATGAATTATGGTAATTATCCTAAATCAAAAAAATTCTAAAAATCAAAAAATCAGCTAACAGACGAGTCAACTCGTCGAGTCAGGGCATGGACTCGTCGAGTTCCACAAGCATATGTGAATTCTGCATTGTTTAAGCTTTTGGACAAATCACTATTGCATCAAATATAACAGAAAAACACCTTAGTCTCTGATAGCACTGATGGGTTTCTAGCATAACAACATTCCTATGTGATCATACAACCCTAATTGCTTTGGATCTAAGTTTTTCTCTAGTTATACATGCAAATAGAAATTCCAAAGCAACAACCCTAATGCTAGCATACAATTCGAGATCTATATGAAAACTAGGGTTAGAATGTTACCTTGCTTGTTATCTAGTAATAACAAGGATTCCTTGGATGATCTTGACTCTTGAAAGTTTAGTGCCTCAAGTGTTGCACCTCTAATGGAGTCACAAACACCAATAGAAAAGGATGAAGGAGCGAGGTGGTAAGGCACTACAAGTTTCGGATAGGGTTCTCTTAGAAAGCATAGATCTGAAAATGCCAAGCCAAGGGGTCTTTAAATAGTTGTGGCTGCTAGGGTTTTCAGGTGGAAACCCTAATTTCCTCCTAAGGCCCCCAAGAAGCCCATGGACACTCCCTTTAGAAGGCCTTGGACGATTTCTATAGGGCCTCCCTATAGAGATTCGTCCATCCCATTCCAAGGGAGTCCAGCAGCCCAGCTTGCAACTATCAATGATTTGCAAAACCAGTCCGCGTACTTTTAATCAGTTCCTTTAATCCCAAAATTAATTCCAAATTAATTTCTGATTAATACTAATTAAATAATATGATTTCTAATTAATATATTATTCTTATAATATATTAATAAACCATTAATTAACCTATTTCTCTAAAACTCATTATGTCTAGTTGCTATGGTGAAGGCAACCCAAAAGGACCATGCTACAATCAAATCAAGTTCATACTGATTATAGTTATGTGCTTAGACACCTAATCCAACATCATATTCTTGGAAAGAAGATGTTGGATGAGGAAATTTGTTGTAGCTAGTATTTCCTTTCAGAATGTCCCTGAATAGATCAAGAGGCGTTGGGATGCTCAGGTTGAGCATCGAGTGCTGGGGGAGGGGGGATTCCTCAACTCATTGTATGGATTGATATCCCTATTCTAGGGTGGGCAGTGTTGATCATTAAATCATCTTAAGAGTTTGGTGTGTCTAGTCTCGTGTGAATTTTAGTGCAAGAAGTGTATTGGGTTATTGAGTTATTTGTCAATGCATTCTCGATCGTTGGTCTTCGTATTCATCATCAAAGTGGAGGTCATTCAAATGTTTCGAGTTGAGTCAGTTGAAGATCAATGGATGTGTCAACCTCTCGTCAAGTTCTGTATGCTTTATATTTTCTTTGGTTTCTGGGTATGTATACCCTTAATTATCGTGTGGAATTTGAGTTCATAGCAAGCTCAAGTTTGGCAGTTATCCTTGATTATTGGAAGTTCGGATGTTGGGGCAATGTTGTTCAGCTTTCCTATTTTGGAAGCAATTCTAGATCATCTTGGAAATTTCCCGAGCTATTGCGAATTGGTGGAATTTGTTCAGTTTCAATCAAGGTGTGGGATCTTGTATCGATCGTTCATGAGGATGTTTCTGTTAAAGGTTGAGGTTCGTCATTTCATTAAATTTGTTAGTACCTCACCCTTTGGGTAAGGATGTGTGGACGGGAGGATGCAGTAGATCCAGGGTTGGGTATGTGTCTCCCTTGGGGCCGTATATTGTAGTAGTGCCTCGATTATGGACAGGAGGGGTACAAGTGGACTGAGTAAGATAACATGAGACCTGTTGATTAGTATTATTGGCATGGTGATCATTTGGGTTATAACTTTCGAATCGGGACATGAGTATGACTGTCTATCTCCTCCTCTGGTTGTGTGCGACCATGTTTTCTTCTAGTTTTACGTTGGTATTTGTCTGTGTTGTGTAAGGAATTGTGTATGATTAAAGACTATGGACCATGTTGTGTTTGGATAACATTGAGAGGGATGTTTTTTTGGGTTCCTACAAGTCGGTGGACTGTTGGTTGAGTATCTTTAGGTTCCTGTGGGGCTGGTCATAATTCTTTAGGTCATGGATGTGGTATCAGCAATATCGGTTTAGTACCGTGAGCTTATCGTGTAGTGGATAGTAGGTGTCACGATGTATCGTGAACTAGTACTTGTAGGATTTATATGGGTAAGACCTGTTGGTCTTTTGATTGAGGCTCTTAGGTCTCGGATCGTTAGCTTTATTGGCTTATTTGGGGGTTAGTGCATTGTGGGAGTCGGGAGATTCGGTGACCAGCTAGTTTGGATCATGTGGGCAGTTAAAGGTTGTTAGGAATGATAGTTTTGCACCAGTAGCCGCTTACAGAGTGTGTGTGTTATGAAATTTGGTTGATTGAGGGTTGTCTATCAGGAGTTCGGTTACCAATGTTGGGCATCGGTTATGGAATCTCGAGCCATAGATGACATGGGATTTGGTTGCAGCATGAGAATTTTTGGATTGACCATCCTTATGCTCGTGAGATCAGCAGGTTGGTAATGACTTGTCAGGAAGTCGAGCACGTATTTGAAGTTGTTAGGCGCAACCTCAAAATTGGGGATTTGGTGTAATTCGATATCGGTATATTTTGAGCTTTCATTCTACATGGTAGAATGGTATTCCTAGTTAGGGACTAGGGGTGTGTGCGATGAATTAATGATCAGTAATCCTAAGGATTAAACTGTTGGGGTTTATATTGATGGGTTCATGTTTTCGGGAAGTTCCTGCTTTGAGTGGTTATCATAGTGTTATGAGGTCTTACAGTTGGCAAGAGTAAGGTAGTTGTTACAGTTCTCGGGCAGGGCTACTGGGATTCCTTCTTTTCAGCTGAGGGCAGAGTGTTAAGGTTCATCCTTTCAGAGGTATATGTAAATTATACCACAACGGGGTTTGGCTGGCAGGTTTGGGAGACGTTCATCGGTATGGGATGATTCTTCGGTCTTAATCGGAATTCAGGAAGTTTGGGACGGAACGTCTAACGGCGGAGGAAGTAGTAAGGAATGCTTTTGAGGAAAAAATCTAATTTAAGTAGGGAAGAGTTGTAGCACCCTGTTCCAAATCGTTTCATAATGCGGGACTATGACCCGAATACCGGTTATCAAAAGGCTTAGGACCTTTAGGAAAGAGACTTAGTCCCCTTTGAGTGTGGATATGTAGATTAGATTATCGGGGAGTTCGGTTTGTGTTTTGGAGTCCAAGGGTATATCGGTAAAGTATCATTTTGGGGCTTTATGAAGTTTGGGGTTGAGTTAAGAAAGTTTCAAGGAATGGGAGAGTTGATAGAAGTGTAAAGCTTCTTGTTACCTTTCCGTGAATATAAAGAACTCCGAAATCAGACTTAGAAAGAAGAATTTATGGCCTTCGGAAGATTGGCGGTTCTTCAAACTAGCCGAGTATGTTATGTTGGATAAGGTGTCTAAGTCCATAACTATTTCTGGTATGTACTTGACCCGACCCGGCATGGTCCATTTGGGTTGCACGACATCATGCATTTGGATAGACTAAATGAGAGAAATAACACTTGTGGTTTATTAATATATTATAAGTTCTAATATATTAATAATATTATTTAATTAGTATTGATCAAGAATTAATCTAGAATTAATTAAGTGATCAAAAGGAGACTAATTAAATATATGGGTTGATTATGTAAATCATCCATAACTTGTATAGTGGGCTAAAGGCTTCATGGATTATCAAGTTGGGCTAAGGTCCATAGGATGCTCGTTGGATGCTCCATGGGAGTTACAAACGCATGGGTCATGGAAATGAAGAGTCATGTTACATTAGGGTTTACATGGTGTAACCCTAATGCAACATACTATATAAGAATACTTACATCCACCAAAATCGGCTACACTAGTGAGACAAGAGGGCAAGCCGAATTTAGAAGTGTTCTACATTCTCTCAAAGTCATTCCAAAGCACTTGGTGTTGTGTGAAACATTTGAGGCATCACACCTGGGGTGCTAGGCTCTCAAGGTTTTTCAAGGAATCAAATCAACTACAAGGTATGTAATTCTAGCCATTTTTATGTTTAAAGTTCCCCTTGTATGCTAGATAGGATTATGAACATTGGAAAAAGTATTTTGCATGTATTTTAGACAAACATAGATCCAAGGTTTTCTAGGGTTACATGTACACTTAGGAGTGTTAGAAATGCTCAAAACCCATCAGTGGTATCAAAGCCTAGGCTTGGTTGTTTGATACTTGATGCAAAATAGCTGAAAAAGTCGAAATTCTTGCTGTCTGCACAGGGGACTCACCGAGTTCATGGGGGAACTCGACGAGTCCAAGCGTATCTTCATCCAACTCGGCGAGTCAGTTGTTGCATTCGACGAGTTGGCCAGGCAGAGTGCAGATTTTCGATTTTTGCTACTGGAAATGGACTAGAAACATTACCCTAAACTGTTTTGGTGTTTTAAAACTTGTTTTAGATGGTGTAATGATTGTTCTAATCCATTTACAATGGCTAATATCAAAATTACATGATTATATGTGTTCATATGTTCTTGAAATTTTGATATGATTATTCATGTTCTTATGAGTTCTTGATAGATCATAGGAATTACTTGTTTAATGCTGAATTCATGATCTTTATGTGTTTTAAAGGAGTCCATAACTTTTCCTCAAGTTATGAATAACCAAAAGTCTCTTTGTATTAAAGCCATTAAAAGAACACATAAGTGAAGAGTCTTCATTTTAATAACTCATAAGTTATGAATTGAAAGGTTTTGTAAAGTTACAAAACTTGCCCTCAAGTTTTGGAACATGTAAAGTCTTCTAGTAAACTTTAGTTCCAACCCCTAGAATTTTAAAAGTTAAAATTCAACCCTTATACTTTATAATATTATAAGTTAATAATATATATATATATATATATATATATATATATATATATATAAGATCAAATCGTTTTACCATTAGTAGGCCTCATTCACGAAGCCGGTCTATAAGGGGGGTATAAGGTTGTTGCCTATAAAATGGCAGCTTAATGGGTGTCCACTCTCACCCACCGCTTCCTTGATTGGTGGAGGGTCGTTAGTCGAACGGGTAGGACAATGACTTAAAATTATCATTAAAAGTATAATGATTATTATAAAGTAACTAAATGTTTTTATAAATTCTCAATCTTAGTTACTTTAGGAAAATGTGAATAAGGTGCTAACCCATGAAATTACACTTTGCACTTTGATTAAGTTGTTGGTGGAGCGTGTGTGGTTAACCGGCACACTAACTTGGACTTAAAAAGGTAGGAAAAGGGTGACTTAAGGTTTTTCATAGGTCGGTGGCGCGCGCGTGGTTAACCGGCACATCGATTAAGTGAAAAACATTAAGGGTACCAAGTAATTTGGATGGTTACTTCACACCTTGTTTTGTGATCCTCGGTATCCCAGTCACAAAACTTGAAGGTCACAATCGAGATTGAAACATGCCATTGAAAAGTTCAATAATCTCAAAAGAATCTAGGAGTTTCTAAAACCAAATAAAACCTAATAATTTATATATTTCGTTTTTCATGGTGGAAATTGGTGAATCGTCATTCATCTACCTTTCAAATATGTTTTAGCTTAGATTATGGCATCCCTCTTCTAAGTTATAATATATTGTGATTGGATCCTAGCCTTAATATTACATTTGGGTGTTTTATTAAGGACTATCTTTATATCTAATCTAAACTTGTCTTTTTCAGATGTCTTCAAACAATGCTGCTTCTGGCTCAAACCCTACCGGCTCCTTCTCTCTCATGAACCTTTGTGGGAGAGTCATCTTTGATGGATCCAACTTTACATATTGGATCAGGAACATCAGGATGGTCACTCGGTATGAGAACAAAGAATATGTTCTCGACAAGGAGCTTAAGGTACCCCAGCCAACTGCTACTCCTGAGGAGCTTGCTGAATATGAGGCACATGAAAGAGATGTTACCAAAGTGGCATGCATCATGATGGCCACTATGACGGCCGAGCTCCAAAAGTCCTATGAGGACTACTATCCTTTTGAGATGCACCAGGATTTGATGGACCGCTACCATCAGAGTGGTCATCAAGAGCGATATGACATGATCTCCTCCATGATAACAACCAGGATAAAGGATGGTGAACCCATCACGGGCCACATGCAGAAAATGCAAAGGTATGTGGACCGTTTGCTGAAACTTAATGTGAACTTTCCCGAGGAGTTAGCAATATATATAATTTTGCACTCCTTACCATCGTGTTATGATCAATTTCGCATGACATACCACATAAACAAGGAAGAAGTCACCCTCAGCAAACTTCAAGGACTCCTAAAGACCGCATAATCAGGTCTTAAAGGTAAGTCGGTTGTTACCACTCCTACTCCTACTCCAAACTCCGCACCTGTCCTGGAAATCGGGAAAGGTAGAGGGAAAAAGAGGAAGAACCCTTTGAAGGGTACCAAGGGTAAGACCCTTGATGGCTCCTCTACAAGAGGAACCAAGAAAGGTTTCGTCACTCCTTCTTCTGACCCAAAAGAGGCTGAATGCTTCTATTGCCATGAAAAGGCGCACTGGAAGCGGAACTGCCCAAAGTACCAGCAAGATCTGAAGGATGGGAAAGTAAAACCCAACCATGTAGGTATTTACACTATATTATCTAATAACTCACCCTATTCTAACTCTTGAGTCCTTGATACCGGCCGTGGTATTCATATTTGTTCTGATTTGCAGGGACTAAGAAGAAGTGAGAATGTGGAGCATGGAAAGATAAACTTGATCATGGGGAATAGGAAAGCTTCACTTGTCACCAAGACTGGAGTTTATACTTTGTTGTTAAGTAGTTGGTTTACTTTAGATTTGAATAAATGTTGTTATTTGCCTGAAATGGCAAGAAATGTTATTTCCTTTCATGCTTTGTACAAGCAAGGGTTTACCTTTTATTTTGATAATGAAATTGGTGGAATAAATGCTTTCTTTAATAATGTGTTTTATTTTAAAGCATTACCTTGTGATGGTGTGTATGAAGCTGTGTCTGTTGTGGATAACTTAGGAAATAATGTGTTGTGTATTGATTCTACTAATGATAATAACTTGGATAAAGCATTATTATGGCATTGTCATCTTGGACATGTAAGAAAGAAACGCATAGTCCAGCTCCAAAAGGATGGAGTCTTGGAGTTATTTGACCTAAAGTCAGATGATAGTTGTGAATCATGCTTACTTGGAAAAATGAAAAAGTCACCCTTCACAGGTTCTTGCGCTAGGGGTGAAGGTTTGTTGGATCTGGTACACACAGATGTGTGTGGACCCTTCAAAACTTCCACAAGGGATGATAATCGTTATTATGTGACTTTTACAGATGATTATAGTAGATATGGATATGTCTCCTTAATCAAGCATAAGTCAGAGACTTTTGATAAGTTTAAAGAGTTTAAACAGGTTGTAGAGAATCAATTAGGCAGGAACATTAAGATGCTTCGATCCGATCATGGTGGTGAGTATCTTAGTACAGAGTTCCTCGACTATCTTAAGCAATGTGGGGTTGTCTCACAATTGACACCTCCCAGGACACCACAGTTGAATGGTGTGGCTGAGAGGCGTAATCGAACCTTGTTGGACATGGTTCATTCCATGATGTGTCGAGCTTCGCTACCAATATCATTCTGGGGGTATGCCTTAAAGACTGTCGCCCATATTCTTAATCTAGTCCCTACAAAGAAGGTTGCCAAAACATCTCACGAGATGTGGACTTGAAAAGTTCCTAATCTAGCCCACATCAAGATTTGGGGTTGCGAAGCTTTCGTGAGACGTGAGACTTACGATAAGCTAGAAGCGAGAGGTGTATTTTCATCGGCTACCCATAGAAATCCTTTGGTTACCTCTTCTACAAACCTAGTGAGAATGTGGTCTTTGTAGCAAGGAGGGGTGTCTTTCGAGAGAGAGAGAGAGAGAGAGAGAGAGAGAGAGTTCATAAGCCAAGGAAACAGTGGGAGGCAAATTGACCTTGAATAAATTCAGGAGTCAAGTGGTGAACGAACCTCAAACCCTAGCAGTCAACTTGAGGAGGAAACTCCTGTTGATCCAATTGACGAGTCTGTACCTCTGAGGCGTTCCATGAGAGTTAGGAATGCGCCTGAGCACTACTATGGTTTCCATATTACTGTGGAAGGTGAGACACTTATCAGTGATGCGACACTGGTAAGTCTGGATGAACCTAATAGCTATGCGGAAGCCATGGCAGGCCCCGAGTCTGCTAAATGGAAAGAGGCAATTGATAGTGAGATACAGTCCATGTATGACAATCAAGTTTGGAACTTGGCTGACAATATACCAGGTCGCAAGACAGTTGGGTGCAAATGGATCTTCAAGAAGAAGACCGACATGGATGGTAATGTACACACTTATAAGGCACGACTGGTGGCAAAGGGCTTTTCTCAAACTCCAGAAGTTGATTATGATGAGACCTTTTCACCAGTAGCCAATATTAAGTCTATTAGGGTATTGTTAGCCATTGCTGCATTTCATGACTATGAAATATGGAAAATGGATGTCAAAACCGCTTTCCTTAATGGAAAGTTGGCTGAGGATGTTTACATGTGTCAGCCAGAGGGTTTTGTCAGTACAGAGTACCCTAATAGAGTGTGTAAGCTTGAGAAATCCATCAATGGATTGAAGCAAGCACCTCGCAGATGGAATCTTTGCTTTGATGAGAAAGTCAAAGAGATTGGATTTTCGAGGAGTGAAGATGAATCTTGTGTATATGTCAAGGCTAGTGGGAGTATAGTTAGCTTTTTGGTACTGTATGTGGATGACATACTACTCATAGGGAATGATATCCCAGCTCTGCAGGAAGTTAAGTCCTGGCTTGGGAAGTGTTTCGCTATGAAAGACCTAGGAGAAGCTGCCTATATTCTAGGGATAAGGATTCTGAGAGACCGGAGTAAAAGACTAATTGGACTTAGTCAAAGTGCTGAAGAGGTTCAACATGCAGGATTCCAAAAAGGGAGAGTTACCTATCCAGTGTAATGCCAGATTGAGTAAGACTCAGAGCCCGAGTACCGAGGCTGAGATAGCAGAAATGAGTCGAGTACCTTATGCTTCCGTTGTAGGATCGATCATGTATGCTATGACTTGTACTCGTCCTGATGTGGCCTTTGCCTTGAGCATGGTCAGCAGATATCAGGGGAACCCTGGCAAGGCTCACTGGACTGCGGTAAAGAACATTCTCAAGTACCTGCGAAGGACTAAGGACTGGGTCCTTACCCTTGGTGGGAGTGATGACTTGAGAGTTGTAGGGTATAGTGATGCTAGCTTCCAGACTGATAGGGATAATTTCTGCTCTTAGTCGGGCTGGGTATTTACCTTAAACGGAGGAGCAATTACTTGGAAAAGTTCCAAGCAGGAGACAGTGGCTGATTCAACTTGCGAATCAGAGTATATAGCGGCAAGCGAGGCAGCAAAGGAGGCAATATGGCTGAAGAACTTCATTGGAGACCTTGGAGTAGTACCAGCTATAAAGGAGCCTATGGAAAGTTTCTGTGATAGTGAAAGTGCAGTTGCCTTAACAAAGGAACCAAGGGATCACGGGAGATCCAGACACATTGACAGAAAATATCATTTCATCAGACATCGTATAGAAGAAGGACTCCTCGTGGCGAAGAGGGTATCATCGGATGAGAACCCAGCAGATCCCCTCACGAAGGGACTGGGTAGGGTTAAGCATCTTCAGCATGCAAGGAGCATAGGGCTGAAGGATGATAATAGTTTTAGTAGTTAGATAGCCTTGAAATTTGTAAAGTGTAATTGACATTTGATGATGAATAAAAGTTGTGTTTATTTATGAGTAAAGTGTTGCTATCTTTTGTCAATCGTTTATTATTATTTCTTTTGCATGTTTTGACTTCCAGAATATTTATGTTGTGTTTTACATATTATTCAAATCATCCACAGTCGGTCATATGTTGGAAGTAGATATGAATTAAGACTGTCATGAGTTGGTTGTAGAGGTCTAAGATGTTGGACATGGCCTCAACACTCATGAGTGCTCATAAGTTCTGAGTATTGGATTCAACCCACGCTCGCTGGTATCACTTCATGGAATTTATCTCGAGTGATCGCGAGACGGTAATATCATATAAGTCTTCAAACCTAGAGATATGACTTGTTGCCTATGAGTTAGTTATGCATTGATCGTACGAAACCGCATTGGTAAAATGTTGGGGTTTATATTGATGGGTTCATGTTTTCGGGAAGTTCCTGCTTTGAGTGGTTATCACAGTGTTATGAGGTCTTCCAGTTGGCAAGAGTAAGGTAGTTGTTACAGTTCTCGGGCAGGGCTACTGGGATTCCTTCTTTTCAGCTGAGGGCAGAGTGTTAAGGTTCATCCTTTCAGAGGTATATGTAAATTATACCACAACGGGGTTTGGCTGGCAGGTTTGGGAGACGTTCATCGGTATGGGATGATTCTTCGGTCTTAATCGGAATTCAGGAAGTTTGGGACGGAACGTCTAACGGCGGAGGAAGTAGTAAGGAATGCTTTTGAGGAAAAAATCAAATTTAAGTAGGGAAGAGTTGTAACACCCTGTTTCAAATCGTTTCATAATGCGGGACTATGACCCGAATACCGGTTATCAAAAGGCTTAGGACCTTTAGGAAAGAGACTTAGTCCCCTTTGAGTGTGGATATGTAGATTAGATTATCGGGGTGTTCGGTTTGTGTTTTGGAGTCCAACGGTATATCGGTAAAGTATCAGTTTGGGGCTTTATGAAGTTTGGGGTTGAGTTAAGAAAGTTTCAAGGAATGGGAGAGTTGATAGAAGTGTAAAGCTTCTTGTTACCTTTCCGTGAATATAAAGAACTCCGAAATCAGACTTAGAATGAAGAATTTATGGCCTTCGGAAGATTGGCGGTTCTTGAAACTAGCCGAGTATGTTATGTTGGATAAGGTGTCTAAGTCCATAACTATTTCTGGTATGTACTTGACCCGACCCGGCATGGTCCATTTGGGTTGCATGGCATCATGCATTTGGATAGACTAAATGAGAGAAATAACACTTGTGGTTTATTAATATATTATAAGTTCTAATATATTAATAATATTATTTAATTAGTATTGATCAAGAATTAATCTAGAATTAATTAAGTGATTAAAAGGAGACTAATTAAATATATGGGTTGATTATGTAAATCATCCATAACTTGTATAGTGGGCTAAAGGCTTCATGGATTATCAAGTTGGGCTAAGGTCCATAGGATGCTCCATGGATCCTCCATGGGAGTTACAAACCCATGGGTCATGGAAATGAAGAGCCATGTTACATTAGGGTTTACATGGTGTAACCCTAATGCAACATACTATATAAGAATACTTACATCCACCAAAATCGGCTACACTAGTGAGACAAGAGGGCAAGCCGAATTTAGAAGTGTTCTACATTCTCTCAAAGTCATTCCAAAGCACTTGGTGTTGTGTGAAACATTTAAGGCATCACACCTGGGGTGCTAGGCTCTCAAGGTTTTTCAAGGAATCAAATCAACTACAAGGTATGTAATTCTAGCCATTTTTTATGTTTAAAGTTCCCCATGTATGCTAGATAGGATTATGAACATTGGAAAAAGTATTTTGCATGTATTTTAGACAAACATAGATCCAAGGTTTTCTAGGGTTACATGTACACTTAGGAGTGTTAGAAATGCTCAAAACCCATCAGTGGTATCAAAGCCTAGGCTTGGTTGTTTGATACTTGATGCAAAATAGCTGAAAAAGTCGAAATTCTTGCTATCTGCACAGGGGACTCGCCGAGTTCATGGGGGAACTCGACGAGTCCAAGCGTATCTTCATCCAACTCGGCGAGTCAGTTGTTGCACTCGACGAGTTGGCCAGGCAGAGTGCAGATTTTCGATTTTTGCTACTGGAAATGGACTAGAAACATTACCCTAAACTGTTTTGGTGTTTTAAAACTTGTTTTAGATGGTGTAATGATTGTTCTAATCCATTTACAATGGCTAATATCAAAATTACATGATTATATGTGTTCATATGTTCTTGAAATTTTGATATGATTATTCATGTTCTTATGAGTTCTTGATAGATCATAGGAATTACTTGTTTAATGCTGAATTCATGATCTTTATGTGTTTTAATGGAGTCCATAACTTTTCCTCAAGTTATGAATAACCAAAAGTCTCTTTGTATTAAAGCCATTAAAAGAACACATAAGTGAAGAGTCTTCATTTTAATAACTCATAAGTTATGAATTGAAAGGTTTTGTAAAGTTACAAAACTTGCCCTCAAGTTTTGGAACATGTAAAGTCTTCTAGTAAACTTTAGTTCCAACCCCTACAATTTTAAAAGTTAAAATTCAACCCTTATACTTTATAATATTATAAGTTAATAATATATATATATATATATATATATATATATATATATATATATATATAAGATCAAGTCGTTTTACCATTAGTAGGCCTCATTCACGAAGCCGGTCTATAAGGGGGGTATAAGGTTGTTGCCTATAAAATGGCAGCTTAATGGGTGTCCACTCTCACCCACCGCTTCCTTGATTGGTGGAGGGTTGTTAGTCGAACGGGTAGGACAATGACTTAAAATTATCATTAAAAGTATAATGATTATTATAAAGTAACTAAATGTTTTTATAAATTCCCAATCTTAGTTACTTTAGGAAAATGTGAATAAGGTGCTAACCCATGAAATTACACTTTGCACTTTGATTAAGTCGTTGGTGGAGCGTGTGTGGTTATCCGGCACACTAACTTGGACTTAAAAAGGTAGGAAAAGGGTGACTTAAGGTTTTTCATAGGTCGGTGGCGCGCGCGTAGTTAACCGGCACATCGATTAAGTGAAAAACATTAAGGGTACCAAGTAATTTGGATGGTTACTTCACACCTTGTTTTGTGATCCTCGGTATCCCAGTCACAAAACTTGAAGGGCACACTCGAGATTGAAACATGCCATTGAAAAGTTCAATGAATCTCAAAAGAATCTAGGAGTTTCTAAAACCAAATAAAACCTAATAATTTATATATTTCGTTTTTCATGGTGGAAATTGGTGAATCGTCATTCATCTACCTTTCAAATATGTTTTAGCTTAGATTACGGCATCCCTCTTCTAAGTTATAATATATTGTGATTGGATCCTAGCCTTAATATTACATTTGGGTGTTTTATTAAGGACTATCTTTATATCTAATCTAAACTTGTCTTTTTCAGATGTCTTCAAACAATGCTGCTTCTGGCTCAAACCCTACCGGCTCCTTCTCTCTCATGAACCTTTGTGGGAGAGTCATCTTTGATGGATCCAACTTTACATATTGGATCAGGAACATCAGGATGGTCACTCGGTATGAGAACAAAGAATATGTTCTCGACAAGGAGCTTAAGGTACCCCAGCCAACTGCTACTCCTGAGGAGCTTGCTGAATATGAGGCACATGAAAGAGATGTTACCAAAGTGGCATGCATCATGATGGCCACTATGACGGCCGAGCTCCAAAAGTCCTATGAGGACTATTATCCTTTTGAGATGCACCAGGATTTGATGGACCGCTACCATCAGAGTGGTCGTCAAGAGCGATATGACATGATCTCCTCCATGATAACAACCAGGATAAAGGATGGTGAACCCATCACGGGCCACATGCAGAAAATGCAAAGGTATGTGGACCGTTTGCTGAAACTTAATGTGAACTTTCCCGAGGAGTTAGCAATATATATAATTTTGCACTCCTTACCATCGTGTTATGATCAATTTCGCATGACATACCACATGAACAAGGAAGAAGTCACCCTCAGCAAACTTCAAGGACTCCTAAAGACCGCATAATCAGGTCTTAAAGGTAAGTCGGTTGTTACCACTCCTACTCCTACTCCAAACTCCGCACCTGTCCTGGAAATCGGGAAAGGTAGAGGGAAAAAGAGGAAGAACCCTTTGAAGGGTACCAAGGGTAAGACCCTTGATGGCTCCTCTACAAGAGGAACCAAGAAAGGTTTCGTCACTCCTTCTTCTGACCCAAAAGAGGCTGAATGCTTCTATTGCCATGAAAAGGCGCACTGGAAGCGGAACTGCCCAAAGTACCAGCAAGATCTGAAGGATGGGAAAGTAAAACCCAACCATGTAGGTATTTACACTATATTATCTAATAACTCACCCTATTCTAACTCTTGAGTCCTTGATACCGGCCGTGGTATTCATATTTGTTCTGATTTGCAGGGACTAAGAAGAAGTGAGAATGTGGAGCATGGAAAGATAAACTTGATCATGGGGAATAGGAAAGCTTCACTTGTCACCAAGATTGGAGTTTATACTTTGTTGCTAAGTAGTGGGTTTACTTTAGATTTGAATAAATGTTGTTATTCGCCTGAAATGGCAAGAAATGTTATTTCCTTTCATGCTTTGTACAAGCAAGGGTTTACCTTTTATTTTGATAATGAAATTGGTGGAATAAATGCTTTCTTTAATAATGTGTTTTATTTTAAAGCATTACCTTGTGATGGTGTGTATGAAGCTGTGTCTGTTGTAGATAACTTAGGAAATAATGTGTTGTGTATTGATTCTACTAATGATAATAACTTGGATAAAGCATTATTATGGCATTGTCATCTTGGACATGTAAGCAAGAAACGCATAGGCCAGCTCCAAAAGGATGGAGTCTTGGAGTTATTTGACCTAAAGTCAGATGATAGTTGTGAATCATGCTTACTTGTAAAAATGACAAAGTCACCCTTCACAGGTTCTTGCGCTAGGGGTGAAGGTTTGTTGGATCTGGTACACACAGATGTGTGTGGACCCTTCAAAACTTCCACAAGGGATGATAATCGTTATTATGTGACTTTTAGAGATGATTATAGTAGATATGGATATGTCTCCTTAATCAAGCATAAGTCAGAGACTTTTGATAAGTTTAAAGAGTTTAAACAGGTTGTAGAGAATCAATTGGGCAGGAACATTAAGATGCTTCGATCCGATCGTGGTGGTGAGTATCTTAGTACATAGTTCCTCGACTATCTTAAGGAATGTGGGGTTGTCTCACAATTGACACCTCCCAAGACACCACAGTTGAATGGTGTGGCTGAGAGGCGTAATCGAACCTTGTTGGACATGGTTCATTCCATGATGAGTCGAGCTTCGCTTCCAATATCATTCTGGGGGTATGCCTTAAAGACTGTCGCCCATATCCTTAATCTGGTCCCTATAAAGAAGGTTGCCAAAACACCTCACGAGATGTGGACTGGAAAAGTTCCTAATCTAGCCCACATCAAGATTTGGGGTTGCGAAGCTTTCGTGAGACGTGAGACTCACGATAAGCTCGAAGCGAGAAGTGTATTTTGATCGGCTACCCACAGAAATCCTTTGGTTACCTCTTCTACAAACCTAGTGAGAATGTGGTCTTTGTAGCAAGGAGGGGTGTCTTTCGAGAGAGAGAGAGAGAGAGAGAAAGAGAGAGAGAGAGAGAGAGAGAGAGAGAGAGAGTTCATAAGCCAAGGAAACAGTGGGAGGCAAATTGACCTTGAATAAATTCAGGAGTCAAGTGGTGCAGGAACCTCAAACCCTAGCAGTCAACTTGAGGAGGAAACTCCTGTTGATTCAATTGACGAGTCTGTACCTCTGAGGCGTTCTACGAGAGTTAGGAATGCACCTGAGCACTACTATGGTTTCCATATTACTGCGGAAGGTGAGACACTTATCAGTGATGCGACACTTGTAAGTCTGGATGAACCTAATAGCTATGCGGAAGCCATGGCAGGCCCCGAGTCTGCTAAATGGAAAGAGGCAATGGACAGTGAGATACAGTCCATGTATGACAATCAAGTTTGGAACTTGGTTGACAATGTACCAGGTCGCAAGACAGTTGGGTGCAAATGGATCTTCAAGAAGAAGACCAACATGGATGGTAATGTACACACTTATAAGGCACGACTGGTGGCAAAGGGCTTTTCTCAAACTCCAGAAGTTGATTATGATGAGACCTTTTCACCAGTAGCCAATATTAAGTCTATTAGGGTATTGTTAGCCATTGCTGCATTTCATGACTATGAAATATGGAAAATGGATGTCAAAACCGCTTTCCTTAATGGAAAGTTGGCTGAGGATGTTTACATGTGTCAGCCAAAGGGTTTTGTCAGTACAGAGTACCCTAATAGAGTGTGTAAGCTTGAGAAATCCATCTATGGATTGAAGCAAGCACCTCGCAGATGGAATCTTTGCTTCGATGAGAAAGTCAAAGAGTTTGGATTTTCGAGGAGTGAAGATGAATCTTGTGTATATGTCAAGGGTAGTGGGAGTATAGTTAGCTTTTTGGTACTGTATGTGGATGACATACTACTCATAGGGAATGATATCCCAACTCTGCAGGAAGTTAAGTCCTGGCTTGGGAAGTGTTTCGCTATGAAAGAGCTAGGAGAAGCTGCCTATATTCTAGGGATAAGGATTCTGAGAGACCGGAGTAAAAGACTAATTGGACTTAGTCAAAGTACCTACTTGGATAAGGTGCTGCAGAGGTTCAGCATGCAGGATTCCAAAAAGGGAGAGTTACCTATCCAGTGTAACGCCAGATTGAGTAAGACTCAGAGCCCGAGTACCGAGGCTGAGATAGCAGAAATGAGTCGAGTACCTTATGCTTCCGTTGTACGATCGATCATGTATGCTATGACTTGTACTCATCCTGATGTGGCCTTTGCCTTGAGCATGGTCAGCAGATATCAGGGGAACCCTGGCAAGGCTCACTGGACTGCGGTAAAGAACATTCTCAAGTACCTGCGAAGGACTAAGGACTGGGTCCTTACCCTTGGTGGGAGTGATGACTTGAGAGTGTAATTGACATTTGATAGCCTTGAAATTTGTAAAGTGTAATTGACATTTGATGATGAATAAAAGTTGTGTTTATTTATGAGTAAAGTGTTGCTATCTTTTGTCAATCGTTTATTATTATTTCTTTTGCATGTTTTGACTTCCAGAATATTTATGTTGTGTTTTACATATTATTCAAATCATCCACAGTCGGTCATATGTTGGAAGTAGATATGAATTAAGACTATCATGAGTTGGTTGTAGAGGTCTAAGATGTTGGACATGGCCTCAACACTCATGAGTGCTCATAAGTTCTGAGTATTGGATTCAACCCACGCTCGCTGGTATCACTTCATGGAATTTATCTCGAGTGATCGCGAGACGGTAATATCATATAAGCCTTCAAACCTAGAGATATGACTTGTTGCCTATGAGTTAGTTATGCATTGATCGTACGAAACCGCATTGGTAACTCGATGCTATAAAACGTACTTTTGGGTGTGATTCAACAAGTAGTAGAACAAGCATATGAGTCGAAGTTTATCTGTTCCTTCTTGGATTAGAAGCGATATCTAGGCCCCTCGATGATTTTGTTTTGACCTATGTACCGGGCCCAGTCAGAACTAAGTTGATGTGTTCAATTAAGTTCTATGTCAAACAAATCGGAAATTGAGAAACAAACTGCTGGACAATAAGTAAGACATTGTTCCATGTATGTGTCCGGCTGATAACTAGAGCAGAGGATTATATGATCACTTATCTTAAATGGCGTATCATCATCTTCTCAGTTCCGAGAGACCTTGAAAAGAGCTATGATTGTTGATCGGTTCCTAAAGTCATACTTGCAATTATAGTTATTAGACTTATCCAAGTGGGAGACTGTTGGATAAGGTATCTAAGTCCATAACTATTTTTGGTATGTAATTGACCCGACCCGGCATGGTCCATTTGGGTTGCATGGCATCATGCATTTGAATAGACTAAATGAGAGAAATAACACTTGTGGTTTATTAATATATTATAAGTTCTAATATATTAATAATATTATTTAATTAGTATTGATCAAGAATTAATCTAGAATTAATTAAGTGATCAAAAGGAGACTAATTAAATATATAGGTTGATTATGTAAATCATCCATAACTTTTATAGTGGGCTAAAGGCTTCATGGATTATCAAGTTGGGCTAAGGTCCATAGGATGCTCCATGGATGCTCCATGGGAGTTACAAACCCGTGGGTCATGGAAATGGAGAGCCATGTTACATTAGGGTTTACATGGTGTAACCCTAATGCAACATACTATATAAGCATACTTACATCCACCAAAATCGGCTACACTAGTGAGACAAGAGGGCAAGCCGAATTTAGAAGTGTTCTACATTCTCTCAAAGTCATTCCAAAGTACTTGGTGTTGTGTGAAACATTTGAGGCATCACACTTAGGTTGCTAGGCTCTCAAGGTTTTTCAAGGAATCAAATCAACTACAAGGTATGTAATTCTAGCCATTTTTTATGTTTAAAGTTCCCCATGTATGCTAGATAGGATTATGAACCTTGGAAAAAGTATTTTGCATGTATTTTAGACAAACATAGATCCAAGGTTTTCTAGGGTTGCATGTACACTTAGGAGTGTTAGAATTGCTCAAACCCCATCATGTTAGGCGTATACTAGGAGTATGTCGGGCATACTGGCTCGACATCCTAATCGCGAAGACTTCAAGATATGTTGGTCGTACGCATGGTTACGCGAGGCGTACGGAAGCATGAGAAAACCCTAAAATTTAGGGTTTTTGCCCTATTTAATCACCTTAAGTCACTCATGGATCTTCTTCTGACTAGCCTCTATACCCAGAAAACGGAATCCTAAGTGAATTTGGTGAGATTTGAGCTTGAAAGTGAGTTTGTTGGTGTTTTGTGGTGAAGAAGAAGAAGAGGAACACTTGGAGGATTAGCCTGAGCTTGTAGATCCAGCATTTCTTTCACATTTGCAAGCCTTTTGAGGTAAAAAGTTCTCACCTTGATGGTCATTTGTGCTAGATCTACTTTATGGTATTCTTTATGCATTTTTGAGTCTTTTGAGTTAAAGTTGAGCTTTTGATCTACTCTAGAAAAAATGGATGTTAGATCTTAGTTCCATGGAGGTCTCTTGTTCATAATAATGCAATCTTTGTGAAAGATTTTGGTCCATGAAAGTGTTAAGATCTTTATTAAGCTTCTTTTTGAGTAGTGGGTCCCATTAAGCTATGCATGGGGTGTAAAGTTGCCAACTTTATGTATTAAGTCAACCTTAGGGACCAAATTTTAGAGTTTGGCAAAAGGTCTTAACTGTTTAAGTGATTAATGAAGAAGTTTGAGAGGCTGAGGCGTACGTTGGGAGTACGAGCTGAGTACGCCCCGCGTACTCAGCAAAGGGACACATGGGTTTGGCATTCATGGGTTTTAGACCATGCTTTGGACTTTTAAAAATGGGACTTGATGGGCCATTAGACTTCTCTTTTAGGCTTTTGAATAGATTTTAGGCTTCCTTGGATTTAGGCCCATGATGGGTTTTGGGCCCAATTTAGGAGATTGGGCCATATTGGGCTTTAGGTTGCCATTTAGGATTTTGGTCTAGTTGAGTAGTTGGTTTGGGCCTTGGTTTTGGGCCAAGTAAGAAAAAGGGTAAAATGACCTTTTACCCTGGTTATGGGCTAAGTAGCTTAGATTCATGGTTATGGGTCGAGATCCAATTATCAATTGGTTATTATTTTGACGCTAATAGCGCGGGATTTTCCAGACCAGCAGACCGAGATTCATTTAAGTGTTTCAACAGCTAGAGGTGAGTCTTCCTTCGCAGTATCCGTGGATCGAAGGCCCCAATGCCGGCCCACTAGTTTATGATGTAGAGTGATGATTGTCTTGGTGAGAATTGTCAATTATGCCTGTACTTTCATGATGACTCTGTGATTCCTATTATGATATTATGTGGTTATAGTAGGGGTAAAATAGACCCAGTATCCAGTTGAAATAGACCGAAGGGGATTGCAAGCACCCAGATTTGCTTGATAGTATCCGGTTGAAATAGACGGAAGGGGTAGGCAAGCACCCAGATATGCTTGATAGTATTCGGTTGAAATAGACTGAAAGGGTAGGCAAGCACCCAAATATGCTTGGTAGTATCTCGTTGAAATAGAGCGAAGGGTAGGCAAGCACCCGTATATGCTTGGCAGTATGTTTGTATGGTATGTGGTATTTTGGGAACTCACTAAGCTTTGTGCTTACGGTTTTCAGTTTATGTTTCAGGTACGTCGATTTTTTTTTAAAAGGAAGAGCTCGAGATGACTGCATTGCGAACAGCACATCGTTCCACATATTATATAACTCTGATGTATTTTGATGTTTATTGACATACTCTGAGCTCAGTATGGTTTTTATGATATTGTTTGGGATAATGGTTTATTTAATATAAAAATTAAAAATTTTGGTCTTAATTTTTGGGACGTTACTATATATATATATATATATATATATATATATATATATATATATATATATATATATATATATATATATATATATATATATATATATATATATATATATTCTAAATTTGTATCAAATCTTAATCAAACTAAATTACATATCTAGTGTCTAATAATGCAAAATAAAATATCATATATATATATATATATATATATATATATATATATATATATATATATATATATATCTTCTAAATTTGTACCAAATCTTAATCAAACTAAATTACATATCTAATGTCTAATAATTCAAAATAAAATATCATATATATATATATATATATATAGCTAGGTTCAAATGTTTCTAGCAACTATTGTGTGCATGTATACACCAATGAGAATTAAGGAAATAATAAATCATTAAATAAATCATTTAATGGTATAATAGTAATCTATGCATCTTTTTATATGGAAAATCCTAAGATATTGGACCATTTCTCCTTAAAACCCGTCATTCAACATCTTAAAAACCTACTCCACCATTATCGGTCACGATTCTCCCCCTTTTCATATTTTTTTGCTTGATTTCCACCACCGTACTTCTATTTGCATCCGACGATCTCCACCCAACAGCAGCCACAAGCACCGACGACCTCATTCCTCCACCATCGGTTGTTCCCCACCCTATCAAACGACACCAAGATCCATGCGACCCTCTTCTTCCACACACCGGTAATTGGCTCGTTCCTAGATTTTCCAATCACTCGACAACGATTAATTCTTCAACTTGACGTCTATCTCCTTCAATCGACACTCATATTGATTTACTGTGTTTTTTGATTGAGTTGAATCATCCCAGTTTCTCGTTTCTAAAGTTTTACCATGTAAGACATGCTTCCCCTTAATTTTTTATTGTTTTGCATTATACATGTTACAGACTATAAATTAGGTGATGTATATTTGTTCAAATTAAATTACCTTCGTTTCTTTATAATTGAGCTTTGATTATCTGTTATCTATATATGTTGCACGACAGGTGTTTGTGAAAATGCCTGAAAAAAATTGATGTTTAAATTCTTGAAGAATCCCAAAGAGAATTTTAACTAGGTTAATGGTGTTACTTAACTGTACAATGTGGTATGCATTCTGTTAGAATGGAATCTCGATTTTATGGCATGGAATCTCAAATTAATCGTTAGTATTTAAATTTATACACTCTTTTATTGTAAATTTAGTCACTTTCATGTATTTATTAATTACATATGTTGTATGCTTCATCAAATGGAGTATAAAGATCTGAGCATCCGATTTTGCCCGCCAATTGTTTGCTAAAATGCTTGAATAAAATATTTCAGCCAATTTTTTTGCAATCTTTGAACTATCATCTCTCTCATACTAGCTTGGAATGATTTGAAAATTTTTTTCTGCATGTTCTCCTTTGTGTTAGCTACAAGTTAGGTTCTGAAGTCATTTTAATTGGACTAATATTGGTTGAGTTACAGTCCTTCGAACATTGGATATTACAGCTATATTTTTAGCACTTTTACTGTGTTCAGAAATTTTTTGTGATCTTTGAACTGTCATATTTCCCACATTCTCGCTTTTAATAATATGACCTTTTTCCAACGTATTGTCCTCTGTGTTAGCTACAATGTAGGCTCTAGAATCATTGTAATTAGATTCAGTCGATTATTTGGATCAAGTGACTCGGGGAATACTTGATCAAGTGACTCGACTATTACATTTTGTTAGAATAAATTAAAAGTCTTTAATGTCTAACACATTCTATTAGAATTTATAGTTTTATTCTTTTGGAATATACTAAAAGTATTAATATTTTAAAGTTGATTATGTTTTCTTTGTGTATATAGATTTTGGAGAGGCTGCCATTGATGTGGAAAAAGAATAATTCATGGAGAACAAGAGTATTCTAGCAGAATGTATTATGCCAGAATGTATAAAATGTTTCTTAACAATAATATTCTTTCAGAATGGATTAGTGTTTTTGTTAGATTTTGATGTTTTTATTTTTATTTTTTAACCATTTTTAGTTTTAATCTTTAAGAATAAATGTAATTCTTAAACCATTATTAATCATTTTTTTCAGAATGAATGTAATAATTGCTTGGACTTATTCTTTATGAATTAATGTAATTAGTGATTCTTAAAAAATAAAATATGTATTCTTTAGAAAATGTTATTCTTGATAATATGTTGTATAATTCTTTAAGCATGTTAATTATAAAAAATATATTGAATGAACCATATTCTGCAAAAATAAAATCAAAAATATATTTACTAGTTTATGTTTGACTCTCTGTCGTTCTGACAGAATAAAATCGGTTAGTATGAGAAATTATAATAGAATTAAATTTGAATTAATTTAAAAAATCCAGATTTAAAAAAAGAAAATTAGTTATTCCTTAAAATCCGGAAATTTCCTTTTTTAATGTAGGTTAATTGACCAAAACACCCTTCTGATGAAATTTGAGTGATTATATGGTACATGTTACCCTATTGTAATATCGTAGACCCTCAGATCATCATCATTGATTTTATTCATCCATTGGTCCAGAATTGTGCTTATGGGCACACAATAGATATAAAAAACAAAATAACCTAGCCATATATATATATATATATATATATATATATATATATATATATATATATATATATATATATATAGAGAGAGAGAGAGAGAGAGAGAGAGAGAGGTAGGTTCAAATGTTTCTCACATCTATTGTGTGCCAGAATGCACCAATAAGAATTTAGTAATAATTATATGTATATTAAATGTTATCCATACTTATAACTCATTTTTATGAAAACTAATTAAATTCGTCATTAATGTCAACAATAATATTCTTTAAGAATGAATTCATATCTAGAAGAATGAGAGTGTATTCCAGCAGAATGAGAGTGTATTCTAGTAGAATACACTCTCGTTCTTCATATTCCATGCAACTTTATTGTATTTTAAGTGAGTGAGTCCTGAAACAAAATACGAACTCATATATAAAAACCTAGATGTGAATTCATTCTGAAAGAATGTTATTGCTGACATTAAAAACGGATTTAATTAGTTTCCATAAAAAGAGAAATATAATTATGGATATCATTTAATATACATATAATTATGGAAATCATTTAATATTTATATATTTATTTAATTAAATAAATATTTAATTTACTAAATTGCTATAGGTGAATTCTAGCACACAATAAATGTATGAAACAAAATAACCTAGCCCTATATATATATATATATATATATATATATATATATATATATATATATATATATATATATATATATATATATATATATATATATATATATATATATATAGTCGGACGGAGATTGGCCCTCGGGTGCAAAGATAGAAGGGAGCTTGACTGTAAGACCCACCCGTCTTCTAAATTTGTACCAAATCTTAATCAAACTAAGTTACATATCTAATGTATAATAATGCAAAATAAAATATCATACATATATAAAAAGGCAATCCTATATACAAACTATAGTGTCAAATTTAAAAATGTTCCAATTCATCAAAAAGTAATTGTTAGATATGTTGAAAAATGTTTTTGTATGTGACCATCACTGAAATAAGACGAACAGTTTTTATATTATCTAACAAATATTATCAGTTATTTCAGGTTGCGTGGATTCGTGCTTAATTATGAAATATAAAAATATGCAAAAGACGAAATACGCAAAGACGGAAAAATAGACGCAATATTTGGTCGTTTGAAGACAAAACAAATCAAGGCTAAAATTGTCAAAAATTTAAAACCTCAAGGGTCAAATATGAAAATTCAATTCACAATTGGATATATATATATATATATATATATATATATATATATATATATATATATATATATATATATATATATATATATATATATGGAAAGGAATGTGAAGAAAACTTAAAGAAGAAAAAGAAATCAATCCTCCAACAAGACAACCCACATGTGTTTTTCCAACTTTCTAAACCCACTAGCTACTCATCATTCTCCAGCCATCATCCTCCAGCTAATTGCTCCACCACTTATTACTTTTACTTAAACAAACACAAGTTGATGAGTTTGTTAAGTTTCATTTCTGCATATATATATGCATGTACGTGAGTTAAAAAAAAGAGTGCATGTGGGTGTAAGTGTGTATTATGAGAGTGTTTGAGTGTTTAATTGCTTTCATTGTAAAAACTCCTGCATTCTCTCATCTCCAGAAGAAGAAACCCAAAGCCAACTTCAAGAACATCATCTTCTTCAAGAACAACTCAAGAACACAATACTACTCATCATCTTCTTCATCTTCAACCCAACAAAACATCATCTTCATATACACTCACCATCTTATATCAACCTCCAAACAACCTCAAAATACCCTCCAAACACCCTCCAAATACCCTCCTTAAATCTCCTCCAAAAACCATTTCAAATCACCACAACCATCACCACCTTGCTGTTTTTCGACATCAGAATTTGCAAGTTAAGAAAAAATTCACCGAGCACAACTCAACAAGATAATAAGGGAGAGATTTGCACCGGAAATTATTCAGGACCTTACCTACATCCAGGAATTTTCCTCGATTTTTTTGACCACTGCAAACCCCAGAGAGACGCGAGAGAGAATTGGCTATCCAGAGAGATTTACTACGAAAATCTATATTCGTAACCACCCAAAGCTCTTTCAACATCACCCTCTTTGTTACCTTATACCACCAAAACTACAACCTTATTACACCTTCTACCACCCTCCAAATACCCACTTCAACCTCATCAAATCACCTTAAAAAACCCCATACCCACATACAAAAAAAAACATTACCCGTGTATTTTGTATCGTTTTGTAAACAATTCATTGTTACATAAAAAGAACTTATTGTTACTTACCGGATTGAACTTTGAACAAATAGAGACACAGTCTATTAAGATCCAGTCCAATTCTAAACCAGTTCAGTCAATTTATTGACGAACCGACTTTATATATATTTATATATTTATATATTTTATTACAGTTTTACGTCATTTATTTTATTTATAGCTTTCAGTCATTTATGGCTTTCCAGTTTATATTTATTCTGCACTTCTTATTTTTTTTGCATCTTATCTCCTTAAATATATATATCTGTCACCCAGTAACTGGTATCCGAGCTTTTATTCGTGGTAATCAGATCGTATATTTTCAACAATTGCTATCAGAGCTTGTGTGATTTACCTTGAAATTTTTGTCGAAAACTTTTGGTTAGCGTTTATAAACCTTCCATAAGCTTTTCTTTAAAAATTTCATTTTAATATCACTTGTTCAAAATCCTTAAAAAAAATTAAAAAATTAAAAAAAAAATTTTAAAAAAGAAAAAATCTTAAACAAAAAAAATCAGAGCTTGTGTGATTTACCTTGAAATTTTTGTCGAAAACTTTTGGTTAGCGTTTATAAACCTTCCATAAGCTTTTCTTTAAAAATTTCATTTTAATATCACTTGTTCAAAATCCTTCAAAAAAAAATTAAAAAATTAAAAAAAAAAAATTTTAAAAAAAAAATCTTAAACAAAAAAATTCAGAGCTTGTGTGATTTACTTTGAAATTTTTGTCGAAAACTTTTGGTTAGCGTTTATAAACCTTCCATAAGTTTTTCTTTAAAAATTTCATTTTAATATCACTTGTTCAAAATCCTTTCAAAAACAAAAATTTTATTATGTCTTCTGCTAATTATTCCAACATGAACTCTGTTTCTATTGCTAACAGTTTGGGATCTGGTTCACGGGCACCCATACTTATTCCCGAAGAGTATAATTCATGGGTTGGCCGTATGAATCTTCATCTCAACTCCATAAATGAAAATGTCTGGAATTGTGTAGAAGGAACATATATTACTCCAGAAGACATGACTACTCTTGTTACAAATCAAGCAACTCTTGCTGAAACCGAAAAAAGGCTGCAACTCCAAGCCAAAAAGGAACTTGTGTCTGGAATTCCCCACAGTATTCTAAGTCAAATGGATGACATAATACTGTTGACTGCAAATCAAATCTGGGAAAATTTAAAAAATCGTTTTTGTGGAAATCAAAGAATTATTGGAAACAAAAGAACATCTGTTTTAAATGAATTCGATAATTTCAAGATGCTTTCATCAGAAACCATCCATGATGCTCATGATAGGTTCAATTTTATCATGGTAAAAATGAACAATTTGGGCATCAAAAAGACACAACACGAGATAAATCTCAAGTTTCTAAAGAATCTTTACGAAAGCTGGAAGATGGTTAAACTCATCATTCAGGGAAATCCAGCCATTCATACTGAAACTTTATACAATTTGTATGGAGAACTTCAATCGTATGAATCCTCGATTGACCCACCAACCACTACAGCTTTTGGAGGACCACTTGCTCTCGTTTCCACATCTTCTCAAAACCAAACACCTTTTAATGAACAAAACTTCAATCATTTTAATCAAACATCTTTTCAAAACCAACCCTTTTTGAACAATTCTTTTGATCAATCTGATTTAAATGATGAAGCAGACTACCAACAACTGTGTGCTTTGGTAGCAAACACAAACCTCCAGAGATTTATTCCAAATCACGGTCAATTGAATTTTAAACCAAATTTTCAAAACCGACCATCATTTCGACAAAATAATTCTGGATTTCAACCAAGATCTCAACCTGTTCAAAACAACTCAGGTTTTCAACCAAGACCTTATTTTGGACAAAATTTTCAAAGACCTTCCTTCCAAAACATTTCAAACCAAGGTTTTCAAAACCAGGGATTTCAAAACAATCCCAACTCAAGTCATCATAACAATAACCAAAACAACAGTTTTCAAAACCAAAACAGAGGATTCCAAAATCAAGGTTACACTAATCAAAACAATGGCTTTCAAAACAACCAAAATTTTGGATTCCAACAGAACCCTTCCCAATCTTCCCAACAAATCCAAACTCAAGCTCCTGAAAGACTTCCGATTAAAAGTCAAAAGGATGACAGTGATGAAGAAGTGATCATTTGTCACAACTACAAAGGAACTAATCACTATGCCAGAGAATGCTGAGCCAAAAACAAAACCAAAGTCAAAGACTCAGCATACTACGCTCAAAAAGCCGATGAATTAAAGAAACAGGAAAATCAAGATAAGAAAAGAGCATTGATGGCAATCCATGAACCAAACGTGGAATACTGGCCAACTTCTGAAGACGAAGCTGACAATGAACCAACACAATCAAACTTCTGTTTCGTAGTTGGTGTTGATAGACCTTCAAGAGCTCCAAACGTCATAGAACAGGTATGGTCTATGATCTCTGAACTTGGTCTTTCTAAATCAATTTTTGAGTCCCATATAACCAAGATTGAGAAAAGTCTAGAAGCTGGTCTCAAAAAATATCATGAAACAATGATCAATTCCGATATCTGCAAATCTGAGTTACAAACCTTGCAACTCAAATTTGGAGAATCAACAAGGATAAAGAACAAATTGGAAAGAGACGTTGAAAGAAAATCAGAAGATTATAATCACGTCTTGGAACAATTAAATCAAACCCTAATTCAGAAAAAGGATTTGGAACAAAAAAATCAGTCAGTCATTTCCTCTGAAACAAAAGATGTTTTAGAAAAGGAAATCCTTCAGTTGAAACAAAACTTTCAAGAATCAACTGAAAAATACAAAACTTTAAATGAAAAACTGACTGATTCTTTAAACCAAACCAATTTTCTTGAATCTGAAAACAAAAGATTGATATGGAATATGAATTCTATCAAAATTGCTAGAAAACTAAGTGATGATGTTTTCACCAAAGCAAACACCTTAGGAACTGGCAAAATTGATACGAATTACAGACCAGGAATTGGAAGAGAATCCTTTGAAAATGAACTAGCTAAACAAGAAAACATGACAATTTGTGAAAACTCTGAATCCACTCTTCCAGATCTTTTCACATCTGCTAATGAGGAAGATTCAGATGACGAAACAGTTATCAACTGTAGCCCAGATGACACTGCTTTCACTGTTTCCAAAAAGTCTATCAAAAGAGTTGTAAAATCTGAAACAAACTCTGCTAGTTCTTCAACAAACCAAATCAAACATACCAATGAAGCAACCATAACCCCACTTAACAAACCAAAGGCTTTTGAAAACAAACCAAAGAAACCTGTTAAACCATACGTCATACCTCAAAAACAGGTTTCCAAACAAAAACCAAAACCTTTTCAAAAACCTTTTGAAAACCGCTTTCAAGAGATCATCTTTAAAAATTCAAGGAACTTTCAAAAACGACCAAATCAGAAAGTTTCAAAACATCATCTTCAAAAAGCCTTTCATAACCGCCAATCACATCCCAGATATGAAGAGAACTTTTCAAAAAAAATTTCACATCTAGGATATCATTCACTAAATCACAGATTTTATCAACCAACGAATTTTCAGAAACAAATCACTTTTTGGGAAAATTTGATAAATAAAATCAAACCTCAACCATTCCATCCTTATAAACCAAACTCTTATAGCAATATGAAGTCAAATGCTACAAGAAGTTCAGTAAACAAAAAACCCAAAATAAAAACAACTAACAAACCAGGACCCATTCAGATTTGGGTACCTAAATCTTCTGTCTAAATTGCAGGTATCTAATGCTGGAGAACCCAAGGATGATACATGGTATATTGATAGTGGCTGCTCCAAGCATATGACAGGAAACCGAAACTACCTTCGTGACTTTAAACCCACCCAAACCAATCAAGACGTTACCTTCGGCAACAACATGACAGCAAAAATCAAGGGTTATGGAAACATAACAAATGGTAACTTCACCATAAAGAAAGTTGCCTATGTCGATGACCTGAAACACAACCTCATCAGTGTTTCTCAACTGTGTGATAACAATCTTGAAGTCCTATTCACCAAACAAAGAAGCTTGATCATGGACGCCAAAACCAAAGAAATCATTGTTGATTCTTACCGTGCCGGAAATATGTATCCACTTGACATGGATCTTATCTATGGTAAACCCGATATATGTTTGCTATCAAAAGCCCCAGCAGATATCAGTTGGTTATGGCACCGCCGCCTTTCCCATCTAAACTTTGGGTACATCAACAAACTGATCGGCGATGATCTTGTTAGAGGACTGCCACTTCTGAAGCTTGATAATGAAACTCTGTGTGCTGCATGTGAAAAGGGAAAACTTTCCAAATCCACTCACAAAAGCATCTCAGAATCTAGTGTATCCGAACCACTAGAATTGCTTCACATAGACCTTTGTGGCCCTGCCAAAACCCAAACCATACAAGGGAAGAAGTACATTCTTGTTTTCGTTGATGGCTTCTCGCGCTTTACTTGGGTCTTCTTCTTAAGACTAAAATCAGAAGCACCTGAAGAGATGATCAACTTCATAAAACAAATCGAACTGAAGCTCAAACGACCTGTTCGAAGAATCCGAAGTGATAATGGTTTAGAGTTCAAAAACAAGACTCTAGATTCATTTCTCAAAGACAAAGGAATTGAACATAACTTCTCAGCCCCATACACTCCACAACAGAACGGAGTTGTCGAAAGAAGGAACATAACTCTATGTGAAGCTGCAAGATCAATGCTTATCTTCGCTGATCTGCCACAATACTTCTGGGCAGAAGCAATAGCCACAACTTGCTACACTCAAAATCGTTCCTTAATCCATAAACATCTTGATAAATCACTATATGAAGTCATTAACAACCGAAAACCAAACATCAAATTTTTCCATATTTTTGGTTGTCGATGCTTTATAAAGAACAATAAAGACCACCTCTCAAAATTTGAATCAAGGTCGGACGAAGGAATTTTCCTTGGTTACTCATTTTCTTCAGCTGCTTATCGAGTACTGAACAAACGTACCAGAGTAATTGAAGAAAGTACCGATGTTCATTTCGATGAATTTTATGTCAGGAAATTGGATCGTGAACATTTTGGTTCAAAAATGATCGATAATATTTTTCAAAATCCAATTCAACAAACACCTTCTCCTGACAGAGATATTGAAATCGATCTTGATTTACTTTTTGAACAACCCAAAACCGCTTACAATTCTGAACTTCTAACTACTTCTATTGATTCTACAGGAACAACCACTGAAGGAACTCCACAAACAAACCGAAATGATGCAGATCAATTCGAGGGGGAACCACCTACACATACTTCTTCATTGGAACAAACACCAAATCCTCCTTTAAATACCCCATCCCCAAATATTGAAAACAATCCCGATGCATCATTTATGAGAAAACCTTCAAACCTATTCCAAGATGAAACTCCCGGAGAAGAACAATGGATACTGAAATTCCAATTATTATAGCGGAAGAGAATCGCTTAGTAAAATGGACCAGAAACCACCCAACTGACCAAATCATCGGAGATCCAAACTCAGGCATCCAAACTAGAGCCGCAACTTCTAATGATTGTTTATTTGGAGCCTTCTTATCCATGACTGAACCCAAAACCATACATTCTGCTCTCAAAGATCCAGACTGGGTAAAAGCTATGCAAGAAGAGCTAGAAGAATTTGAAAGAAATGACGTATGGAATCTTGTCCCTACCCCACCCGATGTTTCTGTTATAGGTTCAAGATGGGTATTCAGAAACAAAACTGACGATCAAGGAATCGTTTGTCGAAACAAGGCACGTCTCGTAGTCAAAGGATATTCACAACAAGAAGGAATCGACTACGATGAAACATATGCTCCAGTTGCCAGAATTGAAGCAATTCGCATCTTTCTTGCATATGCTGCACATAAGAACTTCAAAGTATTCCAAATGGATGTTAAATGTGCATTCCTACATGGAGAGTTAGATCGCGATGTATACATCCAACAACCACCAGGTTTCGAAGATCCCAAATTTCCTGATCACAGCTTCAAATTGCAGAAAGCTGTCTATGGCTTGAAACAAGCACCCCGAGCCTGGTATGCCACATTGACAACCTTTCTCGAAGAATCAGGTTTTAAAAGAGGTTCAGTCGATCAAACCCACTTTCGTAAAATCTATAATAAACATCTTTTAATCGTACAAATATATGTTGATGACATTATTTTCGGTTCTACTGATGAATCTTTGAGTATTAAGTTTGCAGATCTAATGAAGAGCAAATTTGAAATGAGCATGATTGGGGAGATGACTACTTTTCTCAGACTTCAAATCAAACAGTCAACTGATGGCATTTTCATCAACCAAGAGAATTATGTCAAAAACCTACTCACTCGCTTTTCAATGGACAAATCCAATCCCACAAAAACCCCAATGGCTTTTGGATACAAAATCGATGCAGACTTAAATGGCAAACCTGTTGATCAGAAAAGATATCGTGGAATGATCGGATCACTCTTATACCTCACTGCCAGCAGACCTGACATCATGTTTTCTACATGTGTCTGTGCCAGATACCAAGCAAATCCTATGGAATCCCATGTAGTTGCTGTGAAACGCATATTCAAATACCTAAAAGGCACTCCCAAACTTGGCCTTTGGTATCCAGCTAAATCCGATTTTCAACTGAACGCTTTCACCGACTCAGACTATGGAGGATGCAAGTTAGATAGAAAGAGTACATCTGGTAGCTGTCAATTCCTAGGAGGTAGACTAGTGAGTTGGACTTCAAAGAAACAGACTTGTGTATCCACATCAACAGCAGAAGCTGAATATGTCGCTGCCGCCAGCTGTTGTTCGCAAGTCATATGGATGCAAACTCAACTGCGAGACTATGGCTTCAAAATTTCACAAATTCCCATATTTTGTGACTCAACCAGTGCAATTGCCATTTCTCACAATCCCGTTCACCATTCCATGACAAAGCACATCGACATTCGATATCATTTCATCAAAGACAACATTCAAAAGGGTTATATCGAATTGCACTTCATCAACACCGAAGATCAAATTGCCGATGTCTTCACTAAGGCTCTCGATGAAACAAAGTTTCAATACTTCCTAGGCCGTCTAGGAATGTTAAATCCAGATAACATCTATCCTTAAACTTTTACTTTTTGTTTGTACAAAAGTGTGTTTACTTTCATTCAAAAGGAAAATTCAAAAACAATTGAAAATTGCTTTCCTTTTAAAAAAAAATACCAAAAACATTCAAATAACCAATATTTCCAAAAACATTCAGAAAAACAAATCTTCAAAAAAATTAATAAAAGACTTGCCATAATAAGCTTTTATAGAACCTTGTGATTAATCTTCTCTTGACTTAATTTTCATATGCTTATGCTCGATGAAGATTTTAAGTCATATTGATTCTCAATTGGAGTGAAGGTTCAAATATCCTACTTTTCATAATGTATATAACTTTATTTCCTTCGATTTTATTTCATTATTGACGATTTTAAACAATCAAGGGACATAAGGTTAGGAGGTTCAGATGAAAACAAAAACCCATGTGAGAATTTGTGCCTCGTCGATCTAAATCATTGTGGAAATCATTTCTTGTGAGCTTAGGTGTGTCACTATTGCTTATAAGGTATACCTAATTATACCTTGTCACGGTCTCATTTTTGCTTAGATATCAAAATGACCAGGGACGATACATTCATTTCTTACATACTAGACAAACTGTCTTTTATGCCACCTATCCCTACCTAGATAAAAGCCAACCAAAAATGAAGACTTGCGATCCCATGATCCATCAAGCAAACAACGACATATCCTTACAAGAAAACCAAAGGAAAAACAAATATCTATCAACATCCAATCCTCAAAGACAAATCAACAAGAAAACAAATAGATTCAATAAAGATATACCAAACAAAACAAAAAAAAATATATTCTATATTTGGTATTTTCAAACAAACTTTCAACCAAATGGTTATTTCAAAACAAAAATCATAAAATCCTGCGATTTGTTTTAACCATTTTTCACAAAAGAAGATATCTCAATCACTCAAGTCAAATACTCTTAAAAAGGTCTCAAATGTAGCAAATTCTCAATGCTAAAACAAAATATCTTTTTACAATAAATCGGTATTGATCAACAAACAGGATACTATCAAAGAAGAAGCTGCAACAACAATGGATTTCCCGGGATACTGTAGCCTTCATCACTGAAGAATCTTAGTTGCAAACTGCACTATGAAAAAATTGCTAAACCCCTCTACATGTATTTCCCGACGGAGAGAGAGTGAACTTTAATGGCATCAATGAAGAAACCCGCTGAGTAATGCCGAAACCAGTCTTATGTGATTGATTATCTAATAATGAGACTAAGTGACTTTACAGGAAAAGCATAGCTGAACACCTCCAATAAGTGATTGATCATCAACTTGTGTTTGTTTAAGTAAAAGTAATAAGTGGTGGGGCAATTAGCTGGAGGATGATGGCTGGAGAATGATGAGTAGCTAGTGGGTTTAGAAAGTTGGAAAAACACATGTGGGTTGTCTTGCTGGAGGATTGATTTCTTTTTCTTCTTTAAGCTTTCTTCACATTCCTTTCCATATATATATACACGATTATATATATATATATATATATATATATATATATATATATATATATATATATATACATGTGTTCGTATATATATATATATATATATATATATATATATATATATATATATATATATATATATATATATATATATATATATATATATATATATATATATATATATCCAATTGTGAATTGAATTTCCATTTTTGACCCTTGAGGTTTTAAATTTTTGACAATTTTAGCCTTGATTTGTTTTGTCTTCAAACGACCAAATATTGCGTCTATTTTTCCGTCTTTGCGTATTTCGTCTTTTGCATATTTTTATATTTCATAATTAAGCACGAATCCACGGAACCTGAAATAACTGATAATATTTGTTAGATAATATAAAAACTGTTCGTCTTATTTCAGTGATGGTCACATACAAAAACATTTTTCAACAATTTCCCCCTATGTGATCATTGATGAAATAAGGACATATATAATCACATTAACAGTTTTAATCTTGAAGATTTGGGATAAAAGTTTTGTCAATGAGAAGATATATATAAAACCATTGTAATCGTTTTGAAAGTTTGTGACTTGGTTTTACATATCTTATGTTTTGAAAAAGATTTTGAAGAATGTTTGTTTCCGAATCAAAGTCTCGGGTTCGGTTATCAAAGGGTAGCCATATATGTATCTAAAGAAATTTCCTTAGATTTTATAGCATTATTAATGACGACAAGTGGTCTAACAGGTCGATTCAGATGAACGCTCATAGGTATAGCTCACACTTCACTTGGGTGTTTGGTTGTTCTGGCAGCAGAACAAGTTAATGATCACTAAAAATGAGTGATATCTCTCTCTGACGACTCACACTCATATTGGAGGTGTTCAGCTATGCTTTTCCTGTAAAGTCACTTAGTCTCATTATTAGATAATCAATCACATAAGACTGGTTTCGACATTACTCAGCGGGTTTCTTCATTGATGCCATTAAAGTTCACTCTCTCTCCGTCGGGAAATACATGTAGAGGGGTTTAGCAATTTTTTCATAGTGCAGTTTGCAACTAAGATTCTTCAGTGATGAAGGCTACAGTATCCTGGGAAATCCATTGTTGTTGCAGCTTCTTCTTTGATAGTATCCTGTTTGTTGATCAATACCGATTTATTGTAAAAAGATATTTTGTTTTAGCATTGAGAATTTGCTACATTTGAGACCTTTTTAAGAGTATTTGACTTGAGTGATTGAGATATCTTCTTTTGTGAAAAATGGTTAAAACAAATCGCAGGATTTTATGATTATTGTTTTGAAATAACCATTTGGTTGAAAGTTTGTTTGAAAATACCAAATATAGAATATATTTTTTTTTGTTTTGTTTGGTATATCTTTATTGAATCTATTTGTTTTCTTGTTGATTTGTCTTTGAGGATTGGATGTTGATAGATATTTGTTTTTCCTTTGGTTTTCTTGTAAGGATATGTCGTTGTTTGCTTGATGGATCATGGGATCGCAAGTCTTCATTTTTGGTTGGCTTTTATCTAGGTAGGGATAGGTGGCATAAAAGACAGTTTGTCTAGTATGTAAGAAATGAATGTATCGTCCCTGGTCATTTTGATATCTAAGCAAAAATGAGACCGTGACAAGGTATAATTAGGTATACCTTATAAGCAATAGTGACACACCTAAGCTCACAAGAAATGATTTCCACAATGATTTAGATCGACGAGGCACAAATTCTCACATGGGTTTTTGTTTTCATCTGAACCTCCTAACCTTATGTCCCTTGATTGTTTAAAATCGTCAATAATGAAATAAAATCGAAGGAAATAAAGTTATATACATTATGAAAAGTAGGATATTTGAACCTTCACTCCAATTGAGAATCAATATGACTTAAAATCTTCATCGAGCATAAGCATATGAAAAATAAGTCAAGAGAAGATTAATCACAAGGTTCTATAAAAGCTTATTATGGCAAGTCTTTTATTAATTTTTTTGAAGATTTGTTTTTCTGAATGTTTTTGGAAATATTGGTTATTTGAATGTTTTTGGTATTTTTTTTTAAAAGGAAAGCAATTTTCAATTGTTTTTGAATTTTCCTTTTGAATGAAAGTAAACACACTTTTGTACAAACAAAAAGTAAAAGTTTAAGGATAGATGTTATCTGGATTTAACATTCCTAGACGGCCTAGGAAGTATTGAAACTTTGTTTCATCGAGAGCCTTAGTGAAGACATCGGCAATTTGATCTTCGGTGTTGATGAAGTGCAATTCGATATGACCCTTTTGAATGTTGTCTTTGATGAAATGATATCGAATGTCGATGTGCTTTGTCATGGAATGGTGAACGGGATTGTGAGAAATGGCAATTGCACTGGTTGAGTCACAAAATATGGGAATTTGTGAAATTTTGAAGCCATAGTCTCGCAGTTGAGTTTGCATCCATATGACTTGCGAACAACAGCTGGCGGCAGCGACGTATTCAACTTCTGCTGTTGATGTGGATACACAAGTCTGTTTCTTTGAAGTCCAACTCACTAGTCTACCTCCTAGGAATTGACAGCTACCAGATGTACTCTTTCTATCTAACTTGCATCCTCCATATAATCTGAGTCGGTGAAAGCGTTCAGTTGAAAATCGGATTTAGCTGGATACCAAAGGCCAAGTTTGGGAGTGCCTTTTAGGTATTTGAATATGCGTTTCACAGCAACTACATGGGATTCCATAGGATTTGCTTGGTATCTGGCACAGACACATGTAGAAAACATGATGTCAGGTCTGCTGGCAGTGAGGTATAAGAGTGATCCGATCATTCCACGATATCTTTTCTGATCAACAGGTTTGCCATTTAAGTCTGCATCGATTTTGTATCCAAAAGCCATTGGCGTTTTTGTGGGATTGGATTTGTCCATTGAAAAGCGAGTGAGTAGGTTTTGACATAATTCTCTTGGTTGATGAAAATGCCATCAGTTGACTGTTTGATTTGAAGTCCGAGAAAAGTAGTCATCTCCCCAATCATGCTCATTTCAAATTTGCTCTTCATTAGATCTGCAAACTTAATACTCAAAGATTCATCAGTAGAACCGAAAATAATGTCATCAACATATATTTGTACGATTAAAAGATGCTTATTATAGATTTTACGAAAGTGGGTTTGATCGAATGAACCTCTTTTAAAACCTGATTCTTCGAGAAAGGTTGTCAATGTGGCATACCAGGCTCGGGGTGCTTGTTTCAAGCCATAGACAGCTTTCTGCAATTTGAAGCTGTGATCAGGAAATTTGGGATCTTCGAAACCTAGTGGTTGTTGGATGTATACATCGTGATCTAACTCTCCATGTAGGAATGCACATTTAACATCCATTTGGAATACTTTGAAGTTCTTATGTGCAGCATATGCAAGAAAGATGCGAATTGCTTCAATTCTGGCAACTGGAGCATATGTTTCATCGTAGTCGATTCCTTCTTGTTGTGAATATCCTTTGACTATGAGACGTGCCTTGTTTCGACAAACGATTCCTTGATCGTCAGTTTTGTTTCTGAATACCCATCTTGAACCTATAACAGAAACATCGGGTGGGGTAGGGACAAGATTCCATACGTCATTTCTTTCAAATTCTTCTAGCTCTTCTTGCATAGCTTTTACCCAGTCTGGATCTTTGAGAGCAGAATGTATGGTTTTGGGTTCAGTCATGGATAAGAAGGCTCCAAATAAACAATCATTAGAAGTTGCGGCTCTAGTTTGGATGCCTGAGTTTGGATCTCCGATGATTTGGTCAGTTGGGTGGTTTCTGGTCCATTTTATTAAGCGATTCTCTTCCGCTATAATAATTGGAATTTCAGTATCCCATTGTTCTTCTCCGGGAGTTTCATCTTGGAATAGGTTTGAAGGTTTCCTCATAAATGATGCATCGGGATTGTTTTGGATATTTGGGGATGGGGTATTTAAAGGAGGATTTGGTGGTTGTTCCAATGAAGAAGTATGTGTAGGTGGTTCCCCCTCGAATTGATCTGCATCATTTCGGTTTGTTTGTGGAGTTCCTTCAGTGGTTGTTCCTGTAGAATCAATAGAAGTAGTTAGAAGTTCAGAATTGTAAGCGGTTTTGGGTTGTTCAAAAAGTAAATCAAGATCGATTTCAATATCTCTGTCAGGAGAAGGTGTTTGTTGAATTGGATTTTGAAAAATATTATCGATCATTTTTGAACCAAAATGTTCACGATCCAATTTCCTGACATAAAATTCATCGAAATGAACATCGGTACTTTCTTCAATTACTCTGGTACGTTTGTTCAGTACTCGATAAGCAGCAGAAGAAAATGAGTAACCAAGGAAAATTCCTTCGTCCGACCTTGATTCAAATTTTGAGAGGTGGTCTTTATTGTTCTTTATGAAGCATCGACAACCAAAAATATGGAAAAATTTGATGTTTGGTTTTCGGTTGTTAATGACTTCATATAGTGTTTTATCAAGATGTTTATGGATTAAGGAACGATTTTGAGTGTAGCAAGCTGTGGCTATTGCTTCTGCCCAGAAGTATTGTGGCAGATCAGCGAAGATAAGCATTGATCTTGCAGCTTCACATAGAGTTATGTTCCTTCTTTCGACAACTCCGTTCTGTTGTGGAGTGTATGGGGCTGAGAAGTTATGTTCAATTCCTTTGTCTTTGAGAAATGAATCTAGAGTCTTGTTTTTGAACTCTAAACCATTATCACTTCGGATTCTTCGAACAGGTCGTTTGAGCTTCAGTTCAATTTGTTTTATGAAGTTGATCATCTCTTCAGGTGCTTCTGATTTTAGTCTTAAGAAGAAGACCCAAGTAAAGCGCGAGAAGCCATCAACGAAAACAAGAATGTACTTCTTCCCTTGTATGGTTTGGGTTTTGGCAGGGCCACAAAGGTCTATGTGCAGCAATTCTAGTGGTTCGGATACACTAGATTCTGAGATGCTTTTGTGAGTGGATTTGGAAAGTTTTCCCTTTTCACATGCAGCACACAGAGTTTCATTATCAAGCTTCAGAAGTGGCAGTCCTCTAACAAGATCATCGCCGATCAGTTTGTTGATGTACCCAAAGTTTAGATGGGAAAGGCGGCGGTGCCATAACCAACTGATATCTGCTGGGGCTTTTGATAGCAAACATATATCGGGTTTACCATAGATAAGATCCATGTCAAGTGGATACATATTTCCGGCACGGTAAGAATCAACAATGATTTCTTTGGTTTTGGCGTCCATGATCAAGCTTCTTTGTTTGGTGAATAGGACTTCAAGATTGTTATCACACAGTTGAGAAACACTGATGAGGTTGTGTTTCAGGTCATCGACATAGGCAACTTTCTTTATGGTGAAGTTACCATTTGTTATGTTTCCATAACCCTTGATTTTTGCCGTCATGTTGTTGCCGAAGGTAACGTCTTGATTGGTTTGGGTGGGTTTGAAGTCACGAAGGTAGTTTCGGTTTCCTGTCATATGCTTGGAGCAGCCACTATCAATATACCATGTATCATCCTTGGGTTCTCCAGCATTAGATACCTGCAATTTAGACAGAAGATTTAGGTACCCAAATCTGAATGGGTCCTGGTTTGTTAGTTGTTTTTATTTTGGGTTTTTTGTTTACTGAACTTCTTGTAGCATTTGACTTCATATTGCTATAAGAGTTTGGTTTATAAGGATGGAATGGTTGAGGTTTGATTTTATTTATCAAATTTTCCCAAAAAGTGATTTGTTTCTGAAAATTCGTTGGTTGATAAAATCTGTGATTTAGTGAATGATATCCTAGATGTCAAATTTTTTTTGAAAAGTTCTCTTCATATCTGGGATGTGATTGGCGGTTATGAAAGGCTTTTTGAAGATGATGTTTTGAAACTTTCTGATTTGGTCGTTTTTGAAAGTTCCTTGAATTTTTAAAGGTGATCTCTTGAAAGCGGTTTTCAAAAGGTTTTTGAAAAGGTTTTGGTTTTTGTTTGGAAACCTGTTTTTGAGGTATGACGTATGGTTTAAAAGGTTTCTTTGGTTTGTTTTCAAAAGCCTTTGGTTTGTTAAGTGGGGTTATGGTTGCTTCATTGGTATGTTTGATTTGGTTTGTTGAAGAACTAGCAGAGTTTGTTTCAGATTTTACAACTCTTTTGATAGACTTTTTGGAAACAGTGAAAGCAGTGTCATCTGGGCTACAGTTGATAACTGTTTCGTCATCTGAATCTTCCTCATTAGCAGATGTGAAAAGATCTGGAAGAGTGGATTCAGAGTTTTCACAAATTGTCATGTTTTCTTGTTTAGCTAGTTCATTTTCAAAGGATTCTCTTCCAATTCCTGGTCTGTAATTCGTATCAATTTTGCCAGTTCCTAAGGTGTTTGCTTTGGTGAAAACATCATCACTTAGTTTTCTAGCAATTTTGATAGAATTCATATTCCATATCAATCTTTTGTTTTCAGATTCAAGAAAATTGGTTTGGTTTAAAGAATCAGTCAGTTTTTCATTTAAAGTTTTGTATTTTTCAGTTGATTCTTGAAAGTTTTGTTTCAACTGAAGGATTTCCTTTTCTAAAACATCTTTTGTTTCAGAGGAAATGACTGACTGATTTTTTTGTTCCAAATCCTTTTTCTGAATTAGGGTTTGATTTAATTGTTCCAAGACGTGATTATAATCTTCTGATTTTCTTTCAACGTCTCTTTCCAATTTGTTCTTTATCCTTGTTGATTCTCCAAATTTGAGTTGCAAGGTTTGTAACTCAGATTTGCAGATATCGGAATTGATCATTGTTTCATGATATTTTTTGAGATCAGCTTCTAGACTTTCTCAATCTTGGTTATATGGGACTCAAAAATTGATTTAGAAAGACCAAGTTCAGAGATCATAGACCATACCTGTTCTATGACGTTTGGAGCTCTTGAAGGTCTATCAACACCAACTACGAAACAGAAGTTTGATTGTGTTGGTTCATTGTCAGCTTCGTCTTCAGAAGTTGGCCAGTATTCCACGTTTGGTTCATGGATTGCCATCAATGCTCTTTTCTTATCTTGATTTTCCTGTTTCTTTAATTCATCGGCTTTTTGAGCGTAGTATGCTGAGTCTTTGACTTTGGTTTTGTTTTTGGCTCAGCATTCTCTGGCATAGTGATTAGTTCCTTTGCAGTTGTGACAAATGATCACTTCTTCATCACTGTCATCCTTTTGACTTTTAATCGGAAGTCTTTCAGGAGCTTGAGTTTGGATTTGTTGGGAAGATTGGGAAGGGTTCTGTTGGAATCCAAAATTTTGGTTGTTTTGAAAGCCATTGTTTTGATTAGTGTAACCTTGATTTTGGAATCCTCTGTTTTGGTTTTGAAAACTGTTGTTTTGGTTATTGTTATGATGACTTGAGTTGGGATTGTTTTGAAATCCCTGGTTTTGAAAACCTTGGTTTGAAATGTTTTGGAAGGAAGGTCTTTGAAAATTTTGTCCAAAATAAGGTCTTGGTTGAAAACCTGAGTTGTTTTGAACAGGTTGAGATCTTGGTTGAAATCCAGAATTATTTTGTCGAAATGATGGTCGGTTTTGAAAATTTGGTTTAAAATTCAATTGACCGTGATTTGGAATAAATCTCTGGAGGTTTGTGTTTGCTACCAAAGCACACAGTTGTTGGTAGTCTGCTTCATCATTTAAATCAGATTGATCAAAAGAATTGTTCAAAAAGGGTTGGTTTTGAAAAGATGTTTGATTAAAATGATTGAAGTTTTGTTCATTAAAAGGTGTTTGGTTTTGAGAAGATGTGGAAACGAGAGCAAGTGGTCCTCCAAAAGCTGTAGTGGTTGGTGGGTCAATCGAGGATTCATACGATTGAAGTTCTCCATACAAATTGTATAAAGTTTCAGTATGAATGGCTGGATTTCCCTGAATGATGAGTTTAACCATCTTCCAGCTTTCGTAAAGATTCTTTAGAAACTTGAGATTTATCTCGTGTTGTGTCTTTTTGATGCCCAAATTGTTCATTTTTACCATGATAAAATTGAACCTATCATGAGCATCATGGATGGTTTCTAATGAAAGCATCTTGAAATTATCGAATTCATTTAAAACAGATGTTCTTTTGTTTCCAATAATTCTTTGATTTCCACAAAAACGATTTTTTAAATTTTCCCAGATTTGATTTGCAGTCAACAGTATTATGTCATCCATTTGACTTAGAATACTGTGGGGAATTCCAGACACAAGTTCCTTTTTGGCTTGGAGTTGCAGCATTTTTTCGGTTTCAGCAAGAGTTGCTTGATTTGTAACAAGAGTAGTCATGTCTTCTGGAGTAATATATGTTCCTTCTACACAATTCCAGACATTTTCATTTATGGAGTTGAGATGAAGATTCATACGGCCAACCCATGAATTATACTCTTCGGGAATAAGTATGGGTGCCCGTAAACCAGATCCCAAGCTGTTAGCAATAGAAACAGAGTTCATGTTGGAATAATTAGCAGAAGACATAATAAAATTTTTGTTTTTGAAAGGATTTTGAACAAGTGATATTAAAATGAAATTTTTAAAGAAAAACTTATGGAAGGTTTATAAACGCTAACCAAAAGTTTTCGACAAAAATTTCAAAGTAAATCACACATGCTCTGAATTTTTTTGTTTAAGAATTTTTTTTTTTTAAGTTTTTTTTTAATTTTTTAATTTTTTTTAAGGATTTTGAACAAATGATATTAAAATGAAATTTTTAAAGAAAAGCTTATGGAAGGTTTATAAACGCTAACCAAAAGTTTTCGACAAAAATTTCAAGGTAAATCACACAAGCTCTGATTTTTTTGTTTAAGATTTATTTTTATTTTTAAATTTTTTTTTAATTTTTTAATTTTTTTTAAGGATTTTGAACAAGTGATATTAAAATGAAATTTTTAAAGAAAAGCTTATGGAAGGTTTATAAACGCTAACCAAAAGTTTTCGACAAAAATTTCAAGGTAAATCATACAAGCTCTGATACCAATTGTTGAAAATATACGATCTGATTACCACGAATAAAGGCTCGGATACCAGTTACTGGGTGACATATATATATATATATATATATATATATATATATATATATATATATATATATATATATATATATATATATATATTCAGGAGATAAGATGCAAAAAAAAAATAAGAAGTGCGGAATAAATATAAACTGGAAAGCTACTATAAATGACTGAAAGCTATAAATGAAATAAATGACAGTATTTAAATGACGTAAAGCTGTAATAAAATATATAAATATATAAATATATATAAAGTCGGTTCGTCAATAAATTGACTGAACTGGTTTAGAATTGGACTGGATCTTAATAGACTGTGTCTCTATTTGTTCAAAGTTCAATCCGGTAAGTAACAATAAGTTCTTTTTATGTAACAATGAATTGTTTACAAAACGATACAAAATACACGGGTAATGTTTTTTTTTTGTATGTGGGTATGGAGTTTTTTAAGGTGATTTGATGAGGTTGAAGTGGGTATTTGGAGGGTGGTAGAAGGTGTAATAAGGTTGTAGTTTTGGTGGTATAAGGTAACAAAGAGGGTGATGTTGAAAGAGCTTTAGGTGGTTACGAATATAGATTTTCGTAGTAAATCTCTCTGGATAGCCAATTCTCTCTCGCGTCTCTCTGGGGTTTGCAGTGGTCAAAAAAATCGAGGAAAATTCCTGGATGTAGGTAAGGTCCTGAATAATTTGCGGTGCAAATCTCTCCCATATTATCTTGTTGAGTTGTGCTCGGTGAATTTTTTCTTAACTTGCAAATTCTGATGTCGAAAAACAGCAAGGTGGTGATGGTTGTGGTGATTTGAAATGGTTTTTGGAGGAGATTTAAGGAGGGTATTTGGAGGGTGTTTGGAGGGTATTTTGAGGTTGTTTGGAGGTTGATATAAGATGGCGAGTGTATATGAAGATGATGTTTTGTTGGGTTGAAGATGAAGAAGATGATGAGTAGTGTTGTGTTCTTGAAGAAGATGATGTTCTTGAAGTTGGCTTTGGGTTTCTTCTTCTGGAGATGAGAGAATGCAGGAGTTTTTACAATGAAAGCAATTAAACACTCAAACACTCTCATAATACACACTTACACCCACATGCACTCTTTTTTTTTAACTCACGTACATG